>NC_042615.1:138481997-138791878 GCF_901001135.1 Rhinatrema bivittatum | reverse complement strand
AGCAGGGAAACACCCGAGCTGCGAGGACTGCCCTGTCCACTGCCTGCTCACTGATGACTCCAGCACCAGTTGAAAGCCGCAGCAACACTGAAGACACTTGCACCATGAGGTGTGCGCAATAAATGAGCTTGGCCCTTTGTGCGCCCCTTTGTGCAGACCCAAAGTTCTGACTCAAAGTGCCTATCACATACACCAGGTAGTAATGGCTACAACAATGAATCGGATGTGCTTCATCGAGACAATCCTTGGGCAGGGTCGGTATGGAGATCTAATGAGTGTCCCAAGAAAGAAGCAAATAAGGAACACAAATTTGATCCTTCCTATGATAAGTAATAACCCCTCGGTTATTTCTTACTGCTTAATGTTTATACTGCTTCTATTAAATGTTCAGCCACTATAAAAAAAAATCCCTCGAATTAATGATCTGCTAGAGGATTTAAATCCCACTATTTTCTTCATCTCTGAAACCTGGCTGAATGACAAAGATAATGTATACTTAAACCAAATTTCCCATCCTAGCTATGAGTCGAATTGAACCAAATAATCACTGTGAACCTGGAAGATGTAGTAGGAAAGATTGACAAACTAAAGAGTAGCAAATCACCTGGGCCAGATGGTATGCATCCTAGGGTACTGAAGGAACTAAAAAATGAAATTTCTGATCTATTAGTTAAAATTTGTAACCTATCATTAAAATCATCCATTGTACCTGAAGACTGGAGGATGGCCAATGTAACCCCAATATTTAAAAAGGGCTCCAGGGGCGATTCAAGTAACTATAGACCAATGAGCCTGACTTCAGTACTGGGAAAAATAGTGCAAACTATTCTAAAGATCAAAATCGTAGAGCATATAGAAAGACATCGTTTAATGGAACACCATCAACATGGATTTACCCAAGGGAAGTCTTGCCTAACAAATCTGCTTCATTTTTTTGGAGGGGTTAATAAACATGTTGATAAAGGTGAACCAGTAGATGCAGTATATTTGGTTTTTGAAAATGCATTTGACAAAGTTCCTCATGAGAGGCTTCTAAGAAAACTAAAAAGTCATAGGATAGGAGGCGATGTTTTTTCGTAGGGATGTGAATCGTTTTAGGACGATTAAAATTATCGTCCGATAATTTTAATATCGTCTTAAACCGTTATGGAACACAATACAATAGAGATTCTAACGATTTATCGTTATAAATCGTTAGAATCGTGAGCCGGCACACTAAAACCCCCTAAAACCCACCCCCGACCCTTTAAATTAAATCCCCCACCCTCCCGAACCCCCCCCCCCAAATGACTTAAATAACCTGCGGGTCCAGCGGCGGTCCGGAACGGGCTCCTGCTACTGAATCTTGTTGTCTTCGGCCGGCGCCATTTTCCAAAATGGCGCCGAAAAATGGCGGCGGCCATAGACGAACACGATTGGACGGCAGGAGGTCCTTCCGGACCCCCGCTGGACTTTTGGCAAGTCTTGTGGGGGTCAGGAGGCCCCCCCCAAGCTGGCCAAAAGTTCCTGGAGGTCCAGCGGGGGTCAGGGAGCGATTTCCCGCCGCGAATCGTTTTCGTACGGAAAATGGCGCCGGCAGGAGATCGACTGCAGGAGGTCGTTCAGCGAGGGTTCCGGCGCCTCGCTGAACGACCTCCTGCAGTCGATCTCCTGCCGGCGCCATTTTCCGTACGAAAACGATTCGCGGCGGGAAATCGCTCCCTGACCCCCGCTGGACCTCCAGGAACTTTTGGCCAGCTTGGGGGGGGCCTCCTGACCCCCACAAGACTTGCCAAAAGTCCAGCGGGGGTCCGGAAGGACCTCCTGCCGTCCAATCGTGTTCGTCTATGGCCGCCGCCATTTTTCGGCGCCATTTTGGAAAATGGCGCCGGCCGAAGACAACAAGATTCAGTAGCAGGAGCCCGTTCCGGACCACTGCCGTTCCGGACCGCCGCTGGACCCGCAGGTTATTTAAGTCATTTGGGGGGGGGGGGGTTCGGGAGGGTGGGGGATTTAATTTAAAGGGTCGGGGGTGGGTTTTAGGGGGTTTTAATGTGCCGGTTTTGCGATTTTACGTTTTTTCGATTTTTTACGATTTTTCACGATTTTTCACGATATTTTACCCCCCCAAACAGCAACAATACGATTCCCTCCCCCTCCCAGCCGAAATCGATCGTTAAGACGATCGAGGACACGATTCACATCTCTATTTTTTCGTGATTTACAAACTAGTTAAAAGACAGAAAAACAGAGAGTATTTATTTTATTTATTTATTTATTTTTAGTTTTTATATACCGATGTTCCTGTATAATATACATATCACACCGGTTTACAAGGAAATAAAACTGACGCCTCGGAGGGCAGTTTACATTGAAACAAGATAACAGATAACATAAAGGGGCAGAGGAACTTAGAGGAGGTTACAGAGATTAATCATGTCTAGTTAAATAGCGATAACGAACTATTCAGTAAACTATGTACAGGAGGTGATGGTGGGTCAGAGTCTAAGCAGATATTGTGTTCTTCCGGCTCTTAGATCTCCGGGAAAGCTTGTGCAAAAAACCAAGTCTTTAGCTTCTTTTTGAATGTAAAGTGGCACGGTTCGAGGCGAAGGTCTGGAGGGAGCGAGTTCCAGAGTGTGGGGCCGGCTGTGGATAGTGCGCGTTTCCTCAGGGAGGTTTTCGCCGGCTAGGTGCGTAGCATATTTCTGTACGCACTTCTGGTCAGTCTCTTGGAGGTGTGTAGCTGAAGTTGAAAAGTTAAATTGAGAGGAGAGATGTTATGTAGGGCCTTGTGTATCATCATAATGGTTTTAAAGTGAAGTCTGTATTTGATTGGTTATTTTGAGTAGGATTAAATGGTCAATTTTCTCAGTGGAAAAGGGTAAACAGTGGAGTGCCTCAGGGATCTGTACTTGGACCGGTGCTTTTCAATATACATATAAATGATCTGGAAAGGAATACGACTAGTGAGGTTATCAAATTTGCGGACGATACAAAATTATTCAGAGTAGTTAAATCGCAAGGAGGACCTAGAAAGACTAGAAGATTGGGCATTCAAATGGCAGATGAAATTTAATTTGGACAAGTGCAAGGTGTTGCATATAGGGAAAAATAACCCTTGCTGTAGTTACACGATGTTAGGTTCCATATTAGGAGCTATCACCCAGGAAAAAGATCTAGGCATCATAGTGGATAATACTTTAAAATCGTCAGTTCAGTGTGCTTCAGCAGTCAAAAAAGCAAACAGAATGTTAGGAATTATTAGGAAGGGAATAAGTAATAAAACGGAAAATGTCATAATGCCTCTGTATCGCTCCATGGTGAGACCACACCTTGAATACTATGTACAATTCTGGTTGCCGCATCTCAAAAAAGACATAGTTGCGATTGAGAAGGTACAAAGAAGGGCAACCAAAATGATAAAGGGGATTGAACAGCTCCCCTATGAGGAAAGGCTGAAGAGGTTAGGGCTATTCAGCTTGGAGAAGAGACGGCTGAGGGATGACATTATTGAGGTCTTTAAGTTCATGAGAGGCCTTGAACGAGTAGATGTGAATCAGTTATATACACTTTCAGAGAATAGGAGGACTAGGGAGCATTCCATGAAGTTAGCAAGTAGCACATTTAAGACTAATCGGAGAAAATTATTTTTCACTCAACGCACAATTAAGCTCTGGAATTTGTTGCCAGAGGATGTGGTTAGTGCAGTTAGTTTAGCTGGGTTCAAAAAAGGTTTGATAAGTTCTTGGAGGAGAAGTCCATTAACTGCTAGTAATCAAGTATACTTAGGGAATATCCACTGCTATTAATTGCATCAGTAGCATGGGATCTTCTTGGTGTTTAGGTAATTGCCAGGTTCTTGTGGCCTGGTTTGGCCTCTGTTGGAAACAGGATGCTGGGCTTGATGGATCCTTGGTCTGACCCAGCATGGCAATTTCTTATGTTCTTATGTTCTTATGTATTTCATTTTCCAAGACCTACTAGAGTACCTTACATAGTAGAGAATAACCCTTCCTATGAGGTGGCAATTCTAAAATCCCCACAACTAAACTTAGGACTGATCTATCGTCCACTAGGATTACTACAAAAGATTGCTCACCACTGATTTAATTATTCGCTAAGGTGTTTCCATATCCAGAATCTATCCTAATTGTAGGAGACTTTAACCTACATGAAGATAAAACATCGAGAAATGTAGCCTGTGAAATGTTTATAGAGACAATGGAAGCCTTGGGATGGTCCCAATTTGTTTCTAAAGCCATTTATGAAGCAGGACATATCCTAGACCTAATATTTATTTATTTATTTATTTATTTATGCATTTCTTATATACCGTGAGTCAGAACACATGATTCTATCTTTACGGTTTACAATTGGTTAAAAAACAAATAAGAAACATGAAATACATTAAAATTAATAAAACAATAAGAATAATTAATTAAGTTAAACATAGTACTATAAGGCATAAAATAGAAAGGAACACACTAAAAACATAAGAAACGTTTCGTGTTGAGTCTAGCTGTCAGTGATCTGTTAACTCTCGGCTCCATGGGCTTCTTGGAAACACCAGGTATTAGATAAAATCAATAGGCTGAAAACTCAGTTCCCTAGCTGTACTCCCACAAAAGCACCTGAAGATACACATGGCTTGGTTAAGTGGTCCACATTCAACAGAGCAACTAATCTTAAAATTAGTCAAATCACTGCTAAAATTAATCCCGCTAATCACCCATATGACCCAATCCCAGCCATCTCCTTAAAACAAGTGCACAGTGTTATCACTCCTTTAATTAATTTCTCTCAGAAGGAATCATATCACCTGGATTAAAGCAAGCTGTGATAAAGCCAATTCCAAAAAACAAAACTGGCAGAACCGATGACTGGGATAACTATAAGCCCATATCCAACTTGTATTTCTTTCAAAAGTTCTGGAAAAAGCTGTATTATCTCAACTTGTGAATAAATTGGAATACCAAGATATTCCTTTCCCCAAACAATTTGGATTTAGGGAACATCGCTCAACTGAGACTTTACTCCACTCCTTAATGTTTGTTCTACGAGGGATTGATGCTGATGAATCTTATTTCCTTGTGCTAATCGATTTAACAGCCAATTTTGACACAGTGGACCACTCCCTTCTGTGGTATCAGATGAGCAACATTGGGATTGATGGTAGTGTTCACAGATGGTTCTCCTTCTTATCCAACAGATCATTCCAAGCCAAATTGGGCAATAACATATCTGATACTTTCCAGATTGATACAGGTGTCCCTCAAGGCTCAGCCCTCTCGGCAACACTATTCAATATTTATATGCTCCCATTGTGTAAATTTCTGGCGGATTTAGGAATTACTTTCTTCTTGCATGCTGATGACATGCAATTCTACATTCCATTCTCCAAATCATTGGAAAATACAGTATCGACACTTTCAACCTATATGAAAGCAATACAGCAGGAGTTATCGCAACTCAAACTAACATTAAACCCAAAAAAGACTTAAGTCATCTGGTTAAGTAGAAACTCTTCGATAGTTAAAACTCCAGCTCCAGACCTGGATAATTTTCAAATTACTCCCTCAAACCAAGTACGTGATTTAGCGATCCAGCTAGATGAGAACCTGAATATGAAAAAGCACATCAAAAGATTAATTAATTCAGGTTTTTCTAAGTTGCGAATTTTACATCAGTTAAAACCTTTATTAACCTTCGAGGAGTTCTGTACTGTATTGCAAACCCTAATTTTCTCAAACTTAGACTACTGTAACTCCTTATTACTCGGACTTCTCGCAAGTATCCTTAAACCATTACAATTATTACAAAATGCCTCAGCAAGTCTACTACTAGGATCAAAGAAATCTGATCACATTACACCCACGCTGATTTCACTACATTGGCTGCCAGTACAATCCTGAATCTATTTTAAAGTATTAACGTTAATATTCAAAATTATTTATTCAAGTAACACCGGCATGATAGGAATGACACTACAACCATACATCCCTCTCAAAACAAAGGACTATTGACTGTTGCCACAATATGGAGCACACATCTGTCAAAAGTAAGAGATCATATGTTTTCCATAGCAGGTCCAAAACTTTGGACTTCTCTACCCGAGAAGTTACATTTGGTACCAGACAGAAAGAAATGTAAATGCGAGCTAAAAACATGGTTGTTCAAAAATGCATACAACTTAACTTAAAATATCAGAATGTAGAGAATAACAATAATAAGAAAGATAAGCAATATTAATTGAAGCAAGAAGAATAAATCTAATGAGTGAATGTAAGAACCTCAACACAACGTACTGACCAACATGCGAAATTTGTTACATTATCGGGCGGATTTTAAAAGCCCTGCTCGCAGGCGCGCCTATTTTCCATAGGCCACCGGCGCGCGCAGAGCCCTGGGACGCGTGTAGGTCCCGGGGTTTTTGGAAGGGGGCGTGTCGGAGGCGGGACCCGATGACGCGGCGTTTTGGGGGCGCGGCGTTTCGGGGGCGGGACCGGGAGCGTGTCGCCGGCCCGGGGGCGTGGTCCAGGCCTTCGGACCAGCCCCCGGGTCGGAGCACGGCGCACCAGCAGTCCGCTGGCGCACGTAGATTTACGTCTGCTTCTCGCAGGCGTAAATCTACGGACAAAGGTAAGTGGGGGTTTAGATAGGGCTGGGGGGGTGGGTTAGGTAGAGGAAGGGAGGGGAAAGTGAGGGGAGGGCGAAAGAGAGTTCCCTCCGAGGCCGCTCCGATTTCGGAGCGGCCTCGGAGGGAACGGAGGCAGGCTGCGCGGCTCGGCGCGTGCCAGCTGCCCAAAATCGGCAGCCTTGCGCGCGCCGATCCAGGATTTTAGAGGATACACGCGGCTATGTGCGTATCTTATAAAATCCAGCGTACTTTTGTTTGCGCCTGCTGCGCAAACAAAAGTACGCGATTGTGCTTTCTTTAAAAATCTACCCCTATATGTTCTGTACTTCTTACCTCATGTCCTAGATCTTTAATTAATAAGTATTGAAACATTTCAGAAATTTAATAGATGCTAATACTACCCCTATTACCCATCTTTATTTGTTGATCCATAGATATGAATGTTACTTTTGTAAGACGTTGTGATCTTTACATGGAATGACGGTATATAAAATGTTTAAATAAATAAATAAATAAATAAATAAATAAATAAATTAAATAACTTGACAAGATCAACAGGTGGGGTCTGGTAAGAACTCTGTCACACTAAGGGTATTCAAGCCAGCTGAAGCCATATTCTCTATGCGTTAAGGGCACTCTTTTCCTAGGGCTAAAAGGGCGCCCCTTTATATTGTTATTGTTCTTGTCCTCATTACCATGGGAAATTATATGAATGCACTAAGTAACAGTGAAAGCATAAAGTGTTCATTGTTTTAACAATAAATCTGAATACTTCTGAACAAAATCTTCTTATATTTCATCCTACCAATGTTATCATCTTTATTTTTTTAATCATTATCCTTCATATAAAAAAATAAGCAATATACTTTATTCCAAATATTAGAGATTGACTAGATTTGTTTGGTTATTCTTCAAGACTTTTTTAAAGGAGTCCTAGGGGCAATGTAATAAGCCAAGCTGAGCCTACCACAAGTTTTTATTCATGTTTTAGCAAGGGTTTTTTTGCACTGACCTTGCTCAGGGATGTAATATGGGTTTTAGCACCGAAAAAACCCATGAAGACAAAAATATGGTATGAATAGCACAATTAGGTCAATGCAATACTGTGCACTCAGGCTAGCGCACAAGGTAACCTGTGGTTGGATGCACGTTTTGCATGTGCGTCCATAAACCCTTATGCAATAAGGGGTAGATTTTCAAAAACCGCGAATAGGCGTACTTTTGTTGGCGCTCCAGGCGCGCGCAAGGCTATCGATTTCGTATAGCCGGCGCGCGCCGAGCCGCGCAGCCTACCCCCGTTCTCTCCGAGGCCGCTCCGAAATCGGAGCAGCCTCGGAGGGAACTTTCTTTTGCCCTCCCCTCACCTTCCCCTCCCTTCCCCTACCTAACCCACCCGCCCGGCCCTGTCTAAACCCCCCCCTTACCTATGTTGGGGGATTTACGCCTCCCGGAGGGAGAAGTAAATCCCCGCGCGCCAGCGGGCCGCTAGCGCGCCGGGACGCGATCTGGGGGCGGGTCCGGAGGGTGCGGCCACACCCCCGGGCCGCCCCGGGCCGTAGCCACGCCCCCGGGCCCGCCCCCGGAACGCCCCCGACACGCCCCGAAAACGCCGCGCGGTTCGGGCCTGCCCCCGACACGCCCCCTCCGAAAACCCCGGGACTTACGCGAGTCCCGGGGCTCTGCACGCGCCGGTAGGCCTATGTAAAATAGGCTTACCGGCGCGCAGGGCCCTGCTCGCCTAAATCCGCCCAGATTTGGGCGGATTTAGGCGAGCAGGGCTCTGAAAATCCGCCCCTAAGGGTATTAGCGTGTCCAAAACGCACATCCAAACCAGCATGTAGCTAATAGCGCTCATCATCCATAGCTGTGCATGGGTTAGGAAAACGGACACTTGTAAAATTGAGTGTCCATTTTCCTAACCCATGCACAGCCACTTCTCCTGGGCGCATGATGACGAGGAGGTGCTAGGGATGCACAATTTCTCCTAGCACCTCCTTTTTAACAAGTCTCATTAGCCTACCTCATACGCGCACCTGGGAGAAGTGGATGGGCTTCCATTTTTCCTGCGTGGATATTGCATCGGTCTGAATGTGTGCAAATCCCATGTAAAAAGAAAGCATTGGCTATTCTCCAGCAATGCAGGTAAGTGCATTAAAGGGCAGACAGCTTAAAGTATATTTTCTTAATGCTGGAAATCTAATTCCTGGGTCAGAGCAGGAGTAAAACTTCACATTTCTGGTGGACATGTTATACCATTGCAGAGCGTAATGTGCTTCTACCAGCTTGGGCGTAGCAATAGAATAACTTTGGCCACCAGAAATGTGTTCACTCCACCTCGGACCAGGAGTTTTATTTCCAATGTAACAGTTCACCGGTGCTGGGCATCTCAACTTTGGCATACTGCTTTACTGAAGATTCCCACCCCAGGGAGCTTACACTTTGTTCAACTAGCTGTAAGTGACCACTCCAAGGAGCAAATTCTGGCATCCAAGGTTAGTTTGGCAAGGAATGGAAAGTAAAATCAAAGCATAGGCTCTCTGAGGCCGGCACCTACTGCTAGTTTAACAAAGCTTAAACTCTCTGTGGGGCCACCTGCAGCTGAACAGGATTTCAAAGTTGGATGTACAGTGTCAAAACTGCACACTGTTCAGCTGAAGGTGCCCGCCCCAGAGAGATTGGTGCTGTGCATCCCAACTTGTGGGCACATTTTCTTATTCAAGGCCATTTTGACAAGGAATGGCAAGTCAAATAAACGAATAAGCTCTCTTGGGAATGCACGTTCAGCTAGATGAGCAAAGCATAGACAGTCTGGGTGGACACCAACAGCTGAAAAGTACACACTTCAGCACTGTGCATGTACTGTCCAGCTGTTCAGGAAAAAAAAGAAAATCTGTGACCGGTGCCTGCCTCAGGGAGCTTACATTGGAAATTTAACTCTTGGGTGTGAGGTGGAGTAAACTCACATTTCTGGTGGGAAACATTGTCTATTGTTCTGCCCATGGTGGTGCTCCACCTCAGCCCCAGGAAGGACTCTAATTTCCAATGTAAGCTCTCTTGAGCTGGAACCTACAACTGCACAAGCTTTCTTGGGTGGGCACGGCAAAGCTGGGATGCACAGCACCAGAGTGCACACTATTCAGCTGAAAGGTGCCTGCTCCAGAAAGCTTATGTTTTATTCAGCTTAGATGTGAGCCCCAGAGAGATTCTGCTAGAAATATGACTCCTTCTTTGGTCTGAGGTGGAGTAAACTCACATTTCTGATTGCCAAAGTTATTCTATTGCTGTGCCCAGGGGCGGATTCCGGGTAAAGATCGGCCCGGGGATTTTCCGCCCAGGCTGGTCCAGGAGATACCCCGTGGTCTGCCGAGCGCGGCTCTGTCGCAGCCGCGCTCTGCAGACCACATGACCAGAGCAACCAGCCCACTGGGGGATGCCCGATCCCCCGATAGGCCAATCCGCCCCTGGCTGTGCCCAGTGTGGTAATAACAGCTAGACACCACCATGGCCACCAGAAATCTGAGTTAACTTTTACAGCACCTCAGACCAACAAAAGACAGCAGTAAGAAGGTAAGTGCTTGAGGTTGGAAGGAGTGTGACCAAAATGGGGCATCCCACCTTGGGAACAATCTCACATACATGACCATTTGGGTAAGGCATACCACGTGACCCTAACTACAGCCACTAGGGATGCACATCCCCAGCTTGGCTGACGGGCACCCTCCCTAGAGAGCTTACCCTTTGATTTCACGTGGCATGCCTTGCCCATGCGACCTTGCATGTGAGACCGAGCCCACATCGGGATGTCCAATGCCAGTCTCGCATGCATGGTCATTTTGGTCACACACCTTCATGCACTTACCTCCTTATTCCTGTTTTAAAGCTCTTTGAAAGCGCCTTTCTGCATTTGTGTGGGTTTTCAGGTTAATTCACATGTTAGTGTTTTGTTTTGTTTTTTTCATTTAGCAGCCCCTTTTATTTTTTTTTTTACTCCTGCTCTATTTGCATCCAATTAGCTTATTGCATCCTGCAGGGAACCCTGTTTTTAACGCATGCGTTAAGTAAAACCCACACTAAAATGTAACTCCTGTTTTAGCGTGGGTTTTATTACATTGGCCCCCAAAAAGAAAGGTAGACAAACCTCATTAAAAAGAAGGGAGAGAGGTTTCATGCATCCACATCACAAAAGCTAGTTAATGTACCTCTTCGTTTGCAGATGTACTAGAATGGAATACTAACCATACATATGGAAGACCCGTGGAAATATAGAAAGTACACGTAAAAGGGCACACTTTTTAACATGATAATACTATTGTTTGTCTACTGTAATTGTAAATCAAACTCACAGAAGAAGCTATTGACCTATTATCAGGGCATCTGGTTTCTTGTGATGCTGCAGCCATGGCAATTGCCACAGGATTTTTCTTTGACTGCCATAGATTTGACTGCATCCCATGAGATTACAGGAAACTAATCAGCCTGTCACTGCTCCTTCTTGCTGCCGCTGTGATGTTAGCCAGTTCTGACATCCCCCATGCCCTTCTGACAGCTCAGGCTGAGCCAGGCCAGGCTGAGCTACAACACCCTTTCATTCTCAGCTCCTGGGCAGCCTGGGTCTCACATCCATAGCTCTGCTGCCCACTGGGCCACTACAGTGCTTCCACTTCTATTGTCTTTTGGGTCACTGTTCTACTTCTCATTCTCCTCCTCTCTCTCCTTCCTCCCCACAAGCCAGGGTCCAACACTCTTCGTCTTCTGAAATACTGCCCCCTGCTGCCATGTGCTCATGATAGCAGCTGTTCCTGTTGGCCCTGCGGGGGTCATAATAAACTGAGCCCAGACACGGCTGCGGCAATGGGGGAGAGCACAGTGCAGGAGACAGCATCTATGGAAGAGGGAAGGGAAGGAGGGATGCCATGGCATATATTTCAAATTAAAGACGCCCAAGCAACAATTTCATAAAGGATCCCTACAGAAGGAAGGTCCAGATGCGAATTGGCCTATCGGGGCTTCAGGCAAGCCCCGTGAACTGGTCAGGCCAGTCACATAACTTGTGTTAATCGCAGAGGCCCCATGCCCGAGGAACCGTTGTGATGAATATCAGGCGAGGCTTGGAGCTTGTTTTTCTTCTTGCTTTTCCTGCAGCTGGAGCCACAGCTCCATGGGCCTCTGTCTCTTTAATTTCTACCTGCTGTCCTCTGCCCCCCCATGACTGCAGTCTTGTCTACATGCCCCTGCATTTTATGTTTTTTCCTTTCCCTGTAGTATCAATGGTATACTATGGGACTGCTCCTCCGCTCACCACCACGGTGTTGGGAAAAGCTCCTGTGGCTTTTCCTCAGACTAGCCCTGTCTCTCTGCTATAGAAGGCAGCCAGAACACCTCCCGCTGCTACCTTACCACAGCCGAAGGCTTCTCAGTGATTTCTGCCGATGGCCCGTTATGTTGGGGCTGTGACAAAAAATAACTCTCTCCCACCCATCTTGCATCTAGCCTTTCTGCACATTTGGTCCCACAGCAACTAGTAGCCCTGCCTTGAGCTCTCCTGACCTCCAATCGGGCCGATACAGTAAAAGTCACGGGAGCTCCGGTGAGCGCCCGCTCTTTCGATGCGCGCACAGGCTATTGTCCTGGGCGCGCGATTCAGTATCGGCCCATATGCAAATGAAGGCCCGTGGTAAAAGGAGGCACTAGGGACACTAGCCTGTCCCTAGTGCCTCCTTTTTGACAGAAGCGGCGGCTGTCAGCAGGTTTGACAGCCGACACTCAATTTTATCGGCATCGGTTCTTGAACCCACTGACAGCCACGGGTTCGGAAAACAGATGCCAGCAAAATTGAGCATCCATCTTCCAACCCGCGGGCCACAGGCAGATTTTTAATTTTTGTAATTTGTAATTTTTAATTTTTTTTTATTTTTGGGGCCTCCGACTTAATATCACTATGATATTAAGCAGTTTTTTCTGCTTTTCTGTACACTTGCCCGGTGCCGGCCGAAATTAACTCCTGCCTTCATTCTCTTCATTTCATTTTCTAACTGATCCATCTTCTTCATCATTATACCTTCAGATTTTATAAGGTTTACTTGTACGTCCTTTATACCCTTTATTTCAGTTTCCATATTATTTAAGGATTTTTCAACAACTTGAACTTTATTTTCCAGGATTTGAGTTCCCTCCATACGTTTGCAGAATCTGGCTTCTCACCCATTGCCATTCCCAACACGCCGGCAGACACGAAGTACAATGAGGCCTTATGTTCTACCCACTGTGTCATCGAATGCACCTTCGGAGTTCTCAAAAGTCAGTTTCGTTGTTTGGATAAGACAGGTGGAGCTTTAAAGTATTCCCCACCCAAAGTTGGAGATATAGTGTTGCTCTGCTGTGTCTTCCATAATCTTGCTCTAAGCCATGGACTACCAATGAAGATACTTCCAGATCTCCACCCCCCCCCCCCCCCACCCCCCGGATCTCCCATGTGCCCCTGCATGAGCCGAGGACACCATGCTGAGTGGCAGCCAGCCTTGACAAAACCTTACACAGTGCCTGATAGGCCTCACCTACTCTTTCTAGGGAAGGGAGTCCAATAAAGTGTTAGCTGCTGCTCTCCTCTCTATCATCTTTCTTTCTCTCATTGCTTCTCTGTCTGGGTCAGTGTGTAAAAGAAACATGGATGCCTAATCAGGATTTGTCTTCACAATGGAGCAGTAGACTGCATTTGAAAAACAGTAGTCAAAGTAAAGATAACATCAAATACATGTGGCTGCCATAATGTGTTCTGCCTGATAGTGACACTAAAAGAGACGTGTGGCACACGAGTTTGTGTATGACTGCCCACATAGTGTTCATAGCTTGGCCTAGCTAGCACCGTTTGGAGTGCCGGTTCTCCCCAGCGGACCCCCATCCTAGTGCTCACATGTGAATGAGATAGGGACATCAGCTGGGTCTCGAGCATGGAGAACAACAGCTCTAGAAATGCTGTAAATCTGAAATAGCTCTGAAGTTTAAAGGCACAGCCTAAAGGTACAGGTAGACAATTTAAGGTTTCAATGACAGAGTTCCCATTTTACTGCTTCATTCTGTAGCTGAGAAACGTGTGCATATGAAGTTATACACCTGTACTGAGGAGGTTTAGTATCACATGGGTGTGCCAAGAGTCAGCTGACACCACTACCTCAGCAGTTTCAGAGCCACTGCTGACTAGGTTTTCCAACTGGATACAGATTTATAGGACATGTTGATCCATTCCTCGTCTTACTCCCATGCATGCAGGTATTTATAGTCTTTGTTTTGCTAGGAAAAGCTATAGAGAAATCAGATGAAATCCCAGCATGTAATGACTTTAAACCAGGTCTGGATCTACCTGTCCTGAAAATAGGAGCCAGTTGGCAACCAGTTGACATCAGAGTGCTCAATTATCAGACCTTCATTTACAGTCTTAGGTAAAGTGCCTGTGCTACCTGGTGCCATTCCCACAATGCTCACAGGTCCCTCCAAGCTAACATACCTCTTGGTGGTTGCTTGCACCCCTACACAGATGCACCCTACTACAACTAGCTATGCAATTTGTATATGATAATGTGCAGAAGGTGAGAGCCTTGGCCGATGGGATGTCATGTAGTTTCAGTTAGCTTCTTGGGGAGCCAACACAAAGATGCAGGCAGGTCCGACTCTGTGAAGACAGGACTGGGAATCAGATGGTGTCCTGCCTTCACTTGTATTTTCCAATGACCTCTGAGATGTCACCATCACAGTATAGTTTCTAATGACTCTAAGAGCATCCACATCTCTCCTAAGCAAACGTTGACATCATAGAAGCCAATGCTAAGGTGTGTTAGAAGCTCCTGGCTTTGATTGATCCATCACAGGTATCCTTAGTTAGATATGGAGATATCAGGGTGCTGCAAGACCCTTGGCCTTTATGGCTCACAGATGGTGCTGCTGTATGTACATATGTATGTATCCGGAAAATATGCAGAGTAGTTTGCTTGTAGCAATAGCTAGTATCACTTACAGTCCTGGTGCGATCTGTGACCACTCTTAAAGCACATAGGCTAAGCACTCCTGCGCCAAACAACTTGCAGATAGTTCTGTTTCCAATTCACTCTCCAGGTTTCCTTGGTTTAATGGCTGTAGGCCCTTGCTGATCCACATGGCTGCCACAACTTGTGGGCAATCAGGAAGAGCTGCTGTCCTCTAGGCTGTGCTTCATGGGCAGGTGTGCTGATATACTCTTAATGATCTGCTCTGTGTATAGTATTAAGGCTAGAAGTCAGCTTGTAGGCACATGAAGTCCATCAACTGTTGTCTTCATGTGCCTACAAGCTGCCTCCATAGAAAACAGACCACAGTACTGAATATATAGGCCTACTGCTCCCAGAGGTCTCATGTGGTTGGCATGATGGCTGATGGCCTTTCTCTGTTGGTCTCTTGCCTGACACACATTTAGTGCCACCTAAGGCCTTGAGGGGCCCATGGAGGTACCTCAGACAAAGTAGGTGTCATATATGCCTCTGACAATGTTTTTTATGGGGCCGGGTATATTTAATCTGTGCCAAGTAAGGACTCAGACTACCTCATTAGCAGTTAGGGACAGACTGCCACAGACATCAATGTTATTTGATGACAAACAGTCCAGGAACATACGCATTATCCATGTGTAAGTGCATGAAGTACTGCAGGTAGTCAGTACTCAATAGATAAGTATGTCAATATGCGACTTGGTGAGTGACATGCTGTTTTAGCCTTGATCAATCTCAGTATCTGGGGGTGCTGTTGTTCTCTGAGGTCCTTTCCTTACCACAGCAATGTATACTAGGGATGTGAATCGGACTTCTGACGATTGAAAATATCGTACGATATTTTCAAAATCGTCAGAAATCGGGGGCTCCCTGAAACCGACAGGAAAACCCCACGAAATTGTTTGTAGGGGTTCTCTTATCGTTTTGGGGGAGGGCGGGAAAAACGGCACACAAAAATAACCCCGGCCATCCAGTGCTCCCTCCATGTGACAGGGGCCGGCCAATGGCACGGATACCCTGTCACATGGTAAGGGCAAAGGGCCATCGGCGCCATTTTGATTAGTGGTAGCCGATGGCCCCACTGGACTACCAGGTACCTGTAAAAAGTTTTTTGGGGGGGTCGGGAGAGAGGGGGAAGCTAAGGGATTAGTTTTAAAGGGTCGGGGTGGGTTTTTTGTTTATCAGCTCGGGCGCAGCCGATAAAAAAAACTCGATCGGGCCGGACAAAAAAAAAAAACACGATGTGAATCAGAACCAGAATCAGAACCGATTCCGGTTCCGATTCACATCTCTAATGTATACCCCAGAGCTGGCAGTGTGTGTCCATTCATTTTGCACATACTGCCTTTGGATAGCAGTGATCCAGTGCTTCGACTCTTAAGAAGGGGGGTGCCTTCTCCTGGGCCTCCTGCCTCAATGCTGCTGTGTCTTCTCCTGGTCCTGGTGCCTCCATGCTGTGCTCCTTGGCCCTGGTCCTGCTGCCTTCTTGATAAACTCTGCTGCCTTGGCCCTTAGGCTGTCCTCTTGAGTGCACTCTTTTAACATGGATTGTCTGGGGCCTTTAGGTTAACAGCACATAGTTGTGCTGCTATTAGCTCCAACATTAGAGCTGTACTATAGCTTGTGGGGTGCCACTTCCACTTTCTATGCTCTTTGTTGTAATCATGATGGGCCAAAAGGATAAGATGCTAAGCCTATATATGTAATGATGCCATGTCAAACAATGTATGTACAGAGCTACACTAAATGTGTTGTTCAGTTAATTTTCAATGTTTTGTGCTATTTACTATATTGTCTTTGCAGAATGTGATTACAAAAGACATTGACTTTATTTCAAACAGTAGACTACATGTGTTCACTAATAAAGTGGTCACTCGATTGAAAAATACACTTTCTGGTTGGATCCTTTCATTGTATGGTTTTTGTGTTAACGGTTCACTAGGTGCAAGGTTTGCCTTCCACATGACCTTGCATGCTAGAATGCCCTTGCACATTCCAACTAGCCACTTATCTAGCAGGCAAGACTTTATGGGCTTGCTCAGTGTTTGCTCCTAAGGAAGACAGCAAGAGGTAAAGAAGAAGTTCATTACTGGGGACCTTCAGTATTGCCTCCTGCTACCTTCTTCACACAGCATACTCTTAGCTAAGTCCTGCTTACATGGGATGGACACTAGCTAGCCTGCCCACAGAGTATACTGTGTACATATAGAGCTTGTGTGGTGTAACAGGGAAGTTAGAGTCATCATCATCCAAGACTTGACCTTGGACCCCTTTACTTGTGTCATGACTCAAAGGCTATCTGTACCCAACCATTTGTAGGAGTCACACAAAACAAAATATGCTGCATACTTGCTGATTGTTGGAACAGAGTGTCAGCTACTGTGTGACAACTAGGGAGAAGGAGTGAGGGAGTATTGTTGTGTCGAATGTCAACAGGCCAACAGCAGAGGCCTAGAAGGCTGCTGCTGCTGCTGCTGCTGCTGCTTGGGACCAGGCAGACTTCCACAAATTGGCTGGCCTGGCTTGGCTTTGGGATCTGTATAATACGCGTAAGGTAAGGATAATCTTACAGGTAGCATCCAGATCCTTGCTCACCTGATCTGGGCATCCATTATGAAGTCCCTCTGCAAAAGGGCTGGTGCACTGCTGGTCCCCGGAGCATGCAAGCTGGTCCCTGTGGCTTGCTGGCTGGGGCTGGCAGCTTGGTGGGTGAGAGCTGTGGAAACAAAAAATAAGACATAAGTACCAACAGCAGCAAGTATCCTTTTAGCATTTGGCATCAGAGGTGCACTTTGCTTCTTAAACATTATGAGCATCTTACGTCAAATGATGTGTATCCCCGTTGCAGCCTGGCCATTTACAGGTGAGGTGAACTTACCAGCTGCAGCTCATGTAGTGTCCAGCCACTCAGTCATGCCCTTGAAGATATCCAGTCACAGCCTTTCAATGAGGCGCTCCTCCATGGGTGTGAGGATGATGGGACAAGGGGCTCTTCCTCTGGTCCGGCATATACATTTATTTTGGCTCGCCACATTTGCCTTCAACTGCGCCTTGATGTCACGGTACCTGTGGGCCACCTGCTCCCCACGACGTTGGGCTCCGCTTTTCCTGGAGATGGCCTGGGCTATGTTGCACCAGCTCTGGCCCTTGACTGCTTTCAATGTCTTGGCTGCACAGTTGCTGAACAGCTTGGCAGAATGCTGCAGGACTCCTGTAATCACCATTTCATTGTCCTGCACACTGAACTTGATAGCCCTGAGATAAGGGCATCCTACTGCCTGGCTGCCAGAAGGGGGTGTCACTTCCGCTTCCAGAGAGGTGTCTTCCCTTTCCTCACTCTCCCTCCCATTCTCCTCTCCCCTCCCTTCCTCCCCCCTCCTGCCCCTGCCCTGCAAATTCCTTTCCCCTCTGCCCTTCTTTCTATCCATATCCTTCCGTCCTCCTCCCTCCGTCCTCACTTGCCTATCCCCTTCCCCCTTTCCCCTTCCCCCTTCCTCTGTTCCTGTCCCTACTCCTACTCCTCCTCCTAGTACTTCTGCCCTTGTCCTCCCACCTCCTCTCCTCCCTCCTCCCCCTCCTCTCCTCACATCTTTTCTCTCCTCTTTCCCTATGCCTCTCACACTCCATCCTCCTCACTCCTCTTCACCGCAATCACCACTCCTCCTTTCCTCCATCAACACCACTCCTCCCAACTCCTCCTCCATCACCATTCCTCCACTCCTCCTCACTCCTCTACTCCTCCACCACCACTCCTCCACACCAAAAGGCAGACAGACAAACTGGACTAACAAACAAAAATTTTCACTCCAACAAAGAAGACAAAAGAAAAAGGGAAAGGGAAACAGATGGCAACAGAAGACCAGACAACGCACTCAGGTAATTGAATCTGAAAAAGCTTCTACTCCCACAACCCAACTCACCAACTCTCCTCTCCTCTCTCTCCCACACCTGACACACCCTCATAGAGGTAGCTGCAGAAAACCGGGATATATATAAACTGCAAAAATAATGCTCCACACACTAATCAACGCTTGCAGTGTAAAATGACTCGGAACGCACTGATGCAACACTTGACATGCTGATGCAATGCGCCATGCACTGGTGTAATGCACCAATCATTACTTGTATGCGATTTGCGGTAGGCAGGAAATTATCCTAACCATAACCTTTTTTATCACGGGTGCTATGTTTGCTATATTTATAGCATTTTGATAAATCTAGTGGTTAGCCGGATATAACTGTTAGCCGGATATAAGTTATATCTGGCTAAGTTACAAGGTATATTCAGCAGCACAGCTAAGCTGCTGAATATACGCATATATTTCTACGCTTAGCCGTATAAGTTATAATCAGCTAAGTTTAGACCTGATCTATGGCTCGTGTAAACTTAACTGCATAACTTATGCAGCTAAGACAGAATATCGGTAATTAACCACATAACTTGTGCGGCAAATTTGCTCCACCCCGATCCACCTACTACACGCCCACAAGTTATGCAGCTAACATTTTAGCCGCATAAGTGACTTATACGCTAAGCAGCAGCCGTTGAATGTAAGCACATATTCATTGGCCGCTACTTAGCTGCATACAGGGCCGGTGGAAGCACTAGGCGAACTAGGGGGCGCGAGCCACTGATAGCCGATGGCCGCCGTTGGACCTCATCCCACTGGCAGCTGAGTGGTGAATTACTGCCCTACTGTGTGCTGGATACACACAGCAAGAAGATCGGCAGGGCCGTGGTGGAGCTCACGTCACCACGGCCCGAAGAAAAAGGTCACGTCTAAACGTGCAGGTGCTCCTCCTCCTTCCTGCCCGCGCGGCCCCGGAAGAAAAATGTTGCCGGAGCCGCGCAGGCAGGAAGGAGGAGGAGCATCAGCCGCGTGCAGAAGAGGAGCAGCGCAGCCCGAGAAGACCATGGCCGCTGCAGAGCCCATCCTGCGGCGACCCGTGAAGAGGAGGTCCAGAGGTAAGAGAGATGCTGAGGGCCTATAGAGTGTGTATGTGTGCGTGTATGAGATGAGTTGAGAGATTGTGTGTGAGAGTGAGTTGAGAGACTGTGTGTGGGAGTGAGGACATGAATGTTTGCAGAGACAGCATATGAGGAGCCTCTGTGTGTGTGTGTGAGAGAGATAGCATGTGACAGTGAGAGCCTGTGCTTGAGCAAGACAACATGTGGGAGTGAGAGAGAGCCTGTCTGTGTGAGAGTCAGACAGATGTGCCAGTAAGAGACTGTGTGTATGAATGAGTGGGCATGTGAGAGTGTGTGAATGAGAGAGAGCATGTGAGAGTGAGAGCCTGTGCTTGAGCAAGACAGCATGTGGGAGTGAGAGAGAGCGCCTGTGTGTGTGAGAGACAGACAGATGTGCCAGTGAGAGACTGTGTGTATGAATGATTGTATGAGAGAGAGCATGTGAGAGTGAGAGCCTGTGTGTGTGTGTGTGAGAGAGAGAGAGAAAACATGTGAGAATGAGAACCTGACTGTGTGTTAGAGGGAAGAAGACAGATGGAGAGAAAAGAAATAGAAAAAAAGACAATATAAAAGGAATTGGCAAAAAAATGAGAAAGGGAAGGTAGGGAAAAAAAGCCTGTGACCAACCAATTAGACAACTAAGATCAGACAGCAAATGTAAAAAAAAAAAAAATTACTTTTTAGTGATTGGCACATGTAATCTTTGGGAATGTGCAAGAGTAGCACTTTCTCTATGCGGATCTCACAATGTACGAGATCAGCATGGAGGAAGTGGAAGCCCACGGGGCCTGCACAGAGGAGGCAGCAGAATGGGCTTCAGTGCCAGTAGCAGCAATCAGCACCTCCCCAATAGCCACGTGGCAGCAGTGACAGTGGCAGCAGAGGAATGAGAGAGGCTCCGAGGTTACTGGCAAAAGAAAGAGAGGGGGTCTGCCTTTAGTGTGTGCATGTGTATGAATGGGAGTCTGCCTGGGGATGTATGTGTGTGAATGCATGGGTGCCTGCCTGAGGGTGTGTCTGTGTATGAGAATGAATGGGTGTCTTCCTGGGGTTTGTATGTGTGAGAATAGGTGCCTGCCTGTGTGTGGTGTATGTGTGTGTGTGAGAATAAATTGGTGCCTGCCTGGAGGTCTGTGTATATGAGAATGAATGTGTGCATGCCTGGGGGATGGGGAGGGAGTGGTGTGAAAATGAATGGGAGCCTGCCTGGGGTTCAGTGTGAGAATGTCTAGGAGTTTGCCTCTGTGTGTGTGTGTGTGTGTGTGTGTGTGTGTGTGTGAGGGAGCCAGTGAGAGTGAGAGCATGAGTGTGTATGAGAAAATCCACGGGAGTAAGAGTGTGGGGGGGGGGGAGGGGGAGAGAGTGTCTTACAGCCTGAGAGTGTGTCAGTGTCTGTGAGAGCAAGAGGTTATGGTGGGTATAAGAGCATAAATGTGTCTGTATGTGACAGTGTATGTGTGAGAGAGAATGGACATGTGAGTATGTGAGAGAAAGAGAGAGAGGATAAATTCCTAATCCTCGACAATATCAGGGTGACTGGAAATCAAGAACTCCCACAGAAGGGGACAGCAGGGGCTTTTTAAAATCCTTATTAGTTTTAATTATTGTGTGTTATTTGATATATATGCTGTTTTGAAATATTTTATTGGTGTTTGGGAAATTGTAAAAAATGTATATGATTTTAATTAATAGAAATTCTATTTATCAGTAGTTTTAAAATATTCTTTTTTTAGTATGGTTTTACTATTATAACTGATGCTTTATGTTTCTTGATTTTATTGTTTTATGAGGAATGGTGGTTCTGTTTTTCCATTGTTAACACACAGAGTCTTGCTTCTTGAGGTTTCCATTTCAGTTTTTTCTAATTTGTGCTCCTGTATTTGGTGAGGGTCTGCTTCTGCTCTGTGTGTGTAACCATGATGAGAGATTCTGCTAGCATGTAGTGTCTGTATAGGGATCTATAGCAATCGGGTTTGTTTTGTTTCCTCAGTAGGTGGTGTATTGGTATTCTAGGACCCAGTATAATATTTACCCTTGCTTTTTCACAGGTAGGGTTATTGTTGTTTGAGTCCTTGGTGTTATTACTGTTATGTTATGATGGGATTGCAGTATAGATTTTGAGTGTCTTTTTTGCGGGGTTTTGTGTTAGTTCACAATGTGTCTGGTAGTGGAAGGTGTTTGTGCTGCTGTTACTGTGAAGTGACACCAGAATTTGAAAATATCTTTTAGTATGATGAGCTGTAAGGGAAACATCCAAGCTCCATTGTTTGGGGGAATTTCAGTGGATGCACAGAGTTACAGAACTGGAGGTGCAGGATTTATATTGACATTCTGTCCCTTCCTATATATTCCAGACTTCACTCTCATAGCCATATAGAATTAGTTGAATGAGGATATCAAATAATTTTTTAGTGTGAAACTGGCCAGCTTTTTAAAATTACGCAGAAGACCCTTTGGACTTTGTTATTAATACTTTTTTTTAATAGCCAATTTTAAAGCAGAGGACCTTACTATGGAGGTGGGCGTGATGAAGAAATGTCATTTTGGCTCCCCCCCCCTCAAATTCTTCTGTCTAGAGACGCCACTGATTTTCTGTGACCTTAAGCATTAGTACAAGAAGGATTACAGGGGGGGGGGGGATGCTGGAAAGGCACACAAATGCATTGGCCCCCGGGCACCGTAGACCCTTGGTGCGCCACTGGATGTGAGCCATATGGGGCCACAAGTGGCAGCAAAGAGGAGTGGAGATTTGGCGGGCCGCGAGCAGTGCCCAAACTGCTCGCAACCCAGAAAACCACACAGTCAGCGGGCGTGATTGAGAATGAGGTAGGAGTTGGGGCCGAGACCGGGGGGTGGCGGCGCAACCGGTGGGAAGGGGGTGAAAGGGAGAAGACTCACCTAGGGCACCAAGTCCCCTTGCACTGGCCCTGGCTGCATAAGTTACACTTATTTAGCTAAATAGTGCTGAATGTGTTTGAATATTTACCTAATGAGAAACA
Source organism: Rhinatrema bivittatum (assembly GCF_901001135.1). Classification (NCBI taxonomy): domain Eukaryota; kingdom Metazoa; phylum Chordata; class Amphibia; order Gymnophiona; family Rhinatrematidae; genus Rhinatrema; species Rhinatrema bivittatum. The sequence continues at coordinate 138,769,276 of NC_042615.1, read as the reverse complement.
ACTGAAATAAAAACAGCTATTTGAGAGAAATTTGCCAGAAAGAGAAAATATTTCACAGTTCAAAAAATATATTTGGCGCATAGAGCAGCCATTACAGATGCTCCATTGACACCTTCAACTCTATTTACAAACCAGTCCACAAACACTGTTCACTTAATACATAGACACATTTTATGTACTTTCAGCAGCTCTCAAACCCAGATATATTTACTCTTCCACAAGGCTGGCGTGAATTCAGACAGAAACACTGCCACAGATACGGAGTTCCCATAAAATCCATGTAACTACGTAAGCACATGAGAAAAAATAATAGCATATGAACAGGTATATTAAGTATCACTATATGGTGACATGATGGTATGCTGCATATGAGTCCTGTCATGTCCTAGTAACTGAATCAAAATACAAAGATCTTATAATTTATATATTAAAAACCACAAATTAGTGGTAACACTTTTCAAGTTCAGGATGTACCCTGATGTCCCTTGTCTTACTTTTAACAACCAATAATGTCTCAAAACAGCTGAAGAAAACAATCTGATTCTGACAGAATGAGAGGAGAGGTGAAGTTGTCAGAAAGAATTGTGTTGGGCATCCCCAGATCTGAATTATTTGTTCACTCTTATCAACCACTGATTGTCTTTCCTCTTTCCTCTCTTAGCCCTGTTTGGAGGGAAGCATCATGGTCTCCTGAGGACATCCTCCTGTCACTTTGTTTTCTCAGATCACCAGCTGCACAGTATGAAGTATTCTGTAATCTTTGGCATACGTCTCTCAAGAATACTATTTCAATGCTTTGGGCAAGTATGGAATTTTGTGCAATAAAAAAAAAAAAAACATCTGAAACTAAACAAAATAGCAAATTTATTGATGGTCTTAATGGCTTCTCCTTCCTGTTGGGGTCTTGGAGGGATCTCCAGTAGAGGACTGTTGGGAAGGACTGGGCTCTACTTTAAGGGCAGTCACTCAGGACTAGCAGCCTCTTTCCGCATCATTGGCAGGGAAAACCACTTCTGTGGGCTCTTCTAGTCTGTCAACATTGGCAGTATAACTGTGTGTGAGTCAGCACTTCTTTGTGAGAAAGGGCATGCAATATGTCATGTTTTATTTTTTCCCTCAGCTCTCCCATTCCAGTCCCTCCTTGCACTAACAGCTTTTGCAATTTTTAATCTGGTCTCTTCTTTATATCTTTTTATTTTTATTTTTCACTTAATTCCATCCCAGTCTACTTTGGTCTTGAAAGGTTACAGCTTTTAGCTGAATGTTTCCTTCTTTTGTTTCCTGCTCTCTTCTGTGGAACTTCAGCTCCAGTTGCGAGTTATTTTTTACACTGAATTTTTCTTAGAATTCAACATGTGTCATCCTCAGTCTGCTTTCTAGAAGTAAACTCTTATTTCCTGGTAAATCTTTCCCATCTCCCACCTCAATCAGCCACACACCCTATTTCCTGTCATTATATAAAGCCTAATCTAAATGGGAGTGGGAAGGTCTGGAGTGCCTGCTTATTTAGGAAAAACAGTCCCTGCTATCATGTCTGGTGTTCTGGGCCTAACTGGGTACATTGAAGGATGAATGGGATTGTGCATCCAAATATTTGTAGGGCTTCAGGTTGCAGAGGAACTTGGTGCATCTTTCAGTGTTATTCCTCTGTTTTCAGCTTGCTGAGTTAAGGAAGGAGCTCTGCAGACTTAGGGCTAAACTAGTATGGCTTAAAAGATCAAGCACTTCTTTATTCAGTACCATTGGCAAAGGGGACTCTAAAATGGAGGGGAGGGTATCTAACTGCAGCCTAAAAAAAAAGCTTGTACTGTGGATCACAGATGCTACTACAGGACTGCTTTAACCACTTAAAAGGCTCTTGGCAAACGTTTGTGGATGGGTCCCCTTTTATTTTCTCCATATTGACCACCGCCCTAATCCTAGCATTTTTCTCCTTCTCTGCCCCCTGTGCTGTTAATCTGATGCTTCCAATCCACTGCTGCAGCTTTCTTCCTCTGCATCCGCACATCCCCTACACATGATTGAAAATTATACTTTTAAATATTAAACTTTGTTTCATATATGTATATGCATAATTCAAATATGTATCAAAAATCATATCAGTGTCTGATACTTGGCTGCATAGGGACAGGGATGGTCAGCAAAAAAAGAGAGGTGATATTGCCCCTGATGAATATGTTATCTGTGATCTTCAGGGGTAGACTGCAATATATATATATATATATATATATATATATATATATATATATATATATATATATATAAATAAATTAAAAGGAATCCATGCTGCATTGGTTGCAGGTAATCCCTGAAATGGCTGGCTGGGCTGAACTAGGATGTTCCCCCTGACTTCTTACCATAAGAAAAAGAATCATATTCTGTTATAATGTCATTTGCAGTTATACTGACTCCCTCTATTACAAGACACTTTGTGAAGTAACTCAAGACCCTTCAAAAATGTCACTCAGAACCCATATAGCAAACCCGGCATACCAAAATAACATTGGCTCCCAGAACCCAAACAGTAGCAACCCCTTATGAAAAGACAACACTGCAAATATTCCATGAGTCCTTAAACCACAATACACTGCCAGCTGGGAAAACAGAATAAGATGGATTGCTATGGATCCCTATACAGAACCTATGTTAACCTCTTTTGGGAGAAGGAAATATTTATAAACACACTTGCTAGAGCTGTATAATATTCTCTCCATCTAGTACCCTGGGAGGGAGAACATATAGAAGTAATGATTAGTTTTAAACTTTCCCTTTCAAAACCTTTGCCATTTTAAATCCCAAGGGGGGATTACAGTGGTCTCTCTCTAACTTAATACCAACAATTTAAATTTACTTTGCCATAAGGACCTCCAGTGGAGATCTGTGTGGTCTCTCAACATTAACACATTTCCACAAATCTTCTATGATAGTTTCTCGGTGGGAGAGAAATTCGGATTCTTCCATTCTCAATACCTTCTGAAAGCTTTTCCCTGGGAGGGGAAAAATTATAAAATTAATAAAACAAATTAGACAAACATAGTACTAACATAATAGGTATCACAAAAAGTAATGAAGAAATAGACAAAGACAAGAACTGGAGCTTTTTAAAAATGTTTTATATTTTATTCATGCTTTTTTTCAAAATGGTTTTAGGGGGTTTTTTTCAAAGTTTTCTCAATTTTTTTCTAAAACAGCATTAGAAATAAAATCTCTGTATAATGGAAAAATCAATAAAAGCATAATTTATTTTTAATGTGATTAGGCAAATTAAGGAAATTTAGAAACAGTTTATCAAGAAGACAATTTCTTCTTGCTGCTTGAAAGGCAGGTCATCTACTCCAGGGTATATTAGTCCCCTTTAAAAGTCCTAGTCCATAAATCTTAATCAACGGGTCACAGGTGCTGCAACAGTACTGCACTTATAATAAAGCACAGACAGAACAGACAACAGAAGACAACAAAAAGAAATGTCCTTCAATATGGGAGTCTTCTGTTGAACTTGAGTTCCTCATGGTGAATACCAGCAGGGATCTGGGATCTCACACAATTGCTACCAGGCAGGATGTGGGTCTTTGAAAATATGTGTGGTTTTCCATCCTTCCCCACTATCACCATGATGTGCTTGCGAATACTCCTTTCCTCTTGCCAGAGATGGGATTGCTTGTTTATAGTGACTCTGATCATGGGATGGTCCCTGGGAAGATCCTTGTAGGCATTCTCCTTGTAGGTATATCTCATGCTGCACCCAGTCTTCTTACCGCCACTCTACTACTGCCATTACTGGAAAAGGGACATATGGGTAGAAGTAAACCCACATTTCATGCATGGTCCACCGCACAAACCACTCTGTCTAGGTCTACAAGGGCAATTGCCTACCCTTCAGGCATCAGGGTTCCACCCACATTGCAGTGTTCAGTTTGTGGGGCACAGAGACTTCAGAGAGAGCTATGGTGTCATCTTTGGTGTCCAACCCAGGAATTCCCTGGGGTAGCCCCAATATCTTTTGACACCACAAGGTAATACTGTTGACGGTGGATTGTGTCTCTACCTTGGGACGAAATAGTCCAACCTGAGGATATCCCAAAAGAAGAGGAGTCCTATACAATAGGCCCCATGGTGAGTACCATGAAATCTAGAAGGGTCTCCAGTTTAGGCAGACCCCCAGACATTTGCATCTTTAGCATACGCATGTGGCCTCTCATAATGGTGACTTGTTTGGTGCTAGAACTCTGAGCTTCCCAACGATTGACTCAAGCTGCCCAGGAACTCATGGTAGCCTCACTGGCATTGGATGACAGTGACGAGGGAGGCCATTTTCTGACCTGGCGATCCAGGCTGGTATCCTGTCTGATGGTATGGGGGGTGGGTTCTCGAGTGGTCTGAGACCCCGGCAAAAGCTCCAAGGCCTCTTCATGGAACTGATCAATATGGTCGCATTCATGGCCTTGTGTTAGGGTTTGGGGTGGGTAATACAGTGGGGATGACCTCTTCTCCTTCCTATGTACCCCCCTCCTGCTCAAGCTCCATCCCTTCCAGAATCACTTCTTGCTCTGTCTGTTCTTTCTCACCCTCCGCTTCCCCCTCTTGTCATTTTGTTTCTCCTGTTGGGGTTCCAGTGATAGGGTGGATAAAGCTTGAGTACTCACAAAGTAGCCTGGGTCTCACTACTGCTCAAACGGGTCCTGGCCAGCTGCACTGAGGTGCATCGAGAACCACTACTGCTTTGGTTGGAGAATGCTGACGATCTAGGTGGGCCAGCACTTCCCTCGCCATCCAAGCCCTCTCTGGTTTCTTCTGGTGTGGCAGTACAACCAATCTGAAGTCCAGCCATCCCAGCTAACCTGGGCTGTTGATCATATAGTGCTTCCTGGCAAAAGGTACACCATACTCGAATCCTGAGTAGTTCATGCAGTTGGTGGGAAGTTTGTTTGGCAAGGTCCCAAAGTATCCCCCTTCTCGATGTTGATCCAGACTTGGCTTTGTAAACGATAGGTCATGTCATGGGGTGTTGAGTGGGACCACTGGCAAAATCTTAAGGAAGAGCACTTGGCCACTTTGTAATTCACTGTAGCCACATGCTGTCTAGCAGAAATGGCTCCTGCATGATGCAACTTCTGGCTACTTCCACTGTAGTTGGTCGCTTTGAGTCACCTGGTAGGTGACATCATCTCTCTCTTGTGCTCCCCAGTGCCAATGCAGACACGTATGCTTTCCATGCCTCCTCCTGCTTGCCGATGGGAAATGTAACTATCTTGTATTTTCGAAGGAAAAAAAGCTGTTTCTGTATCAATTTCACTGCAGTTTTTGGCAAAAAGTTTCAACTCTTTGAAGAACAAGTGTTCTCACCCAGCCACTTGAGCCCCATGTTGGACACCACCCCTCCCCCCGTACACCTGGGGTCACCTTTTCAGCCTCAGGGAGCATTTGGGATACTATCCTGAGGTGGGGAATCAAGTCTCCGAGGCCATGAGCTGGGGGCAGGATAACCTGCAGAGCCAGTACCAGGCTGAGAACACTCTACACAAACCATTCTCCAGACTCAAGTTGTGCACTAAAAAAGAAATAATTTACTGTAGAATCTACAGAGTCAAATATAATGACAGCTCAAGTAAATGCAGAAATTAAACAGAATCTCTGGTTACTTTGATTCTTTCCTTTCCTCAGACTTTTGAACAAACCTAGCCTGGTCCTTTCTTTGGGGCTGATATAATATTACCCGCACTGAAATCTATGCTGATTTTTCTCGCAGATTTTTTGGGCGCATGCAGCAAAAACCAGAGGAAGCACAGGATGTAATAATGGCCATGTATGCTAATTAGATTTGTGCATAAAATCCACACACACCAAACATATGACCATAATGCACGCAGTAATGCATGTCCGTGGCCCTATGTTGTAAAAAACGCGCAGACACCCATGCAGAAACCCGTGCGGCCCCCTATCAGCATGTGAACATCTGCAATTGATTCTAGGGGTGAAAGCCTTTCTTTTTCAAAAAAAATGAATACATTAGAGATCCAGAGGTTGATGTGAAGGTGAGTATAGTATCTAACCTCTTCATGATCGGACTCTGACCGTTGGCGAGAACATGAAATGCAGATCGGTGATTCTGCCTCATTGAGAAGCTGCTTTCTCTCTACCCATTCTGTCCGCCGCTTGGCTGACCTGCAAAAGCATCAAAATATTGGTCTCCACACTGATGCTTTCACATACCTCCTGCCCTGACCCAGGTGCTAAAAACTCACATTAAATAACTCACACTAATTCGATATCCCTGCTAGTGCAGCTCCCTGCATAGCCCATAAATAGATAATCACCTCCTTTGATTGCCATGGGTCTGTAAGCGCACTTTTACATGCTTATTTCCCATGCACAAAACCCTATTATACTTGTATAGGGCTTTGCATGGGAAAACACACGTACAAACGCATATAGGCGCACCAAACCCGCGGCAGCTTCAGCAACCTTATTACACTGGCCCCTTTATTTTCCTCAGTCATAAGGTTACTCACATGAATGTCCTGTTCAGCTCAAGGAAAAATCCTTCTGGTGCAGCATTAGGATCCTCCAAGCCCCAGAGCAAGTTCCTTCTATCACAGTTTGTCTTCCTGGTCCAGATAAGTTCCTACCCAAGTTAAGCACAGGCTTTATCTTTTAAATTTCCAGACTATATTGCAACCCTCTGCTTCTTCTCTTCAGGCCTCTGGAGATTTTTAGGAGACAATCTCTGCCCCACTCCTGCTAACCCTGAGAGAGGATCACAGCTCCAACTTGTTTGTTCCCCTTGCAATCTAGAGCATCCTCAGATTCAGTAGAATCAGGGTTTTGTTTTTTTTTTAATCACTTATCCTCAATGACCGACCCCCTAGGGGATCTACCCACTTGTCTGTCAAGAAGGGAATGCAACACCCTCTGACCAACAGATGACCTATAGCCCTAGAATATTCCCACTCTGGCTCCAGGATGACCTCTTGCCCTCTAAACATCCAGTGCACGTCTAGCAGATGTTACACACTGTTTGAGGCTCTGCAAATTTCCTAAAAAAGGGGAAACCTCTATTTTACCATACAAACTGTTAGCACTGTTAACTTCTATACACTCTTGTGGCATAGGGCCACATCTACATGCTAACAGAACACCTTACCTCAGTTACATAAGCAGAATACAGACATTCACCAAATACATGGAGGTCCCCTACTTCAGTGTTAGCACCAAATTGGAGCAAGGGACACACTTGGTCCATGGCTTAAATCCCAGTTCTCTTGCACCTTTTAACCTCAGGGCACGTGTTCTCTCGACGGGGGGAGGATTAACCTCCTGGGCCCTAGGAGCATAGGAGTGGAGGGGGACCCATTTTCAGTCTTTTCATTCTCTCACACTTGGTACTCACTATCCGTTGGCTCAACTGAAGGGTTCTTTCTCTTAGAAGAAAAGGCAAGACTACTGGAATGATGCTCAAAAATAAAACTTTCCAGTCCAATTCAGAAATAAAGTCCATGAATCTTCGTGCAAAACCAATCATTCAACAATGCCTCTTTGCAACTTGATGTTTTCTGAGCCAATGCCCTTGTGGGGTAAGGACTTCAGTAATGGACTTCAGTAATGTCAAAACTCCTAGGTGACGGAAAATGGGCTCCTGTGAAAAAGGCCAGGACTCAGGCTCTGATGGTCAAAACGCCTCAGACTTCGGATGGCAAAGTCCAAAAACTTCCAAAATCACAGAAAAACTGCTCCTTTCAAAACACTTCTTTTCTCATCCCTCAAAAGCCACCCCACTTCAGGTGAGCGTTGGATGGGCACAGCACCCAGTCTCTCTTTCTGTCAGATGGGGGAGGGAGGGGTGATCCTGTAGTAAGGACCTGCTCTCCAGGTGATGTATTGGCCTCTCGCACTGAGGACAAGTCTCCCAGGGCTACTGCCCAGGAGGGAAGGGTTAGGCCGGCCATCTTAGTTTGTGATTCAATTATTAGAAATGTAGATAGCAGGGTGGCTGGTGGACATGAGGACTGCCTGGTAACTTGCCTGCCTGGTGCGAAGGTAACAGACCTCGCACGTCACCTACATAGGATTATAGACAGTGCTGGGGAGGAGCCAGCTGTCATGGTACATGTGAGCACTCATGACATAGGAAAATGTGGAAGAGATGTTCTGGAAGCCAAATTTAGGCTCGTAGGTACAAAGCTGAAATCCAGAACCTCCAGAGTGGCATTATCTGAAATGCTTCCTGTTCCACGTGCAGGTCCCCAGAGGCAGGCAGAGCTCCAGAGTTTCAATGTGTGGATGAGACGATGGTGCAGGGAAGAGGGATTCAGTTTTGTAAGGAACTGTAGAAACTTTTGGGGAAGGAGGAGACTTTTCCAAAAGGAGGGCTCCACCTTTATCAAAGTGGAACCAGGTTGCTGGCACTAACTTTTAAAAAGGAGATAGAGCAGCTTTTAAACTAGAACAAAGGGAAAAGCCAACAGTCACTCAGCAGTGCATGGTTCAGAGAAATGTATCCTTGAAGGATACTAATGAAATAGGAGATTTAGGACATCCCAACAGAGAAGTTCCAATAAAAGCAAATGTAGTCCATTCGCCTATATGTAAAAAATAACCTGAGCTAAAGATTTCCAAATTATCCCTAACAACTAAAAAGCAGGTTATTAATACAAACAAAAAACACACTTTGAAATGTCTGTATGCCAATGCCAGAATAAGAAGTAAGATGGGAGAGTTAGAGTGTATAGCAGTAAATGATAAGATTGACATAACTGGCATCACAGAGACCTGGTAGAAGGAGGATAACCAATGGGACAGTGCTATATCAGGGTACAATTTATATCACAATGACAGGGAGAATCAACTTGATGGGGGTGTGGCACTTTATGTCCAGGATGGTGTAGAGTCCAACAGGATTAAGATCAATAAAGAGACTAAATGCTCAGTAGAATCTATATGGGTGTTGCGTTCGTGCCTGCTCTTGCCCTCGCCCCACCCTCTTTACCTCTGAGGCGACTCCCTTCGGGTCTGATGGACAGTTGCTGCCGCTTCTTCTCCTCACTGTTTCTTCCCGGAGTCCCTGGGCTGGCCTGACGCTGTGGATCCGCCATGTTCCTGATGATGTAGGGCGCGTGTGCGCGCTCCGAAGTTTGTACCAGCAAGGGCGCGAACCTCGGGGGCGTCCCCCCGTAGTGACATCATCCGCTTCCATCATAAAAGGTCTTTTGTTTACGCTTACGAATCGAGTTAGCAAGGGATTGATTGCGGGGATCATCTCGACCCACTTCATTCTCCGCTGTTCTGCCTCCTCGAACTTACTAGGGGTACCCACTCCTTGGGGGCCCCGCTCTCTCCTCTTGTTTTTAGATTGCTAAGACAGGATCCGGTACTCGCTCCTCGAGCGCCTATGTCCCTGAACGCTCAGAAGACTCCCTATTGCCTGGAAGCGATCGCAGACATGAACATTGTGAGTTTCTATTCCAGTTGCATATAGGAACTGGTACTCGCTCCTCGAGGGCCCATGTTCCTAGAACTCTGAAGATTCTCTTCTGTCTAAGACACTATCGCAGGTACGGAGATCGTGAGTTATTATTACAGATTGCAGATAGGAACCGGTACTCGCTCCTCAAGGGCTCATGTTCCTAAAACCCTCCGAAGACTCTCTTCTATTTCAGAAACTATTTCATATACAGATATTGTGAGTTCTTATTTCAGTTTGCATATAGGAACCAGTACTCGCCTAGAGGCTCCTGTTCCTGAATATACTAACTATTCTCTATTGCCTAGAAACCATTACAAGATAGATAACTGTGAGTTACCATCGCTCTCTCAGAGCTGTCCCTGGAACCAGGTACTCGCTCCTCAAGGGCCTAACTCTCTCCAGCTACTGAGCCTTCTTATTAATCTATGTGAGATATCATCTACTTCTGGTTATGCATCCAGCATACCCTGTCTACTCACTATCTATGCGTCTCTCTCTACAGCTCAGCAAATCCAGAGATAGCAGTTCCAGGATCTGAGGGACCTCAGCTCTGCCGGGCACATCAGCTCACTATTGCCACCTCTGGGGGTTCTACTACCTGTCTAATAAAGAACTATCTGTGTCTGTCTCCATATTCCAACCTAGTTGGTGGTCCCTCTCATGATATCCTCCTGAGGGCGCTGTCATCTGCCATCGGCCCAAGGATTCACCATTCTACATTAAAGTTCTCATCTCTCACACTCTTAGAGCTGAGTACAACAAACTGCTACCTTGCAGTCTAACCCTCAACTGTCGCTAACATCTCCTTCCTCAGGAACTGTATCATAACCAATTGCTACTTCTTAGCAGGAATCATACTGATGGCCAACACCTCACTTCAGGGAAACTCTCGTATATCAGGTTGCCACTCTGTGCGGAGATTCATAACAGATACTAACTCCTCCTCTCTGGAAGAACAGATCTTATATGGTTGCTGACCTCTCCCCTCTGGGGAGCAACTCCATAACAGTTTGCTAACAGATTGCTAACCCTAGCAGAGTCGCTAACAGATTGCTAGCTCCTCCTCTCTGGGGGAGCAAAGCTCAACAGGATTGCTAACTCCTCCCCTTGGGAGGAGCAAACCCTAACAGACTGCTAATTCCTAGCAGCTCCTACAACAGATTGCTAACTCCGCAGTCTAACCGATAACAATGGGTAGAAATCCCATGTGTGTTGGGTAAGTGTTTAGTGATAGGAGTATACTACCGTCCACCTGGACAAAATGGTCAGACAGATGATGAAATGCTAAGAGAAATCAGGGAAGCTAACCAATTTGGCAGTGCAGTAATAATGGGAGATTTCAATTACCCAATATTAACTGGGTAAATGTAACTGCAGGACTTGCTAGAAACATAAAGTTCCTGGATGTAATAAATAACTGCTTTATGGCGCAATTGGTTCAGGAACCAATGAGAAAGGGAACTATTTAAGATGTAATTCTTAGTGGAACACAGGATTTGGTGAGAGAGGTAACGGTGGTGAGGCCACTTGGCAATAGTGATCATAACATGATCAGATTTAAACAAATAACTGGAAGAGGGACAATAAGAAAATCTACAGCTCTAACACTAAGGGCCGGATTTTCAAAAGATTACTCGCGCCAGGCCTATTTTCAAAAGACCCGGCGGCGCACATAAAGCCCCAGGACGCACATAAGTACCGGGGCTTGCAAAAAGGCGCGGGGAGTGGGCGGTCCGGGGTGGTCCAGGGGCAGGGTGGGGGTGGGGTCAGCGGCTCCTGGCACAGTGGCCATTTGCCCCTGTGTCAGAGATCGCATGCCGACAATCAGCCGGCGCGCACAACTTGTGCCTGTCCAGAGGCAGGCGCAAAGGTAAAACAAAAATTCAGGTTGGGGGAAGGAGAGGCCTGAGAAGGAACGGGGGAAGGCTGTGCGGCTCGGCGCACACAAGGTGCACAATTGTGCACCCCCTTGTATGCGCCGACCCTGGATTTTATAACTTGTGCATGCCTGTGCGCAAGTTATAAAATCAGGTGTACATGTGCACGCACCAGGTAGTGCACGCACCAGGTAGCGTGCACTGGGGATGTGCATTTGTTTCATACGGTTCATACGTTTCCTATACAAGCATGTAATATGAAACGTTATGAAACATATGAAACGAATGCACATCTAATTGACATGTAATGGGAAACATATGAAACAAATTAAATGAATGAAGTGAATGCACATCCCTAGCGCGCACACATTTAGGCCATGCGTGCTTCTTTTAAAATCTACCCCTAAATTTTCATAAGGGAAACTTTGATAAAATGAGGAAAATAGAATAAAACTGAAAGGTGCAGCTGCAAAGGTTAAAAGTTTTCAACAGGCATGGACATTGTTTAAAAATACAATCCTAGATGCACAGTCCAGATGTATTCCACACATTAAGAAAGGTGGAAGGAAGGCAAAACGATTACCGTCATGGTTAAAAGGTGAGGTGAAAGAGGCTATTTTAGCCAAAAAAACATCCTTCATAAATTGGAAGAAGGATCCATCTGAAGAAAATAGGAAAAAGCATAAGCACTGTCAAGTAAAGTGTAAAACATTGATAAGACAGGCGAAGAAAGAATTTGAAATGAAGTTGGCTATAGAGGCAAAAACTCATAATAAAAACTTTTTAAAATATATCCAAAGCAAGAAACCTGTGAGGGAGTCAGTTGGACCATTAGATGACCGAGGGGTTAAAAGGGCTCTTAGGGAAGATAAGGCCATTGCAGAAAGACTAAGGGCTGAATTTTAAAACATACGCACGTGGGGTCCATTTGTGCGTGCTACTCACGCAGCCATGCGCATGTTATAAAATCAGGAGTTGGCGCGCGCAAGGGGCTGCACACTAGTGCACCTTGCGCGTGCTGAGCCCTCGGAGAGACCAACTGGCTTTCCCCATTCCCTCAGAGGCTGCTCTGAAATCGGAGCGGCCTCAGAGGGAACTTTCTTTCCCCCCACCTTCCCCTCCCTTCCCCTACCTGTCTCGCCCCCCAGCCCAACCCCCCTCCAATACCTTTTTTTTCAGAAGTTACGCTTGCCAGTGGAGAGGCCTCTGGCCACACTCCTGCCCTGCCCCCGGACTGCCCCGCCCACGCCCCACCCCTGGACCGCCCATTTTTTCAAGCCCCCAGGACTTGCACTCGTCCCGGGGCTTTACGCAAGCTTCCAGGCCAGGCGCGTAGGGCTTTTAAAACCTGCCCCATAAATGAATTCTTTGCTTCCGTGTTTACTAATGAGGATGTTGGGGAGATACCGGTTCTGGAGATGGTTTTCAAGGGTGATGAGTCAGATGAACTGAATCGAATCGCTGTGAACCTGGAAGATGTAGTAGGCCAGATTGACCTGGACCGGATGGTATGCATCCTAGGGTACTGAAGGAACTCAAAAATGAAATTCCTAATCTATTAGTTAAAATTTGTAACCTATCATTAAAATCATCCATTGTACCTGAAGACTGGAGGGTGGCAAAAGTAACCCCAATTTTTAAAAAGGGCTCCAGGGGCGATTCGGGAAACTATAGACCAGTGAGCCTGATTTCAGTGCTGGGAAAGCTAGTAAAAACTATTCTATGGAACACAGTCAACACGGATTTACCCAAGGGAAGTCTTGCCTAACAAATCTTCTTCATTGTTTTGAAGGGGTTAATAAACATGTGGATAATGGTGAACCGATAGATGTAGTGTATTTGGATTTTCAGAAGGCATTTCACAAAGTCCCTCGAGAGGCTTCTAAGAAAACTAAAAAGTCATAGGAAAGGAGGTGATGTCCTTTCGTGGATTACAAACTGGTTAAAAGAAGGAGTAGGATTAAATGGTCAATTTTCTCAGTGGAAAAGGGTAAACAGTGGAGTGCCTCAGGGATCTGTACTTGGACCAGTGCTTTTCAATATATATATAAATGATCTGGAAAGGAATACAGTGAGTGAGGTTATCAAATTTGCGGATGATACAAAATTATTCAGAGTACTTAAATCACAAGCGGATTGTAATACATTACAGGAGGACCTTGCAAGACTAGAAGATTGGGCATCCAAATGGCAGATGAAATTGAATGTGGATAAGTGCAAGGTGTTGCATATAGGAAAAAATAATAGCCCTTGCTGTAGTTACATGATTTTAGATTCCATATTAGGAGCTACCACCCAGGAAAAAGATCTAGGCATCATAGTGGATAATACTTTAAAATCATCTGCTCAGTGTGCTGCAGCAGTCAAAAAAGCAAACAGAATGTTAGGAATTATTAGGAAAGCAATGGTTAATAAAATGGAAAATGTCATAATGTCTCTGTATCGCTCCATGGTGAGACCGCACCTTGAATTCAGTGTACAATTCTGGTCACCGCATCTCAAAAAAGATATAGTTGTGATAAAGAAGATACAGAGAAGGACAACCAAAATGATAAAGGGGATGGAACAGCTCCCCTATGAGGAAAGACTGAAGAGGTTAGGGCTGTTCAGCTTGGAGAAGAGATGGCTGAGCAGGGATATGATAGAGGTCTTTATAATCATGAGAGGTCTTGAACGAGTAGATGTGAATCCGTTATTTACACTTTTGGATAACAGAAGGACTAGGGAGCACTCCTTGAAGTTAGCAAATATCTCATTTAAGACTAATTGGAGAAAATTATTTTTCACTCAATGCACAATTAATCTCTGGAATTTGTTGCTAGAGGATATGGTTAGTGCAGTTAGTGTAGCTAGGTTTAGAAAAGGTTTGGATAAGGGAGGAGAAGTTCATTAACTGCTATTAATCAAGTTGACTTAGGGAATGGCCTCTGTTATTACTGGCATCAGTAGCATGGGATCTTCTTGGTGTTTGGGTTCTTGCCAGGTTCTTGTGGCCTGGTTTGGCCTCTGTTGGAAACAGGATGCTGGGCTTGATGGACCCTTGGTCTGATCCAGCATGGCAATTTCTTATGTTCTTATATTCTTTTCACCAATTAGACAGTTCTTTCCAAAGTTGCAGTAATTGTCAGGGAGGATAATTTTCAATAGTGTGCATAACTCAGCACATACGCACATAGTTAGGTGCACCTAATGTTATGCTGCCACCCAGTTTATAAAATACCACAAAGCACCACTTTACTTTTTAAAGGGGAGATCCATATAGTTTCTACACCTATTTTATAAAAGTACACATATATTGCACTAATTCTGTATATAGTTTTGATGTAAATAGTTTTGATGTAAGGGCTCCCCCCTAATTTCAATTATATGTTTCCTAGTTCAGTATATTATCTGTTTTATGTAAGGGCCCCGCCCAATGGTTTTGTGTTCACTGTAAACCGATGCGATGTGCGAACGGTCATCGGTATAAAAGAAACGTTAAATAAATAAATAAAATAAATAAAGAATTGTAACATGCACATAATAAACCTCGGTTTCTGCATGGAGGCAGGTATTTTATAACTTTGGCTGCTGTATGTGCGTATCTCGCTTATGAAAATGTTTACATCTGTGCCCACACCACCCACACCCTTTATCACTTGCTCCAGACCCTCCACACAAAAACTACAGAAAAAGAGAAGTCAGATTTAATTTCTATGACTTAATTAGCAGGTGTAAAAGCATACGTGCATTATTTGATGATGTATGCATGTACTCCGTTTATAAAATATATAAATGCGTGCATAAGCCGAAATCTCGCTCTGGAGCGCTCTCAAAGCACCCTCCTTGTACACGCATACTTTTTTCCGTGGCAGCAAGAGCACTCCCACCCTTCTAAAAACTGATTTACCACACACAGAGGCTACTTTCACATAAACACGCATATTTTGCACTCAGAACCCTCATGTAAGTCTTTGAACATTACTTCCGAAATGTCTGCTTTTTTCTCCTTCTTCTCTTAGGTTTTATTATAATGCCCGATTTGCAGGGTAAGGATACGGTGCTAAAGAAATATTAGATAGGGGATGTTAAAATAGTTTCTCCTCCACAAGGGGCAGCAAAATACCTTCAGAAAGCTAAGCGCTGTAACCTCCTCTCTAGCAGAATTCTAATAAAGCAGCATAGAGTCAGAAAGGGCAAGCTTCAGGAGTCAGTCAGTGCAAGGAAGCAGCCAAAATAGCAGGCCTGTAAACAGTCTCCTTCAAACTGAATAAAACCTTGTTATAAAAGCTATGAGTCTGTCTGGATGCATGAACAGAAAGCCAAAATACTGTGTCCGGAGCTCACAAAACATTCTACAATTTGTATTCATTACTGTCAAAGCAGTGCTGATATTAATTACCAAAGATATTATGGGGTCAAGTTCACCTTCAGGCCTCATCTCAAACTTTAGACCAAGAAGATACGGCCTGACATGTTTATCTTTCAAATGCATGCTTAGTGAAGCAGTTGTGTGTCAGATGTAGCAGCAGCTGCAGGAAGTTGTTTATCTAGCCTACTGACCTTTTAAAGGTGCAGGAAGATGGTGAAACCATATGCTAGCACAGGTTTATTCTCCATAACTAGAACCTTCTATTTTATCCCAGTGAGCCTATATACTAAAGATTTGCTCCCATGTTGGGTCTGTGGGGAAAATATTTAATATGTAGTCCCTCAAATAAGAGACAATATGCTCAAGGTATTGGCAAGTTGATCTTCCACTTGGCAAATAGTGGTGAAATAGTGACTTTTGCCAAATATTTACTGTCAAATGGTTGCAATTCAGGCACTTTTGAAACTTCCTAAACGATATTTGGAAGGGCCTGAATAAAGACATTTGTTACACGCATGTGGCAAAATCCACCTATAGTTACTATTATTAGCTCTGCCCATAACTTGCAATTCACCTTCCAACAAAAGTGGCTTTTATTTGCCTTTGAAGCTTCATCTTAGAATCATTTTCCTCTTGTTCAAAGCAGGAGTCTATTTCCAGGTGGCCTCCCTTACCTCAAATAGCATCCATTGTTTCCTAAGGGAGAAAACATGAATTTTGTTTTTTCTTTTCATCCCATCAAAAAGTATGGGAACTGGCCCCATACAACTTTTTCTTTTACTAAGCCTAGTCCTCTTGACAAGTTTGCAGGATATCCAAAATGAATATGCATGAGACCAATTTGCATGCACCTCCTCCACTATATGCAAATTTATCTTATGCATATTCATTGTGCATATTCTGAAAACATGACTGGTTAGGTGTGTTATGAGAAACAGGTTGAAACCCTCTACTGTATACCATGGCACTAAAATGGAAATCCAAAAACATCTCATGAAAAAGTTAGGGTTATTTTTTTTTAATATACTTTTATTGGCATGACCAACATACAGAAAAGAGCACATTAACTTTACAGTCCAAATGTTATTCAAGTTGGATAAAATATACCAACCTCATTTTCAACATCCTAAAGAATATGCCATAAAGTTATGACATCTATACGCTCTCTCTCCATTTATTCTTGACTCATTTATGTCACACATATGACCATTCTCACATATTAACTTAAATTATAATGATGAAAATCATTCTAAAAGGTTCTGTTTCGATGCCATTTCTTGAGGCTTTTAAAGAGAATGATATTACAGCCATTATCAGAACACAATGCTGTACTCGTCCCTTGGAAAGCAGCTTTACTTAACCCTACCTACTGCACAACCATCTCAATGCACTAACCACACATTTCCTTTCAGACCTTTGCACTCTGCAGATGAAACGCAGAATATAACATGCAATAAAATACATGTATGTACATTAAGGTGAATAGGAATTATTTAATATTGAGGTCCATATTCAGACACAGTCCGGATTGCAAAATTAGCTGGATAAACTTATCCAGCTAACTTTGGAGGTATATTCAATGGTGCAACCACAACAGTGTTACTAACTTTCGGGCTGATTCAGTAAAGACCGCGGGAGAGCGGACGAACACCCACTCTCCCGGCGCACACACAGGCCACTCACCTGTGCGCGCGATTCTTTATTTAAATTAGGTGGTGCAGTAGAAACGGGCAAAAGGAGCGGCGGCTGTCAGCGGGTTTGACAGCCGACCCTCAATTTTGCCGGCATCGGTTCTCAAGCCCGCTGACAGCCACGGGCTCAGAAACTGGTCGCCGGCAAAATTGAGCCTCTGGTTTTCGGTCCGACAGCTGCCGGCCCATTTTAATTTCTTTTTTCTTTTTTTTTTTACTTTTTTTACTCTTCGGGACCTCCGACTTAATATCGCCATGATATTAAGTCGGAGGGTGCACAGAAGAGCAGTTTTTACTGCTTTTCTGTGCACTTTCCCGGTGCTGGCAGAAACTAGCGCCTACCTTTGGGTAGGCACTAATTACTTAAAGTAAAATGTGTGGCTTGGCTGCACATTTTACTTTCTGTATCACGCGGGCATACCTAATAGGGCCCTCAACATGCATTTGCATGTTGAGGGCGTTATTAGGTGCCGCGGGTTGGACGTGCGTTTCCGCCCCTTACTAAATAAGGGGTAAGGGAAAACGCGCGTCCAAGGGTAGGTTAACAGTGCCCTCCGTCGGAGCGCACTATACGTACTTATCGGCCTGTATGCTAGCTAACTCAACCCTTCCCAGTTATGCCCCCGAATACCCCTATCAAAATGCAATAATTTTCACATGAATAACACCTGCAATAAGGGGCATGGTTATACTAATTTTAGAGTTACTACATATAGAGAAGAGATAGAGAGAAAGAGAGAGAGAGAGATTCATTATAAAGGTCTCATAGTAATCAACTCCTTATGCCACTATAGGAGGGTCAACTAGTAACTCGAGGTGAGGTTTTGGTGGTGGTCTAGTGTTTTGGGGCCTGTTTTACATGCAAAGTGAGACGTACGAACAGCACAGTACACATCAGTGAAGATTTGCCATGATTTGGAGTGAGGAAAGTCATACAAAGATGAGATTTCTACAATGTTCTCTCGCCCTAGCTTGATAGTACTCTGGTAGAGAGTCCATCAATCTTGCAAAATTTATCGCAAATTCTGCTTCAGGCATGTCACACAGCTTAGCACCAGGCAAAAAGGTGTAGTTATTTCCAGCATTAAAAACATGCATTATGATATCACACAGTGCAATAATGCCCCTTTGAATAAATCAAAAACATTTGCATTCATGCCATGCGTTGCGATAAATGACTCTGTTAGCCGGCTAAATTCTATCCAGCTATCTTATTAGCTGGCTAGAATGTAGCTGGATAAGTGCCCAAAAATTAATTTAGCTGGCTAACTTCTGAGTTAGTTAGCTAAATGCTTCTGAGTATGGACCTCATCATGTCTGTAATATAATATTTTTGTATTTTTTTCCATTTCAGGATATTTCTTTTGTCTCATCCGTCTCCATATATAGTGGATGCTAATTTCCAGGGTGTTAATATTTTTTTCCTTTCTTGCATTTCACTATAGCAAATGATTGATTATGTTTGATTTAAATTTGTGAAAAGTTCATAAATAAATATTTTCTAAATAAGTAAATAAATAAAACTTTAAAGATAGGACTATTACCAGATTCCAGAGACAATGTGACTGGTCCTTTCTTTGTTCTCCCTTATTTATTGTTTCCCAAGTTTCTCTTGCATGGAGGTAATAGAAGAAGTTACATTTACCTTCCCAGGTTGACTTAGAAATAAAAATATGTACTTATGAGGAGTCAAGATGGCGGCACGCTAGACGCGGTGGCTCGGATTGCCTGTGAGTTTCCTCGGATAGACTTCGGTTTTGCTTCTAAATAATGCCTCCAAAGAGAAAAGGACGTGTGAGGATCTTTCCATCTATACCTCCCGGGCAAAGAACGATCCCTGAACTTACCGCCATTTACCCTGGAGGGGTGGCTAAATTCCCCGCTGACGAGGTGGCGTTGGGAGCGTTGCTGGCACCTGGGGAAACAACTTTGAGCCCCCCTGACCTGAGGATACCAACCGCTCCAGGTTCATTTTCATCACCACCGACCGCGGATTTGAACACAGAACTGGTGAGTCCAGTGAACAAACCAGAGGGAGCGGAAGTGGTGAGGAGAGATGTGGGAACACCAGAGGAACGGGGAAGGTCAGAATCGCTGAGCGCAGGGTCCCTGAACCTGCCAGGCCTCGGTGGAGGCGGTGAACAGTCTCAAGTGAAATCTAGAGAAACCGCGGCAGAGGGAGATCTTTTGGGGGCCCAGGGCAGACCGGCAGAAATAGACCTTGTTAGACCGGGCTCGGTGACTCTAGAATCCCTATGGGAGTTGGTAGCCTCATATGGCCCACATTTTTAAGGGCTGACGAGGCAGTTAAATTCGATGTCTGAGAAGTTGGAGAAAGTGTCCCAGGAACACGATGTTAAGATTGATGAAAACACAAGCAAGATTATGGAATTACAAACAACAGTAAAATCGACACAGAATGTTTGTCAAGCTTTAATTCTGGATAAGCAAGCAACCAACAGAAGAGTGGAACTTATTGAAAATAGACTGAGGAGACTGAATTTAAGACTCTTGAATTTCCCAAAAGTAATTGGGGAACATCCCCGAGTGACTTTGAGGAGATATATAATAGAAATATTAAGAATACCATCGGATCAGATTCCATCTATAAATAAAGTCTATTTCCTCCCATTTAATAGAAATGGGGAAGGTAATCAACCACAATTTGATTTAAGTAACTTGACTGAGATTCTGGAATCATCCACAGAAATTTATGAGAGAGCGACTTTACTGGTTTCTTTAATCACTGAAACTGATGTTAGCTTGTTTATGAAATTCTATTTTCAATATATGAGTGAAAGTTTCATGGGTCAAAAGATCCAAATATTCCCAGACTTATCGAAGATAACACAGGAGAGGAGGAAAGCCTTTCTATCTATGAGACAGGAATTAAATACAATAGGGGCTAAGTTTCTTCTAAGATACCC
The DNA here is from genome assembly GCF_901001135.1 of Rhinatrema bivittatum. NCBI lineage: Eukaryota > Metazoa > Chordata > Amphibia > Gymnophiona > Rhinatrematidae > Rhinatrema > Rhinatrema bivittatum. Next base: position 138,748,970 of record NC_042615.1, on the reverse strand, counting down.
ATGCAAAGGGGTTGTTACCTTAAACCGTGATGTGTATATATTTTATGCCCCGGAACAGCTTAGGGTATTTTTTGACTCTAGAAAGAGGGCCTTTATAACCTCCTCTCCTAATGAGGAACCGGGTTAAAATCTTACTCAGGGTGATGAAAAAGTGGTTAAATGTTAGCTAGCATGTTAAGCTATTTCATTGAGATATGAATCTTTATATTTTTCTTCATTATACTCCCATGATTTCTGTTTTTTCCTCCCCTCTTTTTTCCTGAAACAAGTTGTGGTCTAATAATGGAAGATGCCTCTGTTAAAGTTTATGTGATGAGAAAATATGTTACAAAATTTCTGAGCAAAGTTCTCTTTGTAAAATATGTAAAAACTCAATAAAGAATAAATAAAAAAAAATATATGTACTTAAAGAAATAATATCTTGTGGGTTTTTTTTTTTAATTTAACATTTTTATATATCAACATTCGTTCAGAACATCCCATCAGTTTCCAAAGAACTGGTAATGCAGCTAACAGAGCTTTACAATGAATGGTTTTAAAACAGTATTAAAACAAAAATAGTTAGTGTGGGCTGAGGGAAGACATAACAAATACAAAGATCATTAAAGTTGCATAAATACAAAGATCATTAATGTTGCATAAAGGAATTAAAAATTACTGATTAACTGGAGGCTGAGGGAATTAAAGTATATTGAAGTAATAGATAGTAGGGGCTGAGGGAAATTATAGAATAGTGAATCACTGTTTACGGGGCAGGGGGATATTTAAAGGATATTTACAAGAAAGTATTTACAGGATATATACAGGATAATGAATTAAGGTAGGTTGAGAGTGGGACAGGAGAGAGAGAGAAAATAGCTAATATAAGTCAAAAGTCAATAATAGTAGGGAGAAACAATTAAGCTAGAGCCCATAATTAGCTCACGTAGGTCGGAAGTTCACTTATAGCAGGGAAAGTCGACTTAAGATTGTACTCGGGGAGAGGGAAGGGATGGGGGGTTACGTGTTGTTTCTGTAGGCTTGTATGAACAGCAGGCGAATCCCTGGGCCGGTCTTCCCGAGGAAGACCGGCCCGGGGATTCGCCACCCAGGCCGGTCCAGGACACATCACGTGGTCTGCCGAGCATGGCTCCGTCACGGCCACGCACGGCAGACCACATGACTGGAGCGACTGGCCCACCGGGGAATGCCCGATCCCCCGATAGGCCAATCCGCCCCTGATGAACAGCCATGTTTTGAGTCTTTGTTTGAACTTTTTGGGGCATGCTTCTTGTCGTAGATCAGGTGGCATGGTATCCCATAAGGTGGGTCCAGCAATAGATATGGAGCATTCTTTAGTTGTCATAAGGTGGGTGATATTGGGTGATTGAGTTTGAAGTGTTGCTAAGTATTGCGATCTAGTGGGTCTGTTGTTGGGGCGGAATAGAAGTGTGTCATTAAACCAAAGCATATTGGGGTTGTGAAGCGCTTTGTGAATGAGGGAGAGGGTCTTGTATTTAATTCTGGCCGAAATCGGGAGCCAGTGAAGTTGTTTGAGGATGGGGGTGACATGCTCTTTTTTTTCCGTGTACCTGTCAGGATGCGTGCCACAGCATTAACCAGTCATAATGAGATAGACACCAAGACAGATTTCATAATCTAACTATGTATGGAGTTAAGCAGCTTTATAAGTCTTTGAAAATGTACTGCCTCTGACTTGGATAAGATATCCTACAAGCTGTCATGCTTCTGTGGCTGGTAGCTGGAATATATCCTTGCAGTGTGAACAAGAATAATTGGGCCTAAAGCTCTTTAATGAATGAATACTATGTTAAAATGGTTTTGACAGGTAACAACAACAGTCCCAAGTTGAAGAATGGCTGCCCATGGCTCAAAGACCAGGATCCTCCAGTGAATAAGGAAGCCATGGGAAAAGGGGTGGCTCCGGGGGCAGGAGGAGGTTGAGAGAAATAATGTAAGCATGAGGACTGGATTTTCAAATCCCCAAGTACTTTTTTCCCAGGAATCTGCCTGCAGGTAAAGCAGTAGCAAAGCTCATGGATATGTTTGTACTCACAGACTTTTCTACCTTCAGTTTAGCTGGGGATTTTAATATTGTCCCCATATGTCACCCAAAAAGGATTTATTCACATACAAATAAACATTCTATTTTTCTCCTTTTCTGAGGGGAAGCAGAAATAATGGTGCCAGTTTTCCATATCTACTGGTGAGTTGGGAGTGGCGTTCCTCCCTCCATCTCTTTGGGGGGAGATCTTGCCATTGGCTCTTACTATTCCTGGATCTGGAGAGTATGCATGTCTGGGAGAGGCTGTGTTTAACGCTTCTTTGTTCCCCCCAACATCTCCCGAAAATTTGAGGTATGTCGGATGCTAAACCCAAAAGTGAGTAAATAGTATAACTGAGCACAGATATTTGTGGAATACATGGATGCTACCAAAATATGCCCTTGCCATGATCCTGGAAGACCTCCTGACATGCTGTATCTTGAAAATTTAATGTGGATCAGCTGCAAAAAGAAAAAATGTATGAAGTGGAATGATTGCACATGTGTATTTGAGGAATATGGGATCCCCCACCAACATTTTCTTGCCATGATCCTTGTAGAACCATCACATCTCCAAAAAATGTGGTATGGATCAGATGTAAAATTAAAAAGTCATTAGATGGCATCATTGGGTGTATCTATTCTTATTGCTGTCCTGATCTTCATGGACTCTCTAACATGCCCTGAAAATTTGGTATGGATAGGACACTGGAGGGGAAAGTTATTAGTATGGGACAGACACCAAATTAGAAAGATATTTGGATGAGATAATTGTGCATGCATATTTCTGGAAAATGTGGACCCACAAAACATACCCCTGTATGAATCCTTATGCTTCCCCTGACATGTGCTAAATATTTGGTGTTGATCAGATGGAGAACAAAAAAAGTAATTAATTAGCATAATTGCAAGCATGTATTCATGGAATATGTGGATTCCCTCCCAAAATCCTTCCATTATTCATTTATTATATTAATATTCTACCCCTTGCACAGCTCAAGGCAACTCACAATGGAATATAGACAATTTAAAATAACATAAAATCCGAACAAAAAACAAACCATCAACACTTCGCTGTAAAACTGCTTGACAGTCTTTTGCAAAGCTTTAGCAACATAGTAGACTCTCCAAGAAAGTGGAGCCATTATTGAAGCAGCCATCCAGGCCCTACAAGTGGAGAGCAAAAGGGAACAGGCTGCACTGCCCAAAGCTACTGTCACTTCTTGACAAGCTATGCAAACAGTAGTGGGATGTGGAGGTGTGTACAGATAACTAAGTAGCAGCTTTGCAAATGTCCTCAATGGAAGCAGTTCTGAGGTGAGTCCACTAGCCAAACGGACATAATTCTCTTTCCTACTGCTAACCCCAACATATTTGGATAAAAGGAAACAAACAATTGAGAAGCTTGGCGATGAAGCGAAGTCTATCTCAAATAGTACATTAAGGCTCTCTTAAAGTCCAATGAGTGAAAAGCTTTTTCACCTATTGGTATGGGGCAGACCCCCTGGCCCCCACTAGATGGCCCTTTGTCCTTTATCACAAAAATAACAGCTTAGTGAGACTTCCATTCCATTTCAGCCCCTCCCAACCTGGAGGGCTGTGATTGGTTGTCTCAGGGTACTTAGGCCTGGATTCTCTAAGGTCGCGGGGGGGGGGGGGGGCAAAGTGGTCCAGCGATAGCCGGCAGCGATTGCACCGAATAACTACACCACAAAAGGTGTAGCTATTCGGCGCAAAACTGGCGGCGATAAGGAAACTTATCTTTCGCCACCAGCGATGTGTCCACAGCGTTAGCCCCGGTGCCGCCCTGATTCCTCCTCTTCCAGGACCGACTCCTCCTCTTCTGGGACCGACTCTACCCCGAGCTAGCTATCGCACGTTCCTTTTTGCGTGCGATAGTGTTAGGGAATGACCCCCTTAGTGAGGTGATCAGTAAATTCAGTGTGGTCTTTTTTAGTTAGCCCTGGATAGAGGAGATTCTCTTCAGTACATTCCCTCTCTGAGAGGGCCTGCATTATTTTTGGATGAGAGATAGATTTTCGCTGGATTCCCTTTGGATTTTCATTCTGGGGAAAAACATTGGTTCCTTGGAGAGGAAGTCCCTGAAGACCTGTGAGCCATCCCTCTTTTCCCTAGGGGAGAGAAGCACCAGTGACAGCACTTCCCAGCGTGGGAGTTTTGATGACTACAATTTATCCTGCTTTTGAGATTGGGGCTAATGTTTACACTTTGCATCCTTTTGGAGAAGGCAGCCTCCTGAACCTAAAAGGACAAGGGCTGGAGACCTCTGAGCCTTTTTCTACTCCCTAGAAGAGGCAAGCACCAGTGACAGCTAACACCAGCCACAGACAGATTTTTAAAAATAAGAAGGTACTCCCATTTTTGTTGTGGGAAGGTTTTTGATCCACCCCTCCTCACTGGGGAAACAGGATCTCCACCCAAAGTGACCAGGACATAGGTGGGATGACCAAGATTTAACAATTGGACTCAAGTAGGATTTTTCTGGTTGTAAGGGGATTACCCCACAAGTAAGTTTCCCTGGACCCTGGAGCAGTTGATACATATAAACATAAGTGATAAACTCAATCCTAGGAACCTGAGAGAAAGGACACATTTCCAGAGGAAGATTAACATCTGTAAATCAGACAGTTGTAATCTCACACATTTGGAATAAATTGAACTATGATTTAATATTAAAGAATCACTAAACTTTTATTTTGAACACCCAGCAACTTCTCCTACCTATTTGTCCCAGGAACAGCAATACAGTTACCAAGGAAGAATAAGCTAGAAACCCAGCACCACCACTTGGTCCATAAGCTAAAGCTTTCCCCCACAGAAAGGACCCACCCCTTCGGACAAAGAGTGATGGGCAAAGCACCAGCCGGATCAGCCTCAGAAATAGAAAATTAGTTTGTGTGCCCTTGGGAAACAGCATCCACCTAAATAAAGGGTTACATGTGCATGCAGTCTCATGAAAAAAGCTTATATAACCCCATCACCGGGTAATTACTGAATACCGACGGGGCCATAAAAGTATTTGTACTTCTGGGGCTGTCTCTCATCATGCAAGTTCTCACACAGCACTCTTTATCCCCAAGGTCTGAGTCCTTTTTTTGGTGGGGGTAAGTTTACCTTCTTCTAAGCCAAGAGCGACAGGGGTGCCTCTTTTCCCTGGGAGAGGTACCATTTCTTTTCCCACTGTGATTGCTGCAAGAGCCAATTTAACAACAGAGGCTCTGGTTGCTGTCCATAATAAATACTTTACTGATGGTGAATCAGAATGAGTGTATGGCACAGTTATCACAGTCCTCAGCACCACAAAAAATATCTATACTGTTCACAGTACTTGCCTCTATTTGTGCATGGGTCTCTCCTTACCAGGACTGAGAAACATGCACCCTCCAAGACATGGATTAAATGAGGTTCCCAGATGGGCAGGGTATCCCTTGTGTGGGCAGGAAAACCAGTCCCAATATGGTGAAACTTGTGAAAACTAAGTGTAACCCAAGGTTTAAAAATAAAAAGAGAACATTAAATTAAAAATTATCTGGCTGTTGGACTGTAAAAGCAGTGGCTGAGACTGTGAAAGCAGTGCTTCAGAAAGCAATGACAGGCAGAGTCAACATGCTGGGGGGGTTTTGTGTGTTTTAGTGCTGTCGGCTGAGCTGTTTGTAGAGCCAGTACAGTTAGAGAGGCAGAAGGACTGAGGGTCTATTCAGTGTTTACTTTTGTTATTGGCAGCAGCAGTCCTGTGAGAAGGTGCTGCATGCGGGAGGCTAGATCCAGCATCTGATGAGGAAAATCCCATGCTGCAGAGATGAAGTATAGGCCATATGCTGCAAAGGAAGCAAGAGGGCTGATGATGTCAAATCCTTTCCTGGGAAGCAGGCTTTCCCACAATTAAAAATAAAGTTAAAAAACAGATTTAAAAAAACCACAAAAATAAGTAAAATAAACCCCCAAATTTAGGTTGGGGACCCTTAGGAGACCACCACATTATTTTTAAAGCCCCAAATTCAAGATGGCAGCCGTGCTATTAAAAGCATATAAAACATTAAAAATAGCCCAAATTCAGGCAAAATGAGTGATGGATTCATATGTGGGGATGTTTACTTGAATACCACTTTTGGATGGAGGTTCTGAGTGGTTTTAAGAGGCCCAAATCATCCTTGTTTCCCATCTCCTTTAAAGTGCATTAAACATGAATAAAAATAGGAAACCTACATAAAAGAGGCACAGGGACCCTTAAAATAAAGTGTTTGATGTGATCTGGGTGAAAACAAGAATTAAAGTTCACATTTATTGAAAATTGTGACTCTGATCCACTGAATGGTAAGAATTCAGTCAGCATTTTACTGTGACTTCCCTGCTGAGAATCAGGCTCGGCAGCTTGCCAAGTAATTAGAAATTCCACGTGGTATTCTCCAATGAGAAACTGTAATAAAGAGGACAATGGAATAATACACTATTTCCTACAGTGCTTCAGTTTAATTAAGGTTACTGAAAGTTGCTCCAATGATAGACAATGTCAAACGTTATCATTCCTGATGGCTATTGTAAGCAGGGGGAAAAGGAAAACTTTATATAATTGTAAATGTTACACCCCCTCCCCCTCCCCCCCCTCGGACTCCTGGGCACTATTTTCTCTGACATCACCAGCAGAGAATGGGTACCTCAGGTCAGAAAAAAGGGTCTGGTTACATGTGCTTTGTGCAGAAGCACAGCAGCAGCTGAAGAAAGCAGGTTGAACAAGAGCAGCAGCTGAGAGAAAAAAATAGCATAGCAGAGAAAGGAGATAAAGAAAGTAGAGAGCACAAACAGCTGAATAAGGACAGAAGCATAAGCATCATTCCTGCCATTCTACAGGACCTGTTTTGGTGCCTAAAAGAAGAAGATACTACAAAATGATAAGTATATTTGATTTATTGCATATGCTGAGTATAGAAGAGAGAAAAAAAGAGTTAGTCAATGGTAATTGCCCAATGGAAGAAGCGCATTTATTCAAATTCAGCTGATTAAGTAAACATTTGTTTGATACCACTTGTTCTGTTGAATGATCCAAAGTTTATCTGTGGGAGTCCCTTAAAGAGTGCAACAGTGTGAATGCTACAGTCAGGGCAACTGCTGCAAAAGACACTAACCATCTTCTTATTCTCTTTGAACACAAAGGATAGAGAAAAAAATCGCTTATTGTCGTGAAGAGTGTAGGTAGTCCCTTCCCATTTCATTTAATTAAAGTGTAGGTAACGCATTGAAGAAGAAAGAAGATCTACAGACCACAGATCCAGCATCCGCATCGACTGCAGAACCTGGAAAGGCTCAAGATACAGGAACCAGCTATAGGACCAAGCTGCAAAGACTTTGAGCTAAGTCTATTTACACCACAGCCTACAGTCTAACTAGACCAACTCACAGGAATGAACAAGGTTCAGATAACAAAAAGTGTACATTTATATAGTCAAAGAAAGAGACAGCTACAAACAACTCTGAGTAGAGAAAACAAAGGAAAATACAACTAATAAGTCACTTATAATTATAGCTTTAAGTGAATCATTCGCAAACAGAATGTTAGGAATTATTAGGAAGGGAATGGTGAATAAAATGTAAAATGTCATAATGACTCTGTATCGCTCCATGGTGAGACCGCACCTTGAACTCTGTGTACAATTCTGGTCCTGCATCTCAAAAAAAGATATAATTGCGATGGAGAAGGTACAGAGAAGGGCGACCAAAATGATAAAGGGGATGGAACAGCTCCCCTATGAGAAAAGAATAAACAGGTTAGGGCTGTTTAGCTTGGAGAAGAGACGGTTGAGGGGGATATGATAGAGGTGTTTAAAATCATCAGAGGTCTAGAATGGGTAAATGTGAATTGGTTATTTACTCTTTCAGATAACAGAAAGGCTAGATGGCATTCCATGAAGTTAGCATGTAGCACAGTTAAAACTAATCAGAGAAAGTTCTTATTCACTCAATGCACAATTAAACTCTGGAATGTGGTTAGTGCAGTTAGTGTAGCTGGGTTTAAAAAAGGATTTGGATAAGTTCTTGGAGGAGAAGTCCATTACCTGCTATTAATTAAGTTGACTTAGAAAATAGCCAGTGCTATTACTAGCATCAGTAACATGGGATATACTTAGTTTTTGGGTACTTGTCAGTTACTTGTAGCCTGGATTGGCCACTGTTGGAAATAGGATGCTGGGCTTGAAGGACCCTTGGTCTGACCCAGTATGGCATGTTCTTATGTTCTTTTAATTATCACTTATTTCAATCAAATGCATAATTATCTTAAAATATTTATAATCCAGTAACATCAGTTAGAAAATGTTATTAAGCTTATTTACATATTTATTTTTTTTTACATTATTTTTTCCTGTGGGTCTGAAGTTGGAACCTGGTAAAAAGCAATCAGAGCTGGTGCAGCAATTTGGAGCTGCTCCAGATCCAGATCAGGGGTTCCTGGAGCAGTCTGGAGCTGAAGCTTTCTTGGCTCCACAGTCAGGCTGGACCTGGAGCTAGACTACTGGAGCCAATCTGGAACTGGAGCTGGATCTGTTAAACCCAGAGCAATGCCAATCCTACCAGGGTGTTGGCCAATAGATATCCTTCTGGAATGCTCCCTATTTTGTATAGTGTAAGACAGGGATGCCCCCTATCTCCCTTTCTGTAAAACTTGGCTAGAGAACTATTGACTCAGAAGATACAAGATACAGAAGAAGTTTAAGGATACAGTATAGCAAGTATTGCTCACAAGACAGTAATCTACATACAGTAGATGATGTGCTTCTATTTCTTTCTTCTCCCAAGACTTCTAATCCAGTTGTGTTGAGAATTTTGAGACATAACTTTATTGCTTCTAGTTTTTTGACTTAACTAGAGTAAATCTGATATTTTTCCAATAAGACCAAGAAGCTCAGTACTAGGGTGCGTGCCCTGGTTTAAAATGACACCTGATAAGCTTAAGTATCTGGGCATTAAAATTACTCAGAACCTGAAAGATTTGTATAAGTGTATTATGTCCCTCTAATAGACAAAATTAAAATGAATGTGTCCTAATGGGGAAGGCTATCTGTGTCTTGACTGGGAAGAATTAACATTCCAAAACTTTATATTTTACCCCAGTTAAGAACAAAAGAAATGCCATACTGGGTCAGACCAAAGGTCCATCAAGCCCAGCATCCTGTTTCCAACAGTGGCCAATCCAGGTCACAAGTACCCAGCAAGATTTCAAAGAATAAATACAATCCTTCTTGCTTATAACCAGGAATAAGCAGTGGCTTTCCAATCTACATGACTAATAGTAGTCTATAGACATTTCTTCCAGGAACATGCTAAACTGCTTTTAAACCCAGCTTTGCTAAATGCAATCACTACATCCTCTGGCCAGTGGCATAGCCATGGGTGGGCTTGTGCGGGCCATGGCCCACCGACTTTGGGCTCAGGCCCACCCAAACAGAGCTGGCTGACACCGCAGCAGCAGCACAGTGATGATGTGCCCGCAGAGAATCCCCTCCCCCCCAGGCACATGAGCAGGACCACGGCAGCATGCCGATGATGTGCCCAAAAGAACCCCAGCTCCTGCGGACACATTAGCAGAACTGTGGTGGCACAGTGAAGACCTGCCTGCGAGGGTTCAACTCCCCGCGGGTTGAAGAGGACCATGCCAGCGCACTGAAGAAGACCGTGGTGATGGGACAGACCACGGGAGGTGAGGGGTGCAGACTTGTGAAAGCTAAGGGAGGAGCAAGAACATCCTACTCCCTCACCTCTTCTCCCCATCCCTTCCCTTTCCATCTGCCTCACTTGCTCATGTCACCTTCCTTCCCCTTCCTCCTTACTGAGAAGGAAGGGTAGGAAAAAGGAGTAGAGCTGAATAAGTGAAAGTGAAGGGAGAGGAGGTGTGAATGAGAGAGAAGACAGGGGGTTGTGAAAGAGGGAAGGTGTGAGTGAGAGGAAAGGGAAAGGGGATTAGTGAAAAGGCAAGGGAAGTGAGAAAGTATGAGTAATGGGAAGAGAAGGGCAGACCCATAGCCTGGCCATTTGATACCTATGGCCAAGTGAAAAAGTGAGCCCTCACCCTGAACACATCATAAAACTCCACGCGCTGGGAGATTCTGTTAAATGTAGGGGGCTTTAACTTTCATTTTGACCCAGCAGTTTCCTCCTGCGCCTTTAGGCTTCTAGCTCAATTGGAATCAGCACAGGGATCCTGGTGCCATGAGCCTTCATTCAAAAAACTGAACTGGAAACCCCAAGAAGCCAGACTCTGCATGCCATGCAACACAAGAAAAAGAGAAACAGAAACACATTTCCTCCTGCATTGTGCAAAATAAAAGATATCAACAGCTGTCCATCGCCAAAGCTGACATAGATTAGAATATACTCAAAATAATAAATCCAGATGATGCCAGACACTCATGTGATCAATACTAAATTATAAAAAAGTCTGGCTAGAGAATGAAATGATTGTATGTGTTTTGAACTGGGGAAACCTCATACAGTGCCAATAATGGGCTATATGAAAATGCCTCTATGGCTACTTAATCCAACTCCAATATAGTGGTTGTTGGAGAAAGGTTTATAATCATTGGAAAACCCCAGCAGTCCAGTGTAACTTTAGTGTTATACAACAAGCTGATGTTATACCACTTGCAATTCACAGTTCTGATGCACAGTTGTAGTATTCAAAGCTTCATGCAATTAGTCTTTTGATCCCGACACTGCAATGTTTCGAGGGAATTCTCTTCATCAGGGAGTGACTTTTTAAGCATGGATGGTATACATATGTCTTGGCTGTGAAAATACACCTGAAAACATATTCAAACACATACTATCTTTGTGATGATGCAAAAAACATCTATATTAAACATGGCATGATTTGGGAAATGGAGGACTCACTCAATAAATGATAGCAAAATTGCCGATTGATGACGTATAGATCCTTTTTTGGACAGATCAAAATCGTCTCCACATTCAATATGGCCGACAGATGACGTCTAACTCCTTATTAGGACAGATTACAGGTATATTCCCATCCAAAATGGCGCCCGATAACATTTTAAACCAATTGTGGCTAGATTAGGGCATTCCAAGCAATCAAAGATGGCGGATTGATGACGTGGATGACCATAATTGGTCTTTCATGTCATTTCCGTTCACAAATCGGCGGGAATTTTTCAGCCTTATAACCCAGCATTTCGGGCCGCCATCTGTCAGTGCCATAGCAGAGATATGATTTTTTCACCATCGCGCATGTAAGTATTTTCCTTCTACTGCTCATCATATGTTTTGTCTACGATGTCTGTTCGAAAGTTCTATTATGGGCAAAAAATCTTTTCATTTTCATACTCCGTCAGTCCGAGAGAGGAAGAAGCACTTCGACCCAGAAAATCAACATTGCTACGATTTCAGCGTAAGCACAACATTCAAATGAAAGAAGCAATTTTGCTATCATTTATTGAATGAGTCCTCCGTTTCCCAATTCATTCCATGTTTAATATAGATGTTTTTTGCATCATCACAAAGATAGTATGTGTTTGAATATGTTTTCAGGTGTATTTTCACAGCCAAGACATATGGATACCATCCATGCTTAAAAAGTCACTCCCTGATGAAGAGAACTCCCTCGAAACATTGCAGTGTCGGGATCAAAAGACTAATTGCATGAAGCTTTGAATACAACATCTGTGCGTCAGAACTGTGAGTTGCAAGTGGTATATAGCTTGTTGTATACCACTAAAGTTACACTGGACTGCTGGGGTTTTCCAATGATTATAAACTTTTCTCCAACAACCACTATATTGGAGTTGGATTAAGTAGCCATAGAGGCATTTTCATATAGCCCATTATTGGCACTGTATGAGGTTTCCCCAGTTCAAAACACATACAATCATTTCATTCTCTAGCCAGACTTTTTTATAATATAGATTAGAATATGCCATCTTTGGGAATGTGGATTTCTTATATTTTTTGTACTTTGCTCTTTCTTTAGAGTTCCATTGTTCAGAGTCTGGTTTCTCAATCTTTCTATTTTGGTTTTGTCTGCATGTTTCTGTTTTTAATTTGTAGACTCTTATTTCTGTATTAGGTAAGGGTCGGTCTGTGTTTTTCTGTGTGTGACTGAAGTGCAGCATTTCTACTAGTGTGTACAAAAGTAGGTGGTGTATTAGTGTTCTAAGGCCTGGTGAAATATTTGTATTGCTGCCTTTTCTTAAATAATGCTGCCTTTTGATTCCTGAGAGTTAGTGCTGTGATTGTATGAAATGGCAAGTTTCTAGGTTTCTCTTTTTTTTGCAGGAGTTTGTGTTACTTCAAAAAATGTTTAGCAGTGGAAGGATTTTGCTTTGCTGAGGCGACACAAGAATTTGAATTTTTTTTTTTACATGTTGGGTTGTAATGTGAACTGTCCTAGTCATGTTCTGTACCTATTCTTATGATTATTGCAAGTTTATTGTAGCTATGATGTTCTCTGCCTTTATAGAAAGAGGATTCATGAAAGAATACATAGTTGCTACATGACTGATTAGATCTGATGTTTATGTTCTTTGCTTCTTACATAATATTTTTGTGTATTTATAAACTACAATAAATCTAAAATTAATATAGATTATTAAGGAATTTTTAACGTTGGAAAGTGCTTGAAATAATTAAGTTAAAATATTTTAAAGTTTCACTCATGATGCACAAACAGTTGTTGAGACTACTTAGAAATTCTTTGTCAGAATTACTCGAAGGCATTCATTATTTATAGATAAGAGTACAATTAGTAGGGCTCAGACCTATATGCCTACTGCCCACTCATGTTAACCTTGGGCCCCCCCCAAAAAAATCAGTTTTGACTAAGCCACTGCCTCTGGCAACAAATTCCACACTTTATTTTTGCACTGCCCATTAGCTTCATGGAGTTCTAGCACTATTGGAAGGGGTAAATAGCCGTTCCCTATTTACCTGTTCCACCACACTCATGATTTTATAGACCTTTATCATTTTTCCTCTCAGCTATCTCATCAGGCTGAAAAGCCCTAACCTATTTAGTCTTTCCTCATAGGGGAGCCATTCCATCCCCTTTATCATTTTGGTCACCCTTCTCCCTACCTCTTCTAGTTCTGCTATATATTTTTTTTCAGATAGGGCAACCGGAACTACACATAATACTGAAGGTGCAGTCAAACTATGGATCAATAGAGAGGCATTAAACCTTCTGTTTTATTTTCAATCTTTTCTTACAATAACTTATATTCTATTAGCATTTTTGACCGCTGCTCCACAATAAGCTGAGGATTTCAAAATATTGTCCACAGTGACTCCAAGATCCTTTTCCTGGGTGGTGATACCTAATACTGAACACAACAACATGTACCAATAGTTTGGATTCTTCTTCTTTATATGAATCACTTTGCACTTAATGTCTACATTAAATTTAATCAGCAATTTAGATTCCCAATCCCCCAGTCTTACAATGTCTTCTTGCAAGTCCTCGCAATCGGCTTGTGATTTAACTACTTTGAATAATTTTTTGCCACCTACAAATTTATTTCAGTGCCTCCCTTGCAGGGAACCCAAAAAGTTGTTTGCAGAATTGAATTTGGCAGAACAAAGTAGCCTGTATCAAACTGAGAGGGTCATTTATCAAAATGCATTAGGATGTTATCGCGGACATTAGGACCCTAATGCCCACGATAGCACTGTAATGCATGCAATAAATACTGCATTGTGGAATGCGTATGCAAATTTAAAATTAATATTTGAGTGGGAGGAGTTTGGGCAAAGTACAATGGAAATGAGGGTTGGTTAACAAGGCCTGCAATAAAGAGGCACACACTATTGCGGGAAATAACTATACCTTTTTTCTATGTGTTATGCCTGCATTGCCAGCCGAAATGGTATTTAGTGCAAATGCCGGTTGACGGGGAGGAAAGGAGGGAGGGAGATAGAGGATGAGAGAAAGCCTCTGTGGAGGCTCACTTGTATTTGAACTTTTTATAAGAGGGGGCCCTATGAACTCGGGGTAAGGTTTATGGGGTGAGGTGGGTTTTGGGGGGCAGTTTTACATGCACAGCCATATATACGAACAGCACAGATACCATCAGTTCTCTCTACCTAGCTAGAGAGTTACTAGTGCCCCATCTTACAGTGGTATAAATAGTTAACTTTTTTGTGAGCCTCTACAGAATCTCTCTCTCTCTCTCTCTCTCTCTCTCTCTCTCTCTCACCAGCAGCCTGAATCACCATTTGCAATAAAAACCTTTTTGGCTGATGCTGCGGTAGATTACTCAGTGTGCGATGTGAAAATAACATGCGGTGCCACAATGGTATCCCACATTGCGGTAAATACCTATGCGGTATCAGGAAAATTATCCTAACCATGCTCCGTTTTTATAGCAAGTGTTATTTACACTATATTTATAGCAAAATGATGAAATCTAGGTCTGAGTATGCCATGGATGTGCAAGAACAAGGGGAGCACACCATTATCTTATTGACTGATTGATATAATTCCCTCCTCTGGGGGCATATTGTTGGGCGGTGAGATTGGCTAGTCTCAGGGTTTGTAGAAATCCCTTGGATATGTCATCCTGAAGGTCAATAGAGACATCATTTTTCAAGGGGAATGACGTTAATGATCCCTCAACACTTCCCATGATAAGACTGTGCAGGAACACTTGCATTCTAACTAATAACATTGCTGTTTGGTATTTGCAGCATAAGATTTTAGGACTGAGTAAAGAATTAATTTCTCCTATTGCAGTCCTGCACAATAATCCCCTGATCTTTTTGTGAGCTTCCTCGAGCATTTTAGCCATTTGGGAAGAAAAGGGTCTTAGAAATAAATGTTGGGTAGCTCTGGAAATCTGAAGATGCTATTTCTTTCGAACAGCTCAGGACTCAATGTGAATTGCCTGAGAGTTTATGCAGGTTTATCAGGGCCTCAGGGCCTCCCTGAAATCTCTTAAGGAGAGAGGCTGGGTCCCTGGAAATATTAAGTTTCTTGAATCTATGATCACTAAAACAGATGTTAAAGGTAAAATAATAGCAGCCATTTCCAGGGAGCCCTACAGGAGATATATTAAGAGCATGTGAATGAATTATTTGCACAAAAATGGAATATGGCACTGTCACTGAAGCTTGAGAACTGGGTCTGAGATAATATTTGGGATACAGCCCATGAAATTTCTGTTTGTCGTGGGTGATCTGAATTAATGCATTGGTTAGCCCACCGCACATACAGGTACCCACTTTTTCACCAAAAGATAGATCCTAGATGTGATCTGCTCTGGTAGAGGAGATGTGGGTTCCATAGTACTCATGTACATGACTGGTCATCATGATCTAAAATTAGGGAATTTTATAAATATCTCAGGTGTTGGGGGTCCAGCTCGATTTGCCCACAAACTGGATTTGGTGGGATGGTGGGATGAACTGTTTCTTCCAGAGCTCAAAGATTGATATCACAAATGCTGTTGGCTGCTAGACTTTCTGTCATTATGTTCTAGAAGTTGATGCCCCCTTTAGAACTCTAGAAGTAGCAGCTGTATGAGATAATGTGTAAAGAGAAAATAATACATTCACTTAAGGGTGTGAGTGACAAATTTAAGGCTATCTTGGGTAGATTTCTGAAACATTATGTTGGCAAGCTGTAGGAGGGGTTGGATCCAATCTGCCACTAACAATTTGTGACTGGAAGCTAGTTGTTATGTTTTAGTATGAATGTGAACCCTGGGCCAAGGTGAGAGGTGACTCTGCCCACAGGGAGGAGCCCTGTGGGCTTCACCATCAGTATGCACGGTCTCAGAGGCTTAGGACAATGCTGTAAGAGAGACTTTGTTATAGAGAAGAGAGAGAAGAACTCGTGGAGCGGGGAACTGCAGTCAACGAATAGTTCAGGAGTAGAACCCGTGGAGCGGGAACTGCAATTGATAAAGGGGTATGCCCAAGGTGATATCTCAGATGTAGATATCTGGTAGTGGTCTGCAGAGTAAGGTATGCCAGGCAGCCTTCTCAGTAGTGAAGCAATTACCTCAGATGTGCAGATTCGGTAGTGGCCCGTAGCGTGGGATACACCAGACAGTCTACTCAGAGATGGAGCAATTATCTCAAGTGTGCAGATCAGGTAGTGGTCCGCAGGGCGGGGTATGCCGAGGATGACTGTACAAAGGTGGTGATACTGAGGTAGTCCGAGGTCTGGAAGCTCAGAAGGTTCCTGATGAAGTCGAGGCAGTAATCTACAGCGCAGGGTATAGTTCATTTCATTTCATTTATTAAAATGTATTAATCGCTTAACACAAAAGGTCTAAGCGATTTACAATAAAACATACATAAAGCAATTTAAATACTATATATAAAAATAAAAAACAATACATAATACATTACAAAACATCATCACATCATTAAAATTAGAAAAATAAATAAATAATAAAAGAATAAAAGAAAGTGACGTGAATCCTGCTGAGGAGGAGACAGTAGTGGCCCGAAGCACGGGGTACACCGCAGGTAATCCCAGCAAGGCTTGGTAGAGTAGAAGTACTCACAAGATGTGGTTCCAGAGGAAGCCCTGAGGAGTAGAACAAACAGTTCAAAGGCAGAAAGGCCCTCCGAGGAGCGGATAGCCTAGGAATGCGGAAGAGCCCCCGAGGAGCGGGTACTCAGAGCGTTCACACAGCAAGCCAGGAACTGGAACCGGAAGTCCAATGAAGAGGATTCAGTAACGAGGAAACTCCTCGCTAACTCATCTAACCGTAGGGCCAGTCAGCTTAAATACAGTGAGGCGGTGACGTCATGCGGAGGGGATGCCCCCATTTGTATGACATGTATTAAAGATGTCCCTTGTGCGCGCTCACGCACTAGATAACTCCAGGAACAAGATGGTGGTCGGCATCACCCATGCCGTCCCGGGGATGCCAGGGAGGTCAGCGTTCACTGGCGGAGGCCACCACTCTTCCCAGAATTGATGATGCAGTGAAAAAAAAGGTGAGCATGAGAGGTCGCAGCCGTCTGTGACCAATGGGCGCAACACTTGTAAATGGCTGGTTAAGCCTTTGCAAATATTATTTTCATTTTTCTCTTTCTTGTTTTCCTGATTTTTTAATGGGTAGTCTGTGATTGGTTAAATCTTGGTTTTGACTTATCTTTGCCTTTTATCATCCATTGTTACATCTCATGTTAGTTATGTTTTTTCTTAATGCTATGGTCTATTTGTAAACCTGTCTTCATTGTTTCCTGTCTTTAAGTAAAGACTTGCAAAAACAAGAAAAGGGATAATAATGTTCATGCATAGGAAAATGAAGCTGTTAATCCACTCTATGACTCAGAGAGAAGAGTGAATGAAAACTTTCATTTTAAGCTAATTTACATCTTATTTGTTATGCATGCTTTCCAGGAAGTATGCTCCTCTAGTTCTGGGTAGAATGTCTAGTTTTATTTACTGATCTTTCCAAATAATCACACTAGATAGGTATTTATATCTCTATGGGAAGCCCACCTAGTCACTCAAGGTGAGGTTTAGGTATTAGTGTAGGGGTTAGGGGCCACTTTGACATTCAAAGTGAGATGTATGAACAGAACAGTGCTTCTGAGTGAGTAAACTCACCCAAAGATGAGATTTGTGCAATGTTCTCTCAGCCTAGCTTGATGGACTTTCTACCTGGGTAACATCAAGCTAGGTTGAGAGAACATTGCACAAATCTCATCTTTGGTAGAGTTTCCTCACTGTTCTGTTCATACGTCTCACTTTGAATGAGATGTGTTGAAGCAGACCTAATACCATATAGGTTCCAAGTGTCTTTGGAAGGTTTTCTGGTTGGCACTATAGCGGTGCATGTATATATAATATACATCAGTGTTTCCCAATCAGTGTGCCTTCAGATCTGATCAGGTATACCACAGAAAAGCCACCATTGCCTGATGCTCAGATCCAGGCCAGCACCTGGGCTCTGCTCTCAGAATCTTGCAGCAATAAGAGACACATGCAGTGGCTTTTAAACTTGTAGGAACTCCTTTCTGAGAACATGTGTAATCATATGTGCCTCTTCTTCCTAGCTGCAGCACGAACCCCGGGATGCATCAATTAATGGGCAGCATGCAGAAAACGGAGAGTTGGAACCGGCTTCGTGCAGTACCTCCACATTTTCCCCATCTTTGAGTTCTTCAAGCCTCCGTCTTATCCCCAAGGCTGAGCGAGAAAGGGAGAACATGCTCTGAGCAATGGATTTGACTCACTTTGAGAATTGTGAACATCAGTAACACTGAAGGAGCTCTGGCAGCCACATATGGCAACCAAAGTAACTAACTGAGCCAGCTGCCCACACTACACCAACTTCTCCCTTCTCGTGCGGAAGCTGGTGCATTGTAGCAGGTTCATGTGTGTCTTCAACCCTTCTCTTCCTTTGTTTTAAAATTTGGAAATGATAGTAGTGCCTCCCTAGCTCTTCTTATGGCCATATGAGTTCTTTCTATATCCGCACTGCCTGCTACATGGAGGCTGGTGTGCCTTGAGCTTGAAAAGGTTGGGAAACGTTGATATACATGTCGTAAGTGATATAGTTTTACTTCAGAAGACTATACTTCAAGGGGTAGATTTTAAAAAAGAACACGTGCGCGTCCATGTGTGCATGCTACCCGGAGCGCACACATGGGCACACGATTTTATAACATGCGCGCGCCAGTGCACGCAATTTATAAAATCGCGGGCAGCACACGCAAGGGGGGGCAGACATAAGCAAAAATCACGCAGTGACGCATCGTCCAGCTTTCCCAGTTCTCTCCCAGTCCTTTCCAATTAAGGAGCGGACTGGGAAGGAACTTCTCTACCCCCTACCCTAACCTCCCTTCCCCTTCTCCTAACCTACCCTCCCTCTATCCCTTCCCTAGGTACCCCTATTTTTTTTCTTACTTTTTTGCTCCTCCAAAGGAGCTGTAGCAAGTTGCATGCACCAACACCCTGCCAGCGCGATCCCCGGGCACAGCGGCAAATGGCCGCTGTACTGAGGGTCTCTACCCCCACCCCTCCCCCTGGACCGCCCCTCTGCCGAGGCCCGGCTCATATGCACATAACAGGAGTTATGCGCGCGGCCAGGCCCCTTTTAAAATGCGCGCGGCGTGCAGAAGACCCAACCATACACGTAACCCCTGTTTTTTGTGTGCACGGGCCATTAAAAATCGGGCCTTAAATGTTCTTTTTCATGTAAAATCTGTTATTATAAATGCATAATTCTTAATTGTGTGTATGTAAAGGGTGGGCATTTCTATATGGTTCACCTAGTGCACTTAATAACCTTGCATTGGCCATGGGTTCAAGGAGAGGGGGTGAAGATTTGGAGGGTGGAAGGCTGTCAGCTTTAAAGTTTAGATCACATGGGCAATGAATTGAGCCAGATGTCTTCTAGCTCAGGTCTGGGTACCAACTCTGTAAAACCTGCAATTTGATGCACCTGGCCTTCTTCAACTGGACTGGAAAGCTCACCTACTGCTCAGAAGATGGCTATTTTTTGCTCCGGGTGCATTTCTTTGTGCGATGACCAGAGAAATTAGCAGAAAGGAAAAGGAGATAAGAAAATGGCAGACACACACAGGATCTGCAATCTGCAAGTATAGGCAGCATGCTTAGAAGTGAAGGCACCAACATTCTCAAACAAAAGATAACTGAATTGGTGACTGGGTACTGAAAGCTAATATTGAGAAGCTATTGGACAAAATCGAGATTTTAATCACTGCAATGGTGAAAGTGGACAAACAGATGGAGGAAGTGGAGCAGTGTGTTTCAGGCATGAAGTGCAGGCCCTTAAGCAACAGGTGTAACTCTTGAAGAAGCAAATTGAGCGATGGAGCATAAACTTGATGATCTTGGGGACAGGTTGAGGCATATAACATACACCTTATTGGCCTGATAGAGACATTACTGATGGAAAGTTGCAGCAAATGCTTGAAACTTGGCTACCAATGCCACTTAATTTGCCTGATCTGCAAAGCATATTGCTTTTTGAGCAGGCCCATAGACTTGGAAGTAAGGTGCTGGATGCAGATAGGCCCTGGGTAGTAATAGCACAATTGTTGGATTACGCACACAAAGCCATCCTATTTCAAGCATACCGGAAGCAAGGCCTGATGCTTGAGGGGAAAAACATGTTGATGTTTCAAGACTTTTATTCTAATGTAACACAGCAATGCAGGAAATTTTCTTCAATTTGCTCTGATCTGTTTAATAAGAAAATAAAGCTCAGCCTGTAATATCCAGCAAAGCTGAAAGTGTGGCATGATACAGCAGCAGATGCCACAATTTATTTTCACTCTATTAATGCTGGCAGCTGACAGTTTTAAATATTCTTTTGCGAACTGAGGCTCTTATGGTTGTCGACTTTATGTAGTGTGGCCAACCCTTCAATTAGCCACTAACTAGATGGCCCTAGGTTTCTTGCCATCAGGACTAGTAACAGAGCTGTAGGTTTTTCCATTCCTTTTTCAGTCTTTCTAATGAGCTATCTCAAGGGCATAAGGTGGAGCTAAAGGTAGAGAGAATGTGGTTATTCGGAGTTGGCTCTTGAAGAGTAAGGAGCTATTTTTCCTTTCATCCTGCTGTGTAGACCTACTAACCCCACTTGGTATCTTTTCTTGAGTTTGGGGAAACTCATCAGTACACTCTCTGTAAGACAGGGTCTACTCCACATTAAAGGAGGTAGACTGTCAAGATTTTTATGTTTTCCTTCTCATTCTGGGGAACACCCTGAATTTTTGGAGAGGGGCACCCCGCCCCAATCCTGAGGGCAGGGGCTACAGACCTGTGAGCTAATCCTTCTACTCCCTAGAGGATTTTTAGAGCAGTAACAGCACTACCCAGCATGGGATATTTTTGGACTTAGCAATTTAGATCTCCACCCCCCTTTTTTTGGTTAGTGTGGAGGGTTTTTTTCCCCACCCCTCCTCACAACTTGGAGTGAGGAGATGGAGAACTTTATTCAAGACTGGAAACATCAGACTTTTCTCCAAGAAAAGTTACACAGAGTGGAAAGAGAGTACAAGATTGAAACATCAAGATCTAGAGACTCCCAACTGGATCTCCACTCCAAAGAGATCCGGACACAGGCTGTGGGCAAAAAATAGAACTTTGGACTCAGGTAGGATCTATTCATGTTTGGGGGTTTCCCCCTAGGATTCCCTGACTGGACTAATTGCATCAGGATGAGAAAACATTGGCAAGCTCCTCCCAGGAACTAGAAAGATGGACCCATGCACCCCAGCAGAGAGATCATGTAAATAGTTCCAATGTATTTTTTAATGTGTGGAAAGTTTGTGGGACAGTGATTAACGTTTTGGAAATAATCATTACACTTTACTTGAAACCCAGTCTGTGTCCATATCTATCCCTGAGGAGAATGCTGCACCATTGAGATACACACACGTCAAGAGAAACAATTCATTACCTGGGCCACAAAGAATTTCCTTCTCACCCCCACCCCCCATAGCAAGAGCTCACTCCCTGTGAGTTGCAGAAAGAAAGGGAAGAATGGAGGAAGTAGCCCAACTAAAAAATACTTTTATGGCCCTAGGAGAAACAGCAAACCTCCCGACAAAGGGTTTTCAGTAGTTATGAAGTGAGCTAACTATATAATTCCCTTACAAGTACTGCCTGCAAAGAGTGGGTGGCATGAGCTGCCATTGAATAAGCTCTTTAGTTCTGTCCCTATTGATTAGGAGAAGAAATGTTTAGACCACAAGTTGCAACTCTTGTGTTATTGACTCTTTCACTAGGAAGTGGCACCTACGGTATGTGCCTTATTACTGGATCCCCTGCTCCTGGTTGGACTATAAAATATTGCTTTTGCTTGTTTGCTTGTGTTGTTCTCAGGATGGTTATGTGTTGGAATGTAAGTGGGTTAAAAGATTGG
The DNA here is from genome assembly GCF_901001135.1 of Rhinatrema bivittatum. Lineage (NCBI taxonomy): Eukaryota > Metazoa > Chordata > Amphibia > Gymnophiona > Rhinatrematidae > Rhinatrema > Rhinatrema bivittatum. The sequence continues at coordinate 138,727,046 of NC_042615.1, read as the reverse complement.
GATAATGGGTGGTTGGGATGGGATTGTGGGGAATGCGTGGCTTGAGATAACTGAGAGAATGTGAATGTGTTTGCAAAAGTGAATCAGTATAATATCTCCTTTGACCTCCTTGATGATCTTGGTGACTACTGAAGACAGGGGCTGGGCAATGGTCATCCATTTATTTCATTGTTGATGCATTACATTTGCTTTTGTGGTTACAGTGTAGTGACCCCTCTTAATTATATAACATGAACTGTGGCAGGTCTTAACACACCCATTAAGAGACAAAAAATATTAAGCAAGTCAGCTAAATTGAGAGTCCAGATTGCATTTTTGCAGGAAACCCATCAAATTCACATGCATTTACATACATTTACATGCATGTGAATTTAAAGTGAAGATGGGTCTCTCAGATTTTTTATTACTCTGGTACAGCCAAAGAACGTGGAACCCGATATTTAAAGCGCATTCAGCGCTCACCCGTCTATCTAGCAGGCCACTGAATATCCAGTTATATTCAGCAGCCACTAGATAGTCAGATGTCACTTATCTGGCTATCTCTTAGCCAGTCAATTTGTGGGCAGGCAATGGGAGGATCAGGGCAACACTTAACCGGATAAGTTATCTGGCTAAGTAGCAAAATTCATTCTTAGCTGAGGTGTAGTTATTTCTAGCATTAAAACCATACAATAGCATGCATTATGCTATCGCACAGTGCGATATTGCCCCTCATTTTACTTAATCCCACCCAAACCTCTCCCCAATCCCACACCTTCAAAAAATTTGCATTCGGGCCATGTGATAATCATGTTATCACATGCGTTATGGTGTTAACATATGCATTAATGCGTTATCATGTGCATTAACGCCATATCGCATTTAGATGAATGACCCTGTAAGTTACATATCTGGGTAGCTTTTTATATTGGGCCCATGGTGTTGCAATTGTACTGTATAAGAGTGTTTCTTTATAAACTGAGCATTCCATTTCAGACTCTGAAGGGATATTTGTGATAATGACTGGTAAAGTATATAACAATGCCATAGTGCTTGCTTCCCTTTATGCTCCTAATAACTTCTCTCATTTGTTTATGGTTGGGTTTATCACTGTATTACAGTTTCATGAAATACCTTATGTTATAGGAGGGGATTTTAATTGTGTGGCAAATTCTGTTTTGGATGTATCTGGTAAATAGGAATATGGGACCAGATAAGGGAATCCCTTTTGTGAGGAGACAGTTAGAAATTGTAGATGCTTGGCGACTTCTGAACCCTACAGATGAAGATTTCACAACTCTCTCTACAGCCCATGGTACCAAATCCTAGATTGACTATATATTGGTTTCAGAAATAATATTTCATACCGTTAGTGTAGTTAAGATTGAGCTTTTAATTATATCTGACCATGCTCCTGTTAGATATGCTATAGAGACAGGGATTATTTTAAAAGGCAATAGATTCCGGAGATTGCCTTTATGGCTGCATAAAGATTCAGAATTTGCAGGGGAATTTTTTTCACAAAAAAATGGGAGCAGTATGCTGACCACAATTCCCCAAATATGGATCAGCCAATTGTCTTTCAGGAAACTACTAAGGCAGTTCTCAAAGGAGACATTATCAGATATGTTATGAAAAGAAAGAGGTGGACAAAATATATTTTTTATTGGAGTCCAAACTTGATTCTCTAAAAAACATTGTTCAATGCAGTATAGAGAGTGTATATAGAGTTTATTGATGCCCAATATACATTGAACAGCTTGTTACATCGAAGGGTGCAGCTCTCTTTGCAATCCCTTAAGTATAAATTTGATTTGTTTTGGATGTATCTGGTAAATTTGTAAATTGGTAGTAAGCCAGGAAATATTCTTTCTCATTTGGTTAAACTTGTAATGGGTCCAAGTTTATTTCTACTTATTAGAACTCCTAGTGGGAGTATTCAACATACCAACAAAAATATTTGTGCAGTTTTTAAGCAGTTTTATATTCTCTAGAGGATGACGATGTTTTGCCTAGAGAAAGTTTCCTAGATAAAGTGACATTACCGTAGATCTCACAAGCACATCTAGGCAATTTAAATGCTCTTCTTTTCCCACAAAAAAGTGATACATTATTGGCTCCCTTCCTTCTCTGAAGCCTCTGGGTCCTGGTGGGCTGAACTCTGATTTTTATAAAAATGTTATCTGAACACTTAAAGGCGGATTTTAAAAGCCTTAGGCATGCCAAAACCAGGAGAATGTGCATATCTCCCGGTACGCACACATTGTCTTTCAAAAAAGGGGCGGGGCTTGGGCGTGTTCCTGAATTTCTCATTGAAACTGGCGCATGACTATTTACATGCATACAAAAAAATATATACAACCCAAAGGATAGCGTGCATGCATAAGCAGGGTTCCTATTCATGTAACTTTACTTCTGCTATGGAGGGCGTGTAAGTTGTCAAACAAAAAGAATGGGTTAGTCAGCGGGGTTTAACGGTTGGGGCAAACAAGGTAAAAGGGAGGCATTTTAACTAGTGGGGTTAGGAAGTCCTATCATTTCCCTGGGCAAACTGGGAATGGACTGGGGAAACTGGTAATTGTGTCGGCATGCATAGTTAATAAAATCCCCCCACTTATGTGGTACAGCCAGCATTTGCACGTATATGCGTACATCCATATAAAATTGTGCGCACATGTACGTGCGTATGTTATAAAATGGCCGTGTCCATTGGCGTGAGCTGGAATACACGCATACATGTACACCCACATGGCTGTTTAAAAGTTACCGTCTCTGCCAGTCTTTATGAAATCTATATTTGGCAATAGTGAAGCAGAGGAATTAATGCTGCAGACAATGCAAAAAGTGCTTAATCTCTATTCGGGAGTACATTTAGTGTGCAAATTATCCAGCTATAGTTAGCCAAATAACTTGTCCCGTCTATTCAGTGGAATAAACATCACAGTGACTATGCTAGCCTAAAGTTATCTGGTTACACATAGCCAGATAACTGAAAAAACCTAACTGGCTATATTTGAATAAAGCTGGTAGGTTATTTAGTTATCCAGCCTTGTGCGGCTTAACTGGATATCTTTAAAGTATATTCAGCTAAATAGCGCTGTTGTAACAAAAAAAGAAAAGGGCCAGCAAGCCAATGCCCTTCCTCCCCCCAAAATCCTGTCGGGCTGTGCTATGCTATTGCTAACCCCAGACTTGTTCAAAATGTAAAGAAGTGACGGCATTGCAAGCCGGGCCCCCTGTTTCCATCTTTGCACAGTAAAAAGGCTTGCCCTCGTGTACCCCTCACCCAACCACCCACAGTAAGGTTAAGAGGTTCCCATCCCCCTCCTTTCCCTGACTCTCCCCATCCCACCAATACCTGACTTTTTAATTGCCGGGAGCGAGGGACTCTCTGCCTTGCTCCTGGTGCTCTGACAGAGGCAGCACTGAAAGCATAAGCTTTGAATGTATGCCTCCCTATAATTCTGCTAAATTTGATTCTTTTTTGCATTTAATTGATTAGGAGTGGTTTCTGTTTCTCATTTTTACAAACTATTAAATACCCTTCACAAGTCATCTGTTCTGGAGATGCTTGTGAATGTGTGGAAGCGGAACTGTAATGTGTGCAGTTCACAGGTAAAGATATGGTGCTATGTACTTGCTTTATTAAAGCTGTGACTTTAAACGTTGATCTTCGTGAGCTTCAATACCACATTTTTCTCAGAGTTATCATTTCTCCGGTTAGGACAAAGCAGATGAAGGTTGCTGTTTTAGATAAATGTTTTAAATGTAAAGCACAAGGTATGCTTTATCATTGTTTGTGGGAATACCCAATTATACAGTCATTTTGGAAAAATGCTATTTGTCATTTAAGTGTGTTTGCGGGTAATGCAGTGATTTTTTTTCTTCTTCTGAATTTTGTCTTTTGCATTATTTGGACAAACATGTATTTATTGGGGGGTTTCGTATATCATTTTTGGCTAAAGCCTGTTCATTAGCCAAGAAATGTATAATGGGCTCAAGGAAGCTCCTCCTTCTTTCTTGGAGTGGAACACTCAGATGATGGACATGATCTACATGGAATTTGTGCAGCTCTTGCTCGATCTTCGAAGGATTCCACCATATTCTGCCAGATTTGGACTCCCATTAATGAACAACTGCCAGATGAATTAAAACGCCAGTTCAGACCTTGAGATCCTGTATGGGTATGAGTGGGTTACTCTGATAATGTGTAGCACTCTATAGTCATTTTTGCTAGTATGATTTTGTTTAATGCTGTGCTTCTGGTGGGAGGTTGGTTATAGATATCTGCTGGGGTTAACAGTAAAAGAGGCTAATAATGTTACTGCTTTTGTCATTGTGTGAAAACTTTTGTCTTGTGCCAATAAAATTATTAAAACATAAATATTAGATTGCTGGAAGGACCTGGGCATTTATTAGGCAGGCCCAGGACAGAGACTAAATAAACTAAGGTGGGGGGAGGGCAGCAAAAAAAAGCTATCAGCCTTCATTCTGTTAGTTACCGTGGCTGCTGTATTTGGCTGCTAGAGATGCTCCACTGCTGCTATTCCCAGCATTCAGAGCGAGTCACATCCAGTGCTCAGTGCATTCTTTCCCTGAGGGTAAAATACAGACTGCAAAAAATTCCAAGTTGGAGGCTCAGGAAATAAAAAGGGAAGAGGTGCTGTCTGCAGTGTGGGTGTTACACAGAGCAGTGTGAGGGTTGAACAGAAAGGTTCTCTATGAAGCCAGACTAGTTTGGTGTTCATTAAAAAAACAAAACAGAAAGATAAGAACAGCACAAGACAAGGCTGGTGAAATGCTGAAACTAATGTCAGTATTAAGGTTCATTTTTCTGGACTCAATGTACAAGAAATCATGTGACTTACAAGAATATAATCTTATTACTAACATATATGAGATATAATTAAAATATTAACCCATTGCTATGTAAGTTTAAGGAAGGAGACATATTTAACAAATGGCTTGGGAACTCTGAGCTGGTGTATACTTTGCATTGTTTGGTAAGCACTGCTCCTTATAAGATATCTTATAATAAAATGATTTTTCTCTTTCTGACTGTTGGTATTCAGTGTTTACTAGTTCCCCCTCTCATTGTCGGTGATCCAGATGGAACATGGAGTGAGAAGGAGGGGTCAGCGTGGCATGTTCCCATATACAGGCCGATTCAGTAAAGTGCGCAGGAGAGTGGACGAACGCCCGCTCTCCCGGCGGTAAAAACGGGGAAAAGGAGGCGCTAGGGACACTAGCGCATCCCTAGCGCCTCCTTTTTGACAGGAGCGGCGGCTGTCAGCGGGTTTGAAAGCCGACGCTCAATTTTGCCAGCGTCGGTTCTCGAGCCCGCTGACAGCATCGGGCTCGGAAACCAGACGCCAGCAAAATTGAGCGTCCAGTTTTCGGCCCAACAGCCGCGGGCCGAATTCAAATTTTTATTTTTTTTTACTTTTCGCTATGATATTAAGTCAGAGGGTGCACAGAAAAGCAGTTTTTACTGCTTTTCTGTGCACTTTCCCGGCGCCAGAAGAAATTAGCGCCGACCTTTGGGTCAGCGCTAATTTCTGAAAGTAAAATGTGCGGCTTGGCTGCACATTTTACTTTTAGTATCCCGCGCACATACCTAATAGGGCCCTCAACATGCATTTGCATGTTGAGGGCGCTATTAGGTGCCGTGGGTTGGACGCGTGTTTTCCTCCCCTTACTGAATAAGGGGTAAGGGAAAACACGCGTCCAAGAGCAGGCTAACAGTGCGCTCCGTTGGAGCGCATTGTACTGTATCGGCCTGTTAGTGAGTAAGGGGTCTTTCCTTGCCTTTTGCTTTCTTTGTTCGGGGAATCCTCTGATTTCACCCCTTCCCCCACTGATTTGGGCATAAGAACATAAGAACATAAGAAATTGCCAAGCTGGGTCAGACCAAGGGTCCATCAAGCCCAGCATCCTGTTTCCAACAGAGGCCAAAACCAGGCCACAAGAACCTGGCAATTACCCAAACACTAAGAAGATCCCATGCTACTGATGCAATTAATAGCAGTGGCTATTCCCTAAGTAAAATTGATTAATAGCCATTAATGGACTTCTCCTCCAAGAACTTATCCAAACCTTTTTTGAACCCAGCTACACTAACTGCACTAACGACATCCTCTGGCAACAAATTCCAGAGCTTTATTGTGCGTTGAGTGAAAAAGAATCTTCTCCGATTAGTCTTAAATGTGTTACTTGCTAACTTCATGGAATGCCCCCTAGTCCTTCTATTATTCGAAAGTGTAAATAACCGAGTCACATCTACTCGTTCAAGACCTCTCATGATCTTAAAGACCTCTATCATATTCCCCCTCAGCCGTCTCTTCTCCAAGCTGAACAGCCCTAACCTCTTTAGTCTTTCCTCATAGGGGAGTTATTCCATCCCCTTTATCATTTTGGTTGCCCTTCTCTGTACCTTCTCCATCGGAACTATATCTTTTTTGAAATGCGGCGACCAGAATTGTACACAGTATTCAAGGTGCGGTCTCACCATGGAGCGATACAGAGACATTATGACATTTTCCATTTTATTAACCATTCCTTTCCTAATAATTCCTAACATTCTGTTTGCTTTTTTGACTGCTGCAGCACACTGAGCAGACAATTTTAAAGTATTATCCACTATGATGCCTAGATCTTTTTCCTGGGTGGTAGCTCCTAATATGGAATCTAACATCATGTGATTACAGCAAGGGTTATTATTTTTTCCTATATGCAACACCTTGCACTTGTCCACATTAAATTTCATCTGCCATTTGGATGCCCAGTCTTCCAGTCTTGCAAGGTCCTCCTGTAATGTATCACAGTCTGCTTGTGATTGCAATTTCCAACCTGCCAACGGCAGAGAGACAAATTTGATTTTTAGATTTTAGATTTACCCCATATATACAGGGCAGAGTCCCTGAGGTACTGGGCAGACTCCCCTAGTAGATACAGGATGAATTTCAGTGCTTTGGGTTCCACTTCAGAGTCAGTCGGGGCAGTTTATCTCTGGATATGACATGATTAGGTAATCCTCAGAGTTCAAGCCCCTAGGAAGAAAATAGTAGATATTTTTTGATCAAATGTTTTTATTTTCTTTTAAAATGTGTGTTTATTGGATTATTTTATTATTTTATGTATCATTTTTAAATATATGTTAAATTGTAAACTGTTGTGATCTTTGTTTGGAATGACAGTATACAAAATCTGTAAATAAATAAATAAATAAATAAATAGAACAAAAATAGTAATACTGATGTGAACCTTAGGGTTAAAGCCTCTGGGAAGAGACAGGTGGAATATAAAGTTTCTCATATCAGTAATCTAGTTAGTATTTTGGGACATCCAGTGTCAGTGTATGCTTGAGACTGATTGCTTTCTCTGTTTTGCCAGAGTATATAACAACTTTAAATCTTGGGGATGCATGAGTGAGCCAGTTTTGTGTTTGTCTTTTTGAAGTCTTCACTTTTCTCTGGGAGCCCAGACAAGTTTGGATAACCTTCCTTTGGATAAGGAACTGTTATTTTTCCCTTTCTTCTTCATGTGCACTGTTAGTACCAACACGAGCAAAACTAGAGATGTGAATCGGAACTGAAATCGGATCCGATTCTGGTTCCGATTCACATCTCTAAGCAAAACCCCCATGCCTGTAGCACTAGTAATATTTAGTAGGGAAAAAAGTGGTGATGTGCTTTGTATATGTCTAAAAATAGTATATTGTTGCACAGTAAGAATATATTCTAATATGTCTGAGTTTTTGTTGATATTCTTAATATTCTGTAAAAAATATTATTTGTCATAAGAAATTGCCATACTGGGTCAGACCAAGGGTCCATCAAGCCCAGTATCTTATTTCCAACAGTGGCCAATCCAGACTACAAGTACCTGGCAAGTACCCAAACACTAAGTAGATCCCATGCTACTGATGCCAGTAATAGCAGTGGCTATTCCCTAAGTCAACTTGATTAATAGCAGGTAATGGACTTCTCCTCCAAGAACTTATCCAAACCTTTCTTAAACCCAGCTGTTACGATCCTGCCCGCGAGGAGCGTGGGCAGGCCCTCACCTTCATGCGGCTAGTCGACCCGCCAACGCTGCTGCCGCTGTCTCTCCACGGTGTCCGGGCTCCTCCCCGGCTGCCTTCTCCTCCGTGCAGCGGGGCCGACCCACCGCGAGCTCTCCCTCGCGGCCGGGAACCCCGCTGTCCTTCCGGGCTCTCCCCGACGTGCCTCTGCCTTCCCGGGGTCCTCAGCCGGCAGGGAGGGCATCCCTGCCGGTGCCCGTGCTGCAGTCCGGGTCCTCACCCGGCAGGGAGGCTGTCCCTGCCGGTGCCTGCAGCCTACTCAGTCTCTACAGCCCTGCAGGCAGCCTTACCTTCTCTCCTGCTTCTGACTTCGCGGCTGGAAGCCGCTCCAGCAGCCTGCCACTTCTCCAGCGTCAGGGCAGGGCTGCTCCCATGCTTGCCTGGCTTCCATGGTTCCTCCACGTGGCTGAGGATGCCGCCAGCTTCCAGCCCCAGCTCTCCAGTTTCCTTAGGCGCGGGCACGCGCCTCTACGCTCCTCTTCAAGGGTCAGCCAGGTGTGGCCCCCTGCTGACCCCTCCCTGGGCGTTGACCACCTCAGCGCTACTAAAGGGCTCAGCGTTCAGTCTGTCTTTGCCTTCACAAGGAGTTGGTCACTCCTGAGATCCTCGTTCCAGGAGCTGCCTGTGTTCCAGCCTTCTGCAAGGTCCAGTGTTCCATGTTCTCTGTCGGAGCTTCTTGTCCAGTTGTTCCAGTCCTGATGTTTCCAGTTGTTCCAGTCCTGATGTTTGCTTGTTTCTGTTCCTGCCTTGAGGTCTGATTACTGATCCGGTATCCATGGTCCAGCCCAGATTATACAAGCCTTGTACCTTGATCCTGAAACTCGCCTGAAAGCTAAGTACCTTGCTCTTGAATCTCTTGAAAGCTAGCACCTTGATCCTGTGTCTTCCAATGTCCTGGTACCTCGCAGCAAGCCACATCGTGGTCCGTGACCAGCCCTCGGGGCGGGCTGATTAGGGCCATCCGTGATGCAAGCCATGTACCTCGTTCCTAAGTCTCTGAGAAGTCCTTGTTCCTGACCCTGTTACCTGCTTTGGCTGCCGGTGTGCAGCAATCCTGCCTTGGCTGCCGGTGTGCAGCAACCTGCTTCTTCCCCGTTGCCTTGATGTCGGTGCCTGATCCAGTTCCTAATCCAGTCCCAGATGTTCTGCCCTTTGTCTTCGTCTGGCTCCTGAGCCTTCTGGCCTGTTGGGCCCTGGAGTGACCAACAGGTGGGATTCGTCCCTGTGCTTTGGAGCTTCCCTTCCTGCCAGCCGATGGGGCTTCAGATGTCAGTATCCCAGCATCGGAGTTCGCTTTGCCTGGATCTCTCCTGCATTCTCCTGTTCTCAACGTGGTCCGTGACCTGCCCTCCAAGGCAGTGTTGGGGATGCGTGGGACAGGGTGGCCCTTGACTCAGTCCCAGGAGTGGTCTGAGCGGGGTGCCCTGAGGGACAGTGCCCATGTCTTCCTTCAGCCCTTGTTCCTGAGTCTACCTCTGCACCTTCAGTACCTCGCTTCTGAACTTACCTCTGCATCTTCAGTACCTCGCTTCTGAATCTACCTCTGCACCTTCAGTACTTCGCTTCTGAATTTACCTCGGCACTCCCAGTACCTTGCTTCTGAGTCTACGTCAGCACGCCCAATATCTTGTCTCTGAGTCTTCGTCTGCACTTCCAGTACCTTGCTTCTGAGTCTACGTCAGCACGTCCAGTACCTTGCTTCTGAGTCTACGTCTGCACTTCCAGTACCCTGCTTCTGAGTCTCGTCTGAATCTATGTTCCAGTCTTCGCTGTCCTGGCCTCCATCCAGCCTGCCGCTTCGTGCCGTACCCTGTGGCAGGTCCGAAAGGGCTGGGAACGGTCGGAGGACTGTTCACAAGACCAACATTGCGTTGTTGGGTCTTCCGAAGCATGCAGGTCCGGAGGAGGGCCTGTCGCCTGGTCATCACTCCAGTCTTGCTTCCGTCCAACCCATGCTCGGGCATGCCACGCCTCCCGCGGCCCTCTTCGGAATCCTCTGGGGTCGAGCCGCGGCCCAAGGACACACATCTCTCAGGAAGTGGGATAGCTCTCCGAGCGCTCCGCAACACCCAGCTACATTAACTGCACTAACCACATCCTCTGGCAACAAATTCCAGAGCTTAATTGTGCATTGAGTGAAAAATAATTTTCTCTGATTAGTTTTAAATGTGCTAATTGCTAACTTCATGGAGTGCCCCCTAGTCCTTCTATTATCTAAAACAGTAAATAACCAATTCACTTTTACCCATTCTAGACCTCTATCATATCCCCCCTCAGCCATCTCTTCTCTTGAAGAAATAAATCCATTCATTTTTCCTCTATTTCCTGCTCCAGATGTTCACTGACCTTCAATTGCTCACATTCATACTTTTCCTGTCTTTGTGTCTCTTCTCCTTAGCTTTGAAGTTAGTTATCTAGTTTGTGCTTGTATCCAGAAAGAGCTAAACACTCTATTTTTTCCTTAAAGGGATTTATCATAAATTAAAGTATAGCAAATAAAGGGGGTCATTCATCAAATTGCATTAGGGCCTTATTGTGGGTGTTATTCATGTGAAATTTATAGCGAAATGACGAATTTAGGTCAAAGACTGAAAAATGTTATATATATTACCATCATAGAAACAAATATCTGATTTGAAACAGTCTTTAAAACAGATTAGAAAATTTAAGATCTGATAAGAATACTTCCCACTGAAATTGTCTCTGCTACATTTTCAAAGGAAAACAATGAAGATTAAATTTGTTGGCTATAGTCCATTTAGTTTGTATTTTATTTTATTTTGCCTCTCAAGAGCATTCATGAATTTAGCAATGTGTGTATATAAAATAACTTGAGTTTTAGCTTAATAAGCATAATAATTGATTACATTTAAATGATGAAGATATATACAAACACATACATAGTAGCAATATATACAAACACATACATAGTGGGCCAGATTTTAAAAAGCATTTACATGCGTAAATCTGGGTTTTACGCATGTAAATGCACTTTACTCGAGTAAGTGGGCTTTTGAAAATTGCTACAATATATGCCATTGAATCGTCCATAGGATTTATTCGCATAAGTGCACTTTACGTGAGTAAATGGCTTTTGAAAATTGCTACAATAGTAGTTACATTTATGCGCGTAACTCCTTTGAAAATTACCCCCAGTATGTGCAATATATACAAACACATACTTAGTAGCAATATACTTGCTTGCTATGTTAACTTATTTTGTTGCTAAGCACAAGGAGCTAGTAAAACTATACTTACACAACAAAACAAAAAGTAGGTGAGTAACTATATCATCAGCTAACATGTCAGTTACAAATTAATGTTAAAATAAAGGCATCAAACATGGTGCTTCATCATAAATTTCCACAATGAATATGTCCACCCCTTATAATGTGCCACATAATTCAAAAGTCTTTTTGATTTGCAAAAAAAAAGTATTTTTTAAAAAGAATTTCTATATGTGGCACCAAATGCTATTTGTCAGTCATATATCATACTGCTTTTAAAAACAGAAATATTTAACTTCTTCAAAACTCAGTGTTTTCTCCAGGTTTCATAATCATGGGTTTCACAAAATGAACAAAGCTATAATTCAAGCAGATCAACACTGATGTTTCACGATTCCTTCTTTAGGAGCCCTGCAAAGACTGACAACAAAGAACACTCAGCCCAAAATTAAATAAAGATGGCAACAGCATGCTAAAACAAATCATGTGAATATGAATCTTCCAATGAAAAAGATGCCATTTATTAAAAAAAAAATACTGAACAATTTATGCTATCATTCATGTAACAGGGAGCAACATTATTAAGCCGGTAAATCTATTTTTGTTCCAGTTGCAGTAGCAAAAGGTCTAAATTCTCCCCCCCCCCCCCCCCCACACACACACACAAATGGAAAGTGAAATCATGTCCTAAACACTCCAGTGTAAAGAATCACTTGTATGATGATATTCTATACAATGATCCATGATGGAAGCTTCGCTTCATTGGTTGCTCACACACTTGTAATGCTCTATCATCTTTGACAAAACATACTTGATGTTTTACCTATGTATAGAAGCAGGCAAGAACACTGCACAAATTAAATCACCCTCTTAGAGTAACACTGAAACTCATGATGTATGTAAACATGCCATTGATCTTTAAACATAAAATGCAGTCAGTAACCACTTGTGAACATGTCACACAGAGTTTCCCATAGAGAATACAACTCACCCATTGGTAATCCATGTTCATAAATTTGCTGAGAATAAATGGGTCCAGTAGTCATATAAGATTGCACCAAATAATCACTTAAATTTTTGGCCCAACAAAGTGCAAAAAGTGAAGGGAAAGAAAATGCAGAATAAAAACAGAGTACTGGCCAACATTCTAAAATTATTCTGCAAATCAGGTTAATGTGCTGAAAATGGAAGGAAATTGATAAGTTTCTGTAAAGCTTTTTTTGTGTTGGGGAACAAACAATAATTCCCAATTCACAAATGAGGCCTGTTTAAAACAAGATATTGGACAGCCTCTCTCCAAAAATCTAGAAATCATCTGTTGTGCCTGAATTTTAAATTCTACTATGGAGGAACACAATCTCTTCATCCTTAAAAATTGAGGCATTGGTGAATTCATTTAAAAAAATGTGGATTGGAGCTTTCAAACCAGAGAAGGATGTTTCAATCTGTAGATTTCCTATGAATAGAAAATTCAAAATTACCTTCACTGAACATAATATTAATGCCAGGAAAGCAATCATTTGTCAATTAACTTGATATGAAAACTGAGGATTCTGATTGCAGGTATTCAACCAGCAAAAAAAAGTTTGAAGTTCCTCCATAAAACCAGTCCATAATACAAGAACATCATTGATGAATCTCTGCCAGAGGAAAATGTATTTTTGGAAAGGACATTGACTAGAAAACTCTGCTCAAAGTTGGTGATGTTGGGGGCCATGGTGATCTCCATCAGAGTCCCTTTATGTTTTCTCATAAGTTTTGTTGAAAAAGAAAATAGTTCTTAGTAAGAGCCAAGTGAGCCAAGTGACACAAAAATTGTGTAGGTACAAGCACATCAGTTCATTGTTCTAATGTCTCCTGGATAATGACTAGTGCCCGATCCTGGAGATGTTCATATACAGAGATGTCAATTTTATGGCTGAGGGCCTGGCTAGGGCTGATGAACCCCCAACGAGACAGTTCAGGACAAATGCAGACAGGGCTGGAGGAGCTTCTGCCTATACCAGCCACCTCCCCTGAAGGTTGGGCCTTGGGTTCTGTCAGCCGGTAGGACTTAGACTGTGGCTGCAAGCGATGCAGGACTGGAGACTAAGACAAGGCAAGGTGAGGCTGGAGACAGAGGCTAATGTAGAACTGGAACAGACTGGAACACTGGAATAGAGTGCAGGTAAGACTGGAAAACTGGTAAGACTGGAAAACTGGAACAGACAGAAAAGTACAGGAGAAGATAAGACAAAGAGGATTAAACAGAACAGAACAAAGAACACAAAAGTCCAAAGGCAACAGGCTTTAAAGCAGGCCTGAGAAGGCCACATTACAATACTAGAGCAGAAGGCCTGAGAAGTCACAGGGCAAGGCAAAAGCAGAAGGCCTAAAAGGCCACTAGGCAAGGCTGGAAGGCCCGGAGGCCAGAGAGCAGTCCAAGGAGGACAGGGCCAACCAGAAATCTTGGAGACTCAATGACAAGGCACTGAACATAGCCAGAAGCAGGGTTAAATAGGCTGAGCCCTGCGGAGTTATGGAATCACAGAGACTATGACTGGAACAAGAGTAGGAGCAGCTCCATGGGGATCTCTGGTGGTTGGGAAGCTACATAACTGGCATGATCATAACAGTTGGTAGTCATCAAAAATTGGCTACAATGGTAAATTGGTCATACTTTGCAAATTTAAAATTATGTGGCTAGAATCTTGTATATAAGAAGGGGCAAGTGCCACTAAGGGGTTCAAAAACGTGTCCACCATGATGGTGGCTCAGGGAAAATAGCAGTGATCTCTGCGTTATAAAGCTGCAGGTTTGACTCCTGCTTTCATCCAGTAGGAAAGAAATCAAAAAGTAGGCACTAGTAGACTTTTTCTCCCCTATGAGGAAAGACTAAAGAGGTTAGGACTTTTCAGCTTGGAGAAGAGACGGCTGAGGGGGGATATGATAGAGGTGTTTAAAATCATGAGAGGTCTAGAACGGGTAGATGTGAATCGGTTATTTACTCTTTCGGATAATAGAAAGACTAGGGGGCACTCCATGAAGTTAGCATGTGGCACATTTAAAACTAATCGGAGAAAGTTCTTTTTTACTCAACGCACAATTAAACTCTGAAATTTGTTGCCAGAGGATGTGGTTAGTGCAGTTAGTATAGGTGTGTTTAAAAAAGGATTGGATATGTTCTTGGAGGAGAAGTCCATTAATTAAGTTGACTTAGAAAATAGCCACTGCTAGCAACGGTAACATGGAATAGACTTAGTGTTTGGGTACTTGCCAGGTTCTTATGGCCTGGATTGGCCACTGTTGGAAACAGGATGCTGGGCTTGATGGACCCTTGGTCTGACCCAATATGGCATGTTCTTATGTTCTTATGTTCTTATAATGGTTCCAACACTGAGTCCTTTAACAAGATGAAAGGCTGCCCCAGAGAATTCCACAAATTTTTATGAATTTTAGGCAAACAATATATAAAAGGAACCACTGGATACGTTATCATAAAAAAATCTCTCTTTTTTATAGTGATGTATTGATGGTCATATGATGATTATGCCAAATCTGCAATAATAGATTGCACAACTGAAGTGGGATCACCCAGCAAAAGATCATAAAACGTAGTGTCATTTAATTGTGACTGCACGTAAATGGGCTTTGAAAACTGCCTGGGGAATTGTATGCCTGAAAGTATGTGTTGAAGTGATTCTGTTTATACTTTTACATGTGCTATAAGAAGGCATTCTGGGGGACAGAGCTGGTGCAGGGATAACATTTTTCAGTTTTATTAAGTATGCACATAAATCTACTTGCCCACATTTACACCTGTGACACA
Source organism: Rhinatrema bivittatum (assembly GCF_901001135.1). Lineage (NCBI taxonomy): Eukaryota > Metazoa > Chordata > Amphibia > Gymnophiona > Rhinatrematidae > Rhinatrema > Rhinatrema bivittatum. Next base: position 138,711,949 of record NC_042615.1, on the reverse strand, counting down.
GTATTTGGTTTGTGCCCACTAATTTTAAAAGTGAACTCATGCATATAAATTCACTTTGAAAACTTGAGCTAAAGTCTGCATGTACTTTGTCCACACAAACCTTAGCCCTCCATGGGCCTCTAAAATGTACTCTCTAAGGGCCTGATTTACTAAGGCTTTTCTCCCATTCTGTCTCTATGTCTGTCTGCTTAATAAATAAGGCCCTAAACATGCTGTTACCATGCATAATCTAATTTATGAGCAAAGGGAAGGTAACTTTAAAACAAGCACATGCCCATGTATGCACTTATCTGAGCACCAGCACATATGCGCATTAATTTTATGCTGTCCGCACCTTATATAAAATTTGCCTAGCACACGCATGCACATGCCTAGCACACGCATGCACACGCCTAGCACACGCATGCGTGCATATTTTCCTTAGGATTTGTCAGCTTTTACACTAGCAAGTGAGCACATTTTATAACATGCCCCTGTGAAGGAAATTACCACTTTTACCAATTAGTTCACAGGTTTGCCCAGTCTATCTCTAGGGTATCAAGACCTCTCTGATTCTTCAGCCTACACTCCCCCCCCAATTTATCCAAACCTGTCAAGCAGTCAGTATTTGATTATAAAGAGTTTTATTCTGACTTACGCCTAATAAATAATTATGCGCAGGTAACAGCTACATGCGCACTGCATTCGCAGGTTATAAAATTGCAACTTGTGCACGTAAATGTTGGCCCCAGCCAGGAATGCCCCAACCCACCCCTTTTTTTTATTTGCACACTGGTACATGGGCACATATGTGCGAGGTTTATAAAATAGCACTAGCACGAATAAGTGTTATTTGCATGCGCATCTGCTACTTTGTGCACGTGCATCTCTTTTAAAAATCTACCTATGTAGATGTTAATGTTAATCTACCAGCAACAAAAAGGAAACCGGCAGCAGACAACCTTGACAATCACTCTTCCATCAAAACTCTTTTTGTTAAATGTTAATCTACCTACATTAATTAACTCACGATAGTTTTATTGCAAAGACTTGTGCTAATGTTGTAAAGAGATGCAAAAGAGCTCATAGAAAAATAATATATGTTAAAACTTGCAAAAGTGGACACAGACCATTTAATGCAAAATACTAAACCTCAGTGCTAACTTTTATGCTAGTAAATTGAGACAAAACTCTATTTCCTCATCATTAACATGAGCCATAAATGTGAACTAATTAATGCACATTAACAAATTATGTTAATGCACTTTGGTACATTGGCCTCAGGATGTTTTAGATGGTTGGAAGGCATCAGTCCATAGACCTGTTTCACATGATCACTTCAGGAATTCTCAAATGAACAATATTTATTACCCATGAAAAATATTATTTGAGGAACATAATTCCACTGAAATATAATCAAACATGAAAATGAAGGACCAAGGGCATGTTTTGATACAGATACTAGATGAAGGTGGTTAATGAATGTTGTTTTTCATGTGAAGGACTCAGCATATGAGACTAAAGGGATTAAGTTAAATGCAAGTGGTGTGGATCCATCAACCTTATCACTCAGGAGAAATAATAACAGTGTCATTAGTTGAAGTTCCCAAAATAACTAGATTTCCTGCCCTAAAATCAATCCATCAAAAACAGGTTAAGCTTTGCTTTTGTTATGACATTTTGGTAAAGTCATAAAGGCTTCTTTGGTCTTTCTCTGTCAACATCAGTGTGCTCATGGGAAACCCTAGCTTAAAATACTGCAGTACAAAGGAAACCTCTGACTATTCCGTCATGAATGTAAACCCAGAAGTTTATTATGCAAAATTATAAGAAAGCATTGCAAGAAAGCTAATGGTCCCATAACAATGCTGCTCCGAGTCTTCCTTAGCAAAAAAGTCTTTCATTCTTATTCATGTATTATTCTGAAAACCAATTTGAGCAAGATTTAGATACAATAATTGGATCACGGAAACTTGCATGGGCTTAAAACATACATTTACATGTGATTTATTAAAACTGCGCTACTTTCCACAGATTCAGGGGATAAACTACCTGGGAGGTTTTAAGTGTTCGTGAAATCCTTTAGACATGGTAGCATAACCTTAGCATACAGCTTTGCATGTATGCAAATAACTCTTTCTATCTTTTGACACACACACCCCCCCCTCCCTTTCTTGGCAGGAACAGATAAAAGGCAACTTTGCAGGGTTGAAAGAAGACAGCAGCTAGACTAAGGGCCTCATTTACCAATATCGCATTAAGGGGTGTTTCCCATGCAAATGAGGCTTTTTTCATGCAGCAGGAATGCTGTGATGTTTTTGCCATTCACGAAGTTTCCCCGGTGCGAGATAAAACACCCAAAGAATCATCACAGTGCATGATATTTCCAGACAGCTGAGAGAGAGAGAGAGAGAGAGAGAGAGAGAGAGAGAGAGAGAGAGAGAGAGAGAGAGAGAGAGAGAGAGAGAGAGAGAGAGAGAGAGAGAGAGAGCACCTTGCTATAGTGTCTCTTCCCTAGTCAGGTATTTGTATCCCTATGAGAGGCCCACCTAGTAACTCGAGGTGGGGATTAGGTATTAGTGTAGGGGGTTGGGGGCCACTTTCACATTCAACGTGAGATGTATGAACAGAACAGTGGTCTCTTGTGAAGATTTGATGGCCTTCGGAGTGGGGAAACTCACTCCAAGATGAGATTTGGACAATGTTCTCTCCACCTAGCTTGTTGTTGCCCAGGTAGAGTGTCCATCAAGCATCCCTCAGCCTGGAGCTCCATTCACCTCCGGCGCAGCGTGAACCCAGCAAGGTTGTCCCTCAGACGCTTACCGATGATGCGGTAAAGGCACCTGAGTGGAAGGGGTGACCTGGAGATCCCCCACCAAGGGGGCCGATGGAGATTCCTTCACTTGGCCATCATGTGGAGATTTCTGCCAGCGAGTTTGTTGAGTCCCTGATTATTCCATCTTGTCCAGAGGTGGTCACTTTAGAAGCAATATGGGACTTGGTAGCAGGCTTCGGGACTTCTTTAAGATGCTTAGAAAATAAAATGGACTCTCTCACTTACAATTCACACCAAAAATTCCTGGAGGCCAGAGGCCTCCGACACAGTGGCCATTTGCTGTTAATCATTTTTACTAACACAAGCCTGTCATACTTTTTTTCATATTTTTACTTTTCATAGGGAGAGGCATTTTTCAAAAGCCATTTACCCTGGCAAAAAGACTGAAAATTGCCCACCCTAAAATCAATAAAGTACACGCAGGTATCAACAAAGTGCTTACTTTTATCCATGTGAAAAGTAGGTGAGCTCAGATATGGTGTTATTTCAGGGGGGGGGGGGGTGATGATGCATATAGTTTTGCATTTTTAAAACTACATGCAATGTTTTCAGGGAAAAGATATCTGTAAAAAATCTCTGCCGGTACTTTTTCCCTAATCACACAGAAAAAGACCAATGCACGGCAGTAACGAAAAAATCTAATGTAACAAAACACGAATTGCCAAAAAATAATGTATAAAGAATTTTTTCATAAATAGTTATTTTAGAGATTTGGGACCATCATACTACCCTTTTTCGTCTTTTAGAACATGAACTATGTTCCATCAACTGATTGACAGGGTTATATTTAATCATCAGTCCATACTTTTTTGTTCATATATATATAAAAATGCATTTCTAAATCATTAAACCCCAATTAGTAAAAAAGTGAAAAAAATAATGACTTTCCTTTTTTTAGGATGATTCTGTAATCTTTTCACGCCCAACACGATATGTTCCGCAGGAGCTGCATCAGGGGCTGAACAGCAGGTTCTCTGCGTTGAATTCTTTAGTCCCACAATAATTTTTCATTGGTCCCGCAATAATTTTGTTCGAGTATTTTGAAATATTTTAATTCAAAGGTATCATCATACCGGATTCAGAGACACTAGAAAAAACTCGAACAAAATTATTGCGGGACCAATGAAATATTATTGTGGGATTAAAGAATTCAAAGCAGAGAACCTGCAGTTTAGACCCTGATGCAGCTCCTGCGAAACAAGATATCATGTTGGGCATGAAAAGATTACAGAATCATCCTAAAAAAAAAAAGGGAAGTAATTATTTTTTCACCTTTTCACTAATTGGGGTTCCAGCGTCTCCCGTTCCAGGATCTCCTGTTCCAGCATCTCCTGTTCCAGCGTCTCTTTGTTCCCTGTGTCTCCATGTGTTCCTGTGCCCTTCTCAGGTAGTACCCCTTTGAACTGACCTCTGGAACTGACCACTGCCTGCCTGACCATTCTTCTGTCTGCCATTAGGAAGTGACCTCTGCCTGCCTGACCATTCTCCTGTCTGTCATCTGGAACTGACCCTGGTATTGACCCTTGCTTTGGCTGACTATTCCTGGACTTATATTCTGGCTCTGACTCTTCCGCTTCATTCGGACACTCACCTTTGGCCTACTGTGACTACCAGACCAACCTGTTTGGAAACTAACCACGGCTTCCACGTGACTAGACCCATTCCCTCCCCCCTAAACTGAGCTTCCCACCCCTTCCCCTAACCTTTCCCTCCCCTAGCCCTACTCTAACCCCCCCCCCCCCAATTTATTATCTCACCTTTTGCGCCTGCCTGGAGGCAGGTGCATGTTGCGCACACCAGCAGCCTGCCGGCACGCAATCCTTCGACAGTGGCCAGGAGCTGGATGTGAGCTTCACCCTGGAAGCCGGTACTCCCCCGGGAGGAGCCCGTAGGAGCCCGGCCGCTGGGACTTAGGTGATTCCCCCGGGGGAGCCCGTAGGAGCCCGGCCGCTGGGACTTAGGAGATCACGGAAGCTGGAGCTGGAGCAGGCAGGCAGGGGTCAGGAGACAGGCAGGAACTGAAGCAGGCTAGGACTGAAGCAAGCAGGAACTGAAGCAGAACTGGCTACTGGAACCAGTCAGGAACTGAAGCAGGACTGGCTACTGGAACCAGACAGGAACTGAAGCAGGACTGGCTACTGGAACCAGACAGGAGCTGAAGCAGGACTGGCTACTGGAACCAAGCTGGAACTGAAGCAGAACAGATTACTGCAAGCAAGCCAGACAGAAGCAAGACTTGGGCACGGAGTGAAACAAGTCTCAGGCAGGAACGGAGTCACTAACGCAATAGCACACTCCGGGGCACGGAGCAACAGAGAACCGCAAGGAACCCCGTTGCAAGGCAAAGTCCTGGGCTCCGCGGCGGCCTTACATAGGCCGCAGTGTCTGACGTCATGGATAGGGCGGAGCTTCCAGTGGCGGGAAACGGCCTTCATAAGCGTGGATTACGTGCACGCGTGCGCCTAGGGAGAAGGCGTCCAGGCAGGGCTTCTCGGCGGCGTCCCCCCACGGGGATGCCGTAAAACAGGCCGCAGACCCTCGGAGACGGGCCGGGACCAAGGAGGTAAGGGCCTAGTCGCGGCTGCCGCGACTGGGACCACAACAACTTTGTAATTTAAGAGTAAGAAAACTCAGATACTATGTTATCTATCAAGACAAGGGTTTTTATTGTCTGTGGGAAAGGATTCAATTGACAAATTTTGACTTCCTCCAGAAGCCATTTTCATGATGCAAACTTTTTAAATGACTTGTTCTTTGAAGCCAGCCTTAACTAACAGTTCTGACCACAGAGAAAATGTTGCTCTAGTGGACTCTTGGGCCAAGACAGGATTGATGCAACCTGCAGGGAGGAGCCCCCACAGGTTCCCAACATTGGCAGACAGACCTGGACGAGGCAGAGACCCAACTGGAGCTTCACCTATACCAGCCCTCGTTTCCCTCAGGTGAGCTATTGGATATGGGGGCCAGCAGGTTTTAGGTGTGGGGGGTCTCTGCTGATAGCGAAGGTGGTCATCCTGGATACCAGGGTCAGAAACAAGCTGCAGTCAGGCATATCTAGTAGCAGACAGTGGTCAGGGGACAACCATCATTGAGCATATCCATTGGCAGGCAGTAGTCACTGGCAGACTGTGGTCAAGCATATCCAGTGGCATGCCAAGATCAAAACAGATAGCATTGTATATTCAGTGGCATACAGTGAAGGCTTGATATTAATTTATTCACTCCTTCACTGTCTGCCAATTGGTCCCTTCACTGTCACATACCAGTGAAAGGGCCAATCGCCTTTCAGAATTCTGTCTTTACAGAAATATGACATGTGCCAGTGAACTGACATGTGCCAGTGAAAGGACCAATCAGGAACAGCCATGCCAGAGGAGTTTTGCTGACAGGGTTTCCCAGCTGGGTGGTAGGGGGTAGGTTCAGGTGCTGGAGAGTTGCTTGGCCTTTTTATTTTCTAAGGGAAGCAGGAAGGGACAAGGAAGAGGATGGATTCCGGACTTGTTCATGAGCCAGATCTTCCTGAAGGTGAGCCAAGAGGGAGGACTGCCAAATCCAGACCCATGCTGTGACAGACCTGCCCAAAGGTGAGCCATGAGTGAGAAAACCCCCCGGGTCTGGACCTGGACCACCTAGCCCATTGGGCCAGACTTCATTTTTGTGAGAGGGAAGGAGGTTCAGCATGCTGGGGAGGGAGGTGGAACTTGCAGGCCGGCCAGCGGGAAGTTTAATGCCTGCATCTGAGCAGGCATTAAATTTCCCACAGTATTAGGAGACACACTAGGCAGCTTCCGCACTAGCATGCCTCCTTGCATTGCAAGGTAATAGTTAATGAAGGCTATTACCCTGCAATTTGCACAAGACAAGCTGAGCCTACCGCAGGATTTTTAGTTAGGTTTTTTTTTTGCATAAAAGCCCTTTTTATATACCAGGGCGAAGTTAGTGCCAGAAAACCCATGCCAAATCATGAATAAAAACCTTCAGTAGGCTCCTATATGCATGAGCTTATAGCTAATCAAGACATGCATGATATCTCTACCTTTCCATGGGAAAAGTAGGGTTACCATCGATGTCTTGAGACAAAAGCAGGATTAACTTATCCTTTTCCTGATAATCTAGAGGTGTCAATAAGCAGACCCAGTAGTCCTTACTGTTTTTGGATTTTCTAATATTTTTATACTTTTCTTTCCTTTAACTTTGATCTCTCTTTTAGTCTCAGTTGCAGGGGTTTTAAAATGACAGGGATACTTGCAAACTACGTGTTTTTTGTTTTTTTAATGCATACTATCCGCAAAACGTCAAAGTGAAACTACCCGTGTTGTTTCATTTTGAAAATGATCAAGTGTAAAGTACTTGCATTAAAAGCATTCACATACTTTGCATCTGCTGTTTGTGCAGGCAGCAGGGGGGAGGGCCAATATATCTATCACACATACATTGAAAATCGAATGTGCATGCACTGTTTTCCTCACTTGATCTAAAGATAACCACAGGAATGGTTCTTTTCAATGTGATTAAAAGCACGTGCACTATCTAACTCACATGTACTTTTAGCCGCACTGGAAGAGGGCAACCTTCCATCAGGCAATTTTATCTGAGCAAATGCCTTTGAAAATTGCTCTCAAAATGTTATTTAATTTAAAAAAAGAGATGTTCACAGATTGATATATTGAAGAGCTTATTAGTACACATTATTCTGGGCAAAACTAAGCAAGCATAACAAAGATCTAAAATCAGGGACCTATGTAGGATATGAAGAAGTCTTTCTATTTCAGATGAATCAGATTACTGACTGTGCAAAGTCACATACACATCTGCTCTTCAGTTCAGTCATTCCTCTGGGAAGCCCTTCTGAACCCTAGTGGGCTCCTTTTGTAAAAACAACATTTTCCAGTAAACCTTCACTTCCATCTTCAAGGTTTTTCCACTGGGTGATAAATGCTCACAAATCAATTTAGGGTACAGTCTGCTATTTTAATTATGTCTTTCTATTTGCATGCAGTGAGATGGCAGGATGTAAATGCCGCATTTGGCATAATGCCCGACAACCTCAACATGTCTTTAGATGAAAGTCTTCAACTCTGCATTATTATTCACAATCAATAAACCCTTTTTCCTGCTTTCATAGGCCTATGTTTGTGTCACCATTGTAAAAAAACAAACAAAAAAAAAAACAGTGTGTAGGCTATAAGAAAACTGCTCTTTTATGTCTTTTACCCCAAATAATAAACCCAGACAGAAAAAGCCAAATAAGATGTGGCGAGATACAATCCCCCATCAGCTGACACAATACATTCAAGAAAACATAAAAATCCTAGATTTCAATCTTTTCTGTCCCTTTCCATAGTCTTTCCATCATGCTTTCAAAATATGACAGAGCTAGATATTTGTAGTGAATTATAAGAACAATAAAACAGTTTCGGGAGAAATAAAGTGAATCTATCAGATTATTAATCTCACTATAGAAGATAAAACAAAGAAGCAAGTGTTTATTGATGGTAAAGAATCCATTGGAATTGTTTTCTTCATTTGTTTCTGTGTTTCTGGATAGATAGGTCATGTGTAGCAATACAGAAAAGACACTGCGCTGTATTAATAATATAGGAACTCATAGTAGTTGGGCAGTTGGAGAGATCCCGTTTACTACTCTGAAAAAATGTTTTCAAGAGGTTTTGGATTTTCCAATGGATTCTTTACCATCAATAAACACTTGCTTCTTTTTACCTAAGCCTAAAACGCCAAATATACCAGCAGATAAGCCATTTCCTTGAAAACTCTTCTATTGAGGTTATTGATAGAGGAACATTGTTAGTTTCCTTTATTTCTTCTATGGATGTAAATGCTGTAATGAAAACTTTACTTTAGGAAATATCTAATTACTTTTTATGCTTCATCTGAAAAAATATTTCCTGATTTAGCTTCGATAACCCAAGTTAGGCGTAAAGGATTTATAGCTATTCGTCAAGTGGTTGTTGCCCTAGGATTTTCCTTTATGTTGCGTTTTCCATGTAAATGTAGCATAAAAAAAGGAGAAGAGTGTTTTATTTTTTTCACACCCGAACAGTTAAAAATCTTTGTAGAATCCCGAAAACTCCTCACTTCGTCCCCGTCGCCTTCATAATTAAAATTAGCAATGCTGGAAGTCTATGTTAACTTAGTCATATTTCCATCTGTATATCTCCCTGTAATTTCCTTTCCTTTCTCCCCCCCTAAGTAGAAGTGTTTATTATTTAACTTACATATTTGTAATAATTGTGATTTTCCACAAATTTCCATACAAATTAATGTTATGTTTGTTTGTAAAAATCTCATAAATAAGGAATTAAAAAAAAAATCTCACTATAGAAGATAAAACAGACTGGAATGGTAAAGTATATGTAAAACTGTTTTCTTCATTTTTTTTCTGTTTCTGGATAGATAGATCATGTGTAGCAATACACAGAAAAGACACTGCGCTGTATTAATAACATAGGAACTCATATAATAAAGTGTGCTCAACGAAGTGCACAGTTTTGACTGTATTTGTGCACACATTTTTTTGTGCACAAACTTTACTCCCAACACAGCAAGGAGTTTTGCGCAGAAAATATATAGGGTAGATTTTCAACCGCCAGCACACATAAATCCTGGCGTTTACGTTTGTGGCCGGGCCTTGCGTGCGCCCGGCGAATTTTCAAAGAGGCCCGGCCACGTGCATAAACGCCGGTACGCAAATAAGTGCCGGGCCTCTTTGAAGGGGCGAGCTGGGACAGCGCCAATGTTCACTGTCCCGAAGACCCGGCTGCTGGCACACGCAATTTACTTCAGCTCAGGAGCTGAAGTAAGTTGTGAAACATCAGGAAAAAAAAGAAAAAGGTAGGGTTTAGGGGATGGGGAGGAGAGGAGAGGAGAGGGGAAGGCGAAGGCAGGTAACTGGGGAAGGCCGGAATGCATCGCCGCGTGGAAATTGCAGAAGTCCCCTCCCCTTGCTCGCACCGTCCGGATTTTCCACCATGCGCGTGCCGGCCCTTTAGGGCTCGATTTTTAAACCTACGTGCGCGGGGTACATTTGTGTGCGCTACCCGGCACGCACAAATGTACGCCCGATTTTATAACATGTGCGCGCAGCTGCGCGCACATGTTATAAAATCCAGGGTCAGCAAGCACAAGGGGGTGCACAGTTATGCACCTTGCACATGCCAAGCCCTAGGAGAGCCCCGATGGCTTTCCCCGTTCCCTCCGAGGCCACTCCGAAATCAGAGTGGCCTCAGAGGGAACTTCCCCCCCCCCCCCCCCCACAACCACCACCCCACCACCACCTTCCCCTCCCTTCCCCTACCTAACCCGTACCCAGCCCTACCTAAACCCCCCTCCCCATACCTTTATTTCATAAGTTATGCCTGCCTCCGGGCAGGCGTAGGTTGTACGATCCCCTGATACGGCCACTGTGCTGGAGGCCTCGGTCCCGCCCCCTCCCCTTTCAAAAGCCCCGGGGCAACGTCCCGGGGGTTTTTTTTGCGCTGGGCCTATGCAAAATAGGCTTGGCGCGCATAGCCCTTTTAAATCCACCCCTTAGTGCATAGAAAAGTACATAATGCTTATTGCCCTTGCATGAAATTCACGTCAATAAAGACATTGGGGCGGATTTTAAGAGCCCTGCTCGCCTAAATCCGCCCAAATCCGGGCGGATTTAGGCGAGCAGGGCCCTGCGCGCCGGTAAGCCTATTTTACATAGGCCTACCGGCGCGCGCAGAGCCCCAGGACTCGTGTAAGTCCCGGGGTTTTCTGAGGGGGGCGTGTCGGGGGCGTGTCGGGGGGCGGGCCTGAACCACGCGGCGTTTTCGGGGCGTGTCGGGAGCGTTCCGGGGGCGGGCCCGGGGGCGTGGCTACGGCCCGGGGCGGTCCGGGGGCGTGGCCGCGCCCTCCGGACCCGCCCCCAGGTCGCATCCCGGCGCGCTAGCGGCCCGCTGGCGCGCGGGGATTTACGTCTCCCTCCGGGAGGCGTAAATCCCCCGACAAAGGTAAGGGGGGGTTTAGACAGGGCCGGGCGGGTGGGTTAGGTAGGGGAAGGGAGGGGAAGGTGAGGGGAGGGCAAAGGAAAGTTCCCTCCGAGGCCGCTCCGATTTCGGAGCGGCCTTGGAGGGAACGGGGGTAGGCTGCGCGGCTCGGCGCGCGCCGGCTATACGTAATTGATAGCCTTGCGCGCACCAATCCAGGATTTTAGCGGATACGCGCGGCTCCGCGCATATCTACTAAAATCCCGCTTACTTTTGTTTGCGTCTGGAGCGCCAACAAAAGTACGCCAACGCGCCTTGTTTGAAAATCTACCCCATTATGTATTACCCACCAAAGCAGAGAGGTGTTTAGAATTAATTCATATTTTCTTAGGGCCGGATTTTAAAAGGGTTACGCGCACAAGTTAAGCGCATAAGTTATGCGCGTAACCCTTAAAAAAAACCTGCGCGCGCTGAGCCTATTTTGCATAGGCTCGGTGGCGCGCGCAAGCCCCGGGACACGCGTAAGTCCCGGGGCTTGCAAATAAGGGCGGTTGGGGGCGTGGCCAGGGGGCATGGTGTCGGCTTGGGGGCATGTTCGGGGGCGTGGGGGAAATCCGGGGGCGTGGCCGAGTGTCCCGACACAGCGGCCTGTGTCGGGGCCTGCCGCGGCAGCAGACAGCCGGCGCGCGTAAGTTACGACTGCCCAGAGGCAGGCATAACTTCGCGGATAAAAGTTAGTAGGGGGTTTTGGAGCGGCCTCGGAGGGAACGGGCAGCGCGCACTGGGCTCGGCGCGTGCAAGTTGCACAAATGTGCACCCCCTTGTGCGCGCCGACCCCGGATTTTATAAGATACGTGTGGCTACGCGCGTATCCTATAAAATCCGGCGTACTTTTGTTTGCGCCTGGTGCGTGAACAAAAGTACGCGCGAGCGCGCTGTTTTTTAAAATGTTCCCCTTAGTGCTGGAAATTTTACTACTGGTCTGTTGGAGTAATGTTTCCAGCATTAGTGAAAACTGTGGACAGAAGCAAGAGTTCTGGTGCCAGGAGTTGTAGTCAGTATTTTATACATGGAAAACATGATTTGTGAGAAAAACGGGTTTTCTGTGCATAAATCATGTTTTGTTGTGCCCTAAAAGGTGAATTTTAAAAGACCTGCGTACTGAAAACTGGGAAATACATGCACAAGTTGAACTGGCATGCTCTAAGTGGATTTTAAAAGCCACCCATGGATGCACGTATCTCCCGCTGTGCGCACAAGGAAAATGTTTCTAAAACAGGGTGGAGCATAGGCATGAACTGAACGGGGCATGGGCATGCCAGGGCCTGGCCAAGAAATGTAAGTGTACATTAAGGTTCTTGCACACACTGGTGTTCCCTGCCATTTCAAAGGGACTCGCAACCTGTGCGAGATGGCCGCCACTAATGGCGAGGCCACTGTGGCGGGCTCAGACACTCACCCACCACGATGTCCGTGCCTGCTGAGAGAGCCACGCGCAGGCACGGAAACAGTCGGCAACAGTGAACGTGATGACTTCATCAGAGTGCGAAACGCACCCCTATGTGTGTCGCAGCTCTAATAAAGTGCCAGCCATCTTCTCCATCTTTCCCTTTTCCTTAGCAGTGCTGGCACATTCAGACCGCCTGGAATTGAGTGCATCAAGAGCTACAAATATTCACAGTTGGGTTTGGGTTAAAAGGGGGGGAGGGAGCGGGCAAAAATACGATGACCTATTTTGTCCCGAAGAATTGGGGACACGATTATATAAATACATGGCCAACACCAGAAAAAAGACCAGGAGGAGGGCAGCTAGTACCAGCGCGATGGCAGTAGTCAAGCCTGGCACTCTACAGCGTCCCAGTCACAAGAAGCATCAGAGAGTTAAAGTTGACACACCGGCGCTCAGCAGTATAGGTGTCCAGGAGCAGGGAACCAGTGCAGGGACCAATGTGGCCACCCACATGGGGGTTTTAGGCAGACAAGAGTGCCCAACCACCCTCCCCCAGCCCGATCATATTCAGATCGCACAGCAGCAGGGAACATGCAGTGAAGCGCGTTCTGGTCAAACGTCTATACAGCAATCATCCGGTGCTATTATTGAAGAAAGCGTGTCCACGGCAGCAATGCAAACTCGGAGACCACATTGAGCAATCTCGGCATGCTGCAGCACTCAGCCCCGGGATGGGGTCCAACTTGGGCGGGTAGAGGGAGTTTGCAGGAGCAAGGCACAATTTTTTCTGTTGCAAACAACTTGCCCCAACCATCACTCCTAACACTCCCACTTTCCCGCCATTTAATTATCCATGAGCAGGCCCAAGCCCTTATACACCTTGATATCCAGGGGGATTTTACCCTGGATTTGCTGGCATACCACTGAATGCCATTCCACAGCAAGCATGGGGATTCTAGTGCCCATCAGGGCAGTCGGTTGACGGCACACGTTCCAGAATCGAGATGAACATGTGAGCACAGCAAGAAGATCATGCCATGGTGGAGCAGGGGGTGTCAGGCATACCAGTCATCCCAGCATCAGCAGAGGTGACATCAGATCCTGCCACACAAGAAAGGAGCAAGAACCAAGATTCGATGGCCCAGCCTACCCAGGCAAATTCAGGAGGCAGCAGTGAAGGGCCTGCAAGGTATGTAGCGGGTGAGTCTGAGGCAAAGTGCTGCAATACAAAAGGGAGTAAAAATAGGAAGTCAGGAAAAAAACAGGAAAAAATCAAGAGACATGAGCAAATCCGATTCTAGTACATCCAGTGGACTCCCCCAATACTGATTCATCATCCGGCGATAATCAGGACAAACTGGAGGCAGTGGGGGAAGATGCATCCAGAGGCCCACCAGCTTTGACTATCTCAGTTATGGGAGAGTGTCCTGAAAGATTTCAGGAAGAAAATCAAGAAATGGACGTATATAGATATTTTTCGAATTCTCAAAGGTAGAGGGAATACCAGCATCAAAAAAGGAGACAAGAAGAGCAACCACACACCAAGGTTAGACAAACCAATCAGAAGAAATATTATAAATTGGACAAGAGCATTCCTTAGAATGAAAAGCGTCATGGGACATGAAGACCCAGCTGTATGGACCCATGCTCAGCTATGCGGACACTATATTGGAAGCATACAGAGAATAAGAGGGATGGGCATGGCTCAATTATGATGAGTGCTTTAGAGACAAAATGGAAGAGAATTGTTTCATGACTTGGGGCATGCAGGACATGGTTTTTATGGTTCAGACAGATGAAGAGTAAAGCACCTGACGCTGGAAACACCATGAGACCATCATACAGGTCAAGTCAGCAAACTGCCCAGGCAGGACAAACGACTAACGCCACCTACAGCAATGGAATGTGTTGGAGGTTCAACAAATTGTCCTGTTCGTTCCAAGACCGCAAATTTAAGCACCTCTATTCCATTTGTATGGCACCTTATCCAGCCACGAAGTGTATTAAGAAGATAAACACGGGGAGTAATTCTAAGTTCAAGTGATGACAGCATCTTTACCAAAGCTTCATCTCCAATTAAACAGGAAGCCATTCTAGATTGGCTTGAGTGTTAGCCAAACACAAAACAAGTGGCAAAGTTGATCGAGGGCTTCCGTGACAGATTCAAAACACCTTTTCAAAGCAACATCAAGGAAGTAATCACAGACAATGTCACCTCTGCGACAAAACACAAGGCACTCATTCAGAGAAAAATCAATGAAGAACTGGCAAAAGGTAGACTAGCTGGACCATTCCAGCCCCCGCCTTTCGCTAGAATGATAAAATCTCCTTTAGCCATTAGCCCCAAGAAAGAGATAGGAAAATACCAGCTGATTCAGAATCTATCATTCCCTTATGGGGATTCATTTAATGACCACGTACCAGAAGACGAGTGTACCGTGCAGTACTCCTCTTTCGATTCTGCCATTGTCATATTGCACAGATGAGGGAGGGGAGCGCTCATTGCCAAGATCGACATTGTCAGCATTTTGGCTTCTCCCAGTGCGTCCCACTAGTTTCCAGTTATTGGGATTCCGATTCAAAAGAAAGTACTACTTCGACAAGTGAATGCCCATGGGCTGCACGGTATCATGCACATGCTTCGAAGCATTCAGTACATTTCTACATTGGGTCACTGCTCAGCAAGCTGGAACAAATAACAGTGTACTATCTTGACAATTTATTCTTTGTCGGTCCCATGAACTTGCAAACTTGCTCTAGATTACTGCACGCTTTTCATAGAATAGCCGTGCAATTCGGAGTCTCAATAGTGCAAGAAAAAATGGAGGGCCCTAGCACACTAATTAAATTTTTGGGCATAGAACTTGACTCCAACCAGATGGTGTCCAGGTTACCCAGTGACTAACTCCAGGACATACAGTCTATACTTGAGAAGGCGATATCAGCTAAGAAAATGACATTGGTTGAAGAACAGTCCCTCATAGACATCTTTAACTTCGCATGTTGAGTTATACCCATGGGAAGGGCCTTTTTGAGGAGGCTAACTGCAAACACTATGGGTGTATCTCATCCAAAACATCAAATAAGCATTATGCAGCCCATAAAGTGGTATAGTGAAATTGAAAGGTGGTAATGATCAATGTGTGGAGAGAGACGAAGAAATGGCAGAAATATTAAACGAATACTTCAGCTCTGTGTTCACTAAAGAAGACCCTGGAGAAGGACCATCTCTACACAACAAGAAACTGGAGGGAAGTGGAATAGATGAAAATCCTTTTACAGTAGAAAATGTGTGGGAAGAGCTAAAGAACCTGAAAGTGGACAAAGCCATGGGGCCTGATGGGATTCATCCAAGGATATTGAGGGAGCTCAGAGATGTGCTGGCGGGTCCGCTGTGTGACCTGTTCAATAGATCCCTAGAAACGGGAGTGGTGCCGAGAGACTGGAGAAGAGCGGTGGTGGTCCCGCTTCACAAGAGTGGGAACAGGGAGGAGGCTGGCAACTACAGGCCGGTTAGCCTCACTTCGGTGGTGGGAAAAGTAATGGAGTCTCTGCTGAAAGAGAGAATAGTGAACTATCTACAGTCCGGAGAATTGATGGACCAGAGGCAACATGGATTCACCAGGGGAAGATCCTGTCAGACAAATCTGATTGACTTTTTTGACTGGGTAACCAAGGAATTGGACCAAGGAAGAGCGCTCGATGTCATATACTTGGATTTCAGCAAAGCTTTTGATACGGTTCCGCACAGGAGACTGGTGAATAAAACGAGAAGCTTGGGAGTGAGTGACAAGGTGGTGACCTGGATTGCAAATTGGTTGACGGACAGAAGACAATGTGTGACGGTAAACGGAACCTTCTCTGAAGAGAGAGCGGTTTTAAGTGGTGTACCGCAAGGATCGGTGTTGGGACCGGTTCTGTTCAATATCTTTGTGAGCGACATTGCGGACGGGATAGAAGGTAAGGTTTGTCTTTTTGCGGATGACACTAAGATCTGCAACAGAGTGGACACGCCGGAAGGAGTGGAGAGAATGAGACGGGATCTAAGGAAACTGGAAGAGTGGTCGAAGATATGGCAGCTGAGATTCAATGCCAAGAAGTGCAAAGTCATGCATATGGGGAGCGGAAATCCGAATGAACTGTATTCGATGGGGGGGGAAAGGCTGACGTGCACAGAGCAGGAGAGGGACCTTGGGGTGATAGTGTCTAATGATATGAAGTCTGCGAAACAATGCGACAAGGCGATAGCAAAAGCCAGAAGAATGCTGGGCTGCATAGAGAGAGGAATATCGAGTAAGAAAAGGGAAGTGATTATTCCCTTGTACAGGTCCTTGGTGAGGCCTCACCTGGAGTACTGTGTTCAGTTCTGGAGACCGTATCTACAAAAAGACAAAGACAAGATGGAAGCGGTACAGAGAAGGGCGACCAGGAAGGTGGAGGATCTTCATCGCATGACGTACGAGGAGAGATTGAAGAATCTAAATATGTACACCCTGGAGGAAAGGAGGAGCAGAGGTGATATGATACAGACTTTCAGATACTTGAAAGGTTTTAATGATCCAAAGGCAACGACAAACCTTTACCATAAGAAAAAAATCAGCAGAACCAGGGGTCACGATTTGAAGCTCCAGGGAGGAAGATTCAGAACCAATGTCAGGAAGTATTTCTTCACGGAGAGGGTGGTGGACGCCTGGAATGCCCTTCCGGAGGATGTGGTGAAGACCAGAACTGTGAAGGACTTCAAAGGGGCGTGGGATAAACACTGTGGATCCATAAAGTCAAGAGGCCGCCAATGAAGAGTGGGTGACTCGCCAGAATGATGGCTACTGCCTGGAGACAATACCCTTATTCAATAAACATACACATGGTTACTGTGACTCCAACATCACTCTAAGCTTCAACAGCAAGAGGAAATGTGGAAAAAAGGATTTGCACTCACAAAGACGGGAGTAGCTGGCTTGTTACGGCGGTTACTACCCCAAACCAAATATCCAAATTACTACCTCCACCTTCCTCTATTCCTGATGCCTTTCAACTAGCTTGATCACTCCATTCTTATACTTCACTTCAATGCATATCCAGCATAGTTCTCTGCTTCAACAGCAGGGGAAAAGAAAAACTGTTACTTCACACATCCAGCAGAGCTCTCTGCTTAAACGGCAGGGGAGAAGAAAAAAGGATTCACACTCACAAAGCGGGGAGTAGCTGGCTTGTTACGGCGGTTACTACCCCAAACCAAATGTGCCTGATACTTCACTTTCAATGCATATCCAGCATAGCTCTCTGCTTCAACGGCAGGGGAGAAGAAAAAAACTGATACCTCACGCATATCCAGCATAGCTCCCTGCTTCAACGGCAGGGGAGAAGATAAACAACCAATAAGAGCTGTATAACATAATCTGGGTAAAAACAAATAAGCATGGGTGTAGCTTGCTTATTGCGGCGGTTACTACCCCTACTACCTCTAACTACTCAAGCTAGATATTTCACTTGGATGCAGCTCCATCACCGCTCTCTACATTAATGGTGGGGGTGGAAGGGAATTAG
This sequence comes from Rhinatrema bivittatum, assembly GCF_901001135.1. Taxonomy (NCBI): domain Eukaryota; kingdom Metazoa; phylum Chordata; class Amphibia; order Gymnophiona; family Rhinatrematidae; genus Rhinatrema; species Rhinatrema bivittatum. Next base: position 138,694,164 of record NC_042615.1, on the reverse strand, counting down.
AACCAAGAGCTAAGAGAAACAGATAAGTATGAGAAAAGAAATGAGGGAAGCTTGCTGGGCAGACTGGATGGGCCATTTGGTCTTCTTCTGCCGTCATTTCTATGTTTCTATGTTTCTATGGATGATTTGGTCCTATGGTCATCCTACCTGAAAAAATGTAATGGAACATCAGTATGGCAGGACCCTCCTATATCCAACCGCGATCTCAGTATCTGCTCAGACACATCCGGTGGGTGGGGCTTCGGCAAATACTGGCAGGGCTCGTGGGTGGTGGAACAATGACCTGCCACCTGGAAACACTCAGGGCTAACACACAATGTCACTTTCTTAGAGCTTTTCCCTATTTTGCTCGCCTTAGTTATATGAGGAGAAAAATTGCAGAATAAACACATTATATTTTGGTATGACAACATGTCAGTAGTACAGATACTCAATAAACAATCAGCTAAATGTCACAGGGTAGCCGAACTATTGAGAGATGTAATACTTGCTAGCTTGCAGCTGAACATGATGATAAGGGCGTGCCATGTCCCTGGAGTGCAGAATAGTGTTGCTGATGCCTTGTGAAAAGCTAAATGGGATTTGTTTCGACAACAGGTTCCTGGAGCCGACAAAAATGGCATAGCCATAGCCAAGGGCATAGTGTTTGTGGAACATTGGGATGATGTCACAAGAGACTTCTTGAGGCAATCAGTGGCCCTGACAACATGGAGCTCTTACATCAGGTCTTATGATAGTGTTTCCAAATTCCTAACTGAGAGGGGTTGGATACCCAGACCAGTTCCCCAGGAGCTAATAGTTAAATTTATTATCTGGGCAAAAGAGAGTGGAAAATCAAGGGCACAGATATAAACCAGATGCAGGTTTTACCTTTTTCTTAAAGACATGGGGATGGGGGTAACCCAACCAAGACATTTCTAATTAAGAAGATGCTTGCAGGCTGGGCGCGAAAGATGGGTCCGGCTATTGACATGAGAAAGCCAATCACACATGATCTGCTTACTTGACTGTTGCTGGTATTACCAACCGTTTGTGTTTCCGAATTTGAAGTGAAACTCTTTAGGACCACATTTTCACTGGCATTCTTTGGGGCACTGCGCATCAGCGAGCTGGTGGCCGCATCTAACCGTGACCCAGGTTTCGGAGGCATACTTTTACAGAACACCACAGTATCTGAACAGTCAGAACAAATTACCATACAAAAGTCAAAAACTGATCAAGCAGCCAGAGGCGCTAAATTATGTCTGAAACGAATGAGCAACTTGATAACATGCCCTGTCCAAAATTAAGAACATACATGGTCATGCGCCCAGAAGGGGGTAGACTACTATTAGTTCATGTCGATCACACACCCCTTACCAGATATCAATTCTCGGCAGTGCTCAATATGGCACTCACAAGAATTGGACAGAATCCCAAAAAATTCGGAACACACTCACTCAGGATAAGCGTGGCCACCAGCGCAGCACACGTGGCTTTGAACATAGACACCATCCAAAAAATCGGAAGATGAAAATCGGATGCTGTTTACTTGGCAAAGGTATGTCTGGATTATTGGAAACGCCTTTGTTCACTGGCCAGACAAAAGGGCACAGGTTTGTCTGTTATGACCATCGGTCGCAGATGGCTGCGACCGCATCTACTCACGTCTTGTGTTGCTCTGCTCCCTTCTCCAGGCCTGCTCGCGGCGAGGGCTAGCCTCCACTGCTGCACATCTCAAGGCGGCCAGGATGCCGCTGTTACCACCCACACTGACCCCGGGCCTTCCTAGGTGCACATACACACCACTGGGCCCTCTTTTGAAGATGCAATGGTGGAAACCTCAGGGGTGTCCCTGACTGATGACATCACTGGCTCAGGGTTATTAAGCACTGCCTTCGCCCCCTGCTAGCTGACTTGGTAATGAGTTCCATTGCTACTCTACTTGCTCCTGTCTCCTCGGACCTGTGGTGATTATCTCGGACCCTCCTTGGACTCTGGACCCTGGATCAGGTACCCACTCCTCAGGGGCCTGCGGCGCTCTATCCGGAGACCTGGGTTCCTGGCTTTCCCCGCTCCTCTGGCTAGCCCTGCGCCTTCCAGGAGTCCCTCCTACCGCTCCTCGGGGTTGTCTCTGGAAACACTCTCACCACTTGGGAGACCTATCTCCGTGCTTCCCTGCTCCTCGGGGTGTGCCTACGTTCTACACCAGAGATTGTCTGAGCTTCCCCGCTCCTCGGGGCAGTGCCTACGTTGTACACCAGAGACTGTCTGTGCTACCCCGCTTCTCGGGGCAGTGCCTGCATTCCAAACCAGAGACTGTCTGCGCTTCCCGCTCCTCGAGGCAGAGCCTACGTTCAACACCAGTGATTGCCAGTACTTCCCCACTCCTCGGGGCTGTGCCTTCATCTTCATCTTCATCTTTTTAGCGTGTGAAGTTTGAAGGCACCTTCTGTGCCTTCAAACTTCACACGCTAAAAAGAATTAAACCTTTGCTTCATCCACAAGATTTCCGGACGGTATTGCAAGCTACCATACTACCAAAAATTGACTACTGCAACGCATTACTCTTAGGTCTCCCTAAAAACTCAGTTCAACCTTTACAGATGTTACAGAATGCAGCAGCTCGACTAATCACCAATACCCGCCACCATGATCACATTACACCAGCTCTCATGTTCTTGCATTGGCTTCCAGTAGCATCTAGAATTATCTTTAAAGTTATCTCCCTGATTCATAAGTCGATCTATAACCAAGAGATGCAATGGTTCTCGGAGCAGTTTGTTTTCCGTACCTCTAAGAGACCAATAAGAAATATCCATCAAGCTAAATTTGCAGCCGCGCCTATTAAACATATCAAACACGTGACCACAAGAGACCGCGCTTTCTCCATAGCGGGAATCAACCTATGGAACAAGATGCCCACTGAATTGCGTCTGGAACCCTGCCATAAGAAATTCAAACAAGGCCTCAAAACGTGGTTATTTGAACTAGCTTTCACACAATGATATCCAATTAAACTGAAATGCCATTCAATTTGCAACCCCCTTTTATCCCCTGCTCCTTGTCCCTCCTACCCACTATCCCTCCCTAAACTCTTCCTCTCCCATTCGCCCGCACTATCCCCGATTATGTTATTTTAATTGATTTTATATAATAGAATTATCCTCTGTTCAATTTAGAACTTGTATTCCCTCTCAGCACCGTTATTGTATTATATGCTCTATGGTTTTAGTGTTGGTTCGTAAATATTTTTAGTTACTTCAATTTCATTTTTGTATGTTAAACACTAATGGATGGTCCTCGGTCCGTACAGCCTGTTTTTCCATCAATCCTGTTATTTGTAATTAATTCTAATTAATACTTATTAATAATGTCAATTGTAAAGCCTGTTGCTAAGTTATTGTTAAATGTAAACTGCGGTGATGTATATCCTTACGTACTGCGGTATATAAAAATCTCTAAATAAATAAAATAAATAAATCTACTTCAGTGACGGTATCCATACCTGCCCCGCTTCTTGGGATTGCTTCCGTCATCACCTAGATACCCTAAACGGGCTTCCCCGCTCCGCGGGTTAACCTACGTCATCATATCAGTACCTTCCTTGCTACACAGCCCCTCGGTGTTATCTCAGCAGTATACCTCCTGTACTTCCCTCACGCTCCTGCTCCTTGGGCCTGCCTAGCGCCACCTGCTCAGAGGTCTCTGCCAGGTACTCCTCTCCAGTCCAACCTGTGTACTGTGGGGCCCTTCAGTGCTGTGTCTCTCAACACCCTTTGGGACTTCCCCACAGACTCCCAGATCTCCTGCTGCACCTGACCTTATCGCATGTGATACCAGGTTGGGGGCGGAATCGGGGCAGAGTCAGCCCCAGAAAAGGAGGAGTCGGGGCATCACCGCGTCCGACTCCGCGACAACAGCGCGCACAGCGAAAAGGTAAGTACCTTTTCGCTGCCTATTTCGCTCCCAATAGCTACACCTCCTATGGTGGCACTATTGGGTGCGAAACTGGCAGCGATCGCACCGCGACGGTGCGATCGCTGCCAGCTAGCGCAGGCCCGCCCCCCGTTTTGGCCCCCCGCCCCTCATCCTCTAAAGAAAATGAGGCCCTAAGTCTCCCATCTTACTTCTTAGACTTCTGCCATTGGTATACAGACATTTCAAAGTGTGTTTTTTGTTTGTATTAACAACCTGCTTTTCAGTTCTTAGAGGTAATTTAGAAATCTTTAGCTCAGATGATTTTTTACATATAGGCACATAGACTACATTTGCTTTTATTGGAATCTCTCTGTTGGGATGCCCTAACTCTCCTGTTTTATTAGTATCCTTCAAGGATACATTTCTCTGAACCATGCACTGCTGAATGATTGTCGGCTTTCCCCCTTGATCTAGTTTAAAAGCTGCTCTCTCTCCTTTTTAAAAATTAGTGCCAGCAGCACTCTCTCCCTCCTCTCATATACACAGGCTCTCACACACACCAATTTACATATGCACACAGGCTCTTTTTTCACACCATACACACTCTCATATGTACGCAGGCTCTCAGGCATACCACCACGTACACATACATACAGGCTCTCTCTCTCACACACCCGCATACAGATAGGCTCTCTCACACACATGCACACAGGTCGCCTTGTGCACACATACCCATGCACACACAGGCTCTCACCCTCTCTTACACACATAAACACGTACAGAGGGTATCATTCTCCAGTACACACATGCACCCATGCTCACTCTCTTACATACATACACAAGCTCACACTATCTTGCACACATTCACACTCTCAGGGCATCTCTGTCTCTTCAGGCCATATTATGATGGGGGTCTGCTGAGGCCCCCACCAGGCCTCTCTTTGGGTCACAACAGAATAGGTGATGTTCGTGGTGCCCAGGGTGACCACCCAGCATGTTCTACTCAAAGGCTATCTGTTGTGCTCCGCGGCCGTGGCGCCCCACAACCACGGCCCCCTACCTGATTCGCGGCGTTCCCTCGCCGCAGGAGCCCCGGAGGAGGGCTCCGACTCGGGCAATCGCGCCCGCGTGGCCTCCGGCACTACCCGTTGCAGGGGAAGCCGTCCTGCTTCCCCCCAGCGGCGTCTCCCCTCTGCGGGGGAAATCTAAAATGGCCGCCACCAAGCTTAAGCACGAGGCCACGCCCCCTCCACAGAATTAAAGGGACCCATCCCTTTAAATGGCCTCACCTGTTCTCTATCAGCCAGGGCAGGGGATGTATAAAAGGCAGCTTCCTCTGCTCATCCAGTGACTTGGCAACGTCCTCCAGCGCTGTTCAGTCTGCTTGCTTCGGTGAGTCCTTGAGCTTTGGATCCTGTTCCGTCTTGGTGTTCCTGGTTCCTGACTTCGGATTGGCTTACGGTGATTCTCTGGTTCCTGACTTCGGATTGGCAAGCGGTGATTCTCTGGTACACGACTTCGGACTGGTGAGCGACGACCCTCTGGCACTCGACCTAGGACTCCTTCAAGACTCCGTCTTCAAGGGCCCACCTAAGTCCCAGCGGCCCAGGTCCCTACGGGCTCCTCCTGGGGGGACCACGGGCTTCCAGGGCGAAGCTCCAGTTGGCCTTTGCACCGTTACCCTGACCTCCCTAGGTCCACCTAAGTCCCAGCGGTCGGGTCCCTACGGGCTCCTCCCGGGGGGACCGCAGACCACCAGTGGTGAAGACACAGCGCCTTATCTCGTCTCTTCATCATCTCCGTGTTCGCCTCAGTCTCCAGTGCCAAGGGTCAGCTGGTCCTGCCTCCTGTTCTGCCTCACCACCCAACGAGAGAGCCTACGGACCCTCCGAAAGGTATACCATCTTCTCGTCGGCCAAGGGTCCACAAGCCTGAGCATAACAGATTGCCAAGTCCATGGACCCGGCGGAGGCATCTGCCTGCCAGGCCATTCCGGGAATGGCCCAGCGCCTAAAAGATCAGCAACAGATCCTCGATGCCTTGGTCTCAGCAGTGCAGGGCCTGACCCAACACCTCGAGGCATTAGGGCCCATAAACCCTACCCTGCCATCTCCACCTGGGGCTCAAGGAGGCCACCCTACTCAGCTGCATGCCATCCAGGCCTATGGGGGTGACCTGGGGCAAGGAATTCCCACTCAACTCCCGGCTCCCTCTCGATATGCTGGAAATGCGAAGTTGTGTCGAGGATTCCTCAGCCAGTGCCAGGTCCGTTTTTCCTTGCTGCCCGCACAGTTTCCCAGCGACCTGGCCAAAACCAGTTACATCATGTCGCTGCTCGACGGGAAGCCTCTGATCTGGGCCTCTCATCTGTGGGAGAGAAGAGACGCTGTCTTCGAAAACTTGAGCCAGTTCCTATCCGCTTTCCGACAGGTTTTTGATGAGCTGATTCATAAACCCATGGCCATTTCGGAATTGCTCCGGTTGTGACAGGGAACTCGGACAGTGGCCGACTACGCAACAGAATTCCGCACTCTAGCTGCAGAGTTAAATTGGAGAGAAGATTGCCTCCATGGGATCTTCTTGGAAGGGCTATCCTCACGCCTACAAAACGAATTAGCCGCGAAGGAATTGCTGGACGACCTCAATGGCCTGATAGAATTAGCCAACCACGTGGACCGTCGCATGCGGTTTCGCCTTCCAGAGGTAAAGACAGCGAGAAGGTCCTCGCCTTCCCCTAGGAGCGCTTCAACCGACCTCCGAGCCCCTGCCGAGGAACCCAAGGAGTTGGGTCGTGGGAGAGTCTCTCCACAAGAGCATCAACGGCGAATGAGGGAGGGGCTCTGTTTTTACTGCGGTGCAGCGGGCCATCGGATTGCTGCCTGCCCGACGCGTGCGGGAAACTCTCGGGTCTAGGACCTGAAGGAGGCCTCTTCCTGGGCCGTACCACTCCTGCACATCCACTAACCCTGCCAGTGGCATTAACCGCAGCGGATAGAGAGTTCCACATGCTGGCCTTGGTGGACTCCGGCGCCGGTGGGAATTTTATCATGAAAGGCCTGGTTGAACATTTAAAGATTTCTCAAGTTCCGTTGTCTCGTCCCTTGGTCATCTCCTCCATCCAAGGGAAGCCTCTTCCGGAACGGGTGATGCACGCCACTATTCCTGTCCAGCTGAGGGCTGGGGTCCTGCATCAGGAACAGATATCATTTTATGTCCTGGAGTACTCTATCCATCCCATTGTCCTAAGACTCCCGTGGCTCCAGGTGCACGAGCCCCGGTTTGATTGGAAGACCTTGCAACTGGCTTGTTGGGGGCCGAATTGCCATGGCAATTGCCTCCAAGCTGTGGCTCCAGGGCCCTGCCCGATCGCCGCCATCAGCCTCCCAGGCCTGCCAGCTCCATATGCCTCGTACGCAGATGTGTTGTCTAAGCAGAAGGCTGAAGTACTTCCACCTCATCGACCGTTCGATTGCGCCATCAATCTCCTCCCTGGCACTGAGCCTCCTCGAGGACGCACCTACGTCCTCTCTCCTGCAGAGACGCAGGCTATGAATGAATATATTAGAGAGAACCAGGAGAAGGGCTTCATTCAGAAGTCAAAGTCCCCCGCAGGGGCTGGATTCTTCTTCGTCGAAAAGAAGGATGGGACGCTCCGCCCCTGCATTGTCTACAGGAACCTGAATGCCATAACGATCAAGGACCGTTATCCCCTGCCTCTCATCTCTGAGCTATTCGACCGGCTACAAGTTGTGAGGATCTTCTCCAAACTGGATCTCCGAGGGGCCTACAACCTCATTCATATTAAGGAAGGCGACAAATGGAAGACGGCCTTCAATACCCATGACGGCCACTATGAGTACTTGGTGATGTCGTTCGGGCTCTGTAATGCCCCTGCAGTATTTCAGAATACTATGAACGAGATACTCCGCGACCTCCTGTACCAATGCGTGGTAGTCTATTTGGATGATATCCTGATTTTTTCCGATACCTTGGCCGCTCACCGGCGGCACGTCATTCAAGTGTTAAAACGCCTCAGAGAACATAAGCTGTATGCAAAGCTCAAAAAGTACCAGTTTGAGCAGGAGTCTTTTCCCTTCCTGGGATATATAGTCTCCAGTCAGGGATTCCGCATGTATCCACAAAAGTTAAGTGCCATTCGGGAATGGCCACAGCCGTCCGGGCTCAAGGCACTCCAAAGATTTCTAGGCTTTGCCAACTATTACCACTCTTTCATCCCTCACTACGCGTCAATTGTTGCCCTGATGACAGCTCTGACCCAGAAAGGCGCGGATCCCAAAAAATGGCCTCCTGCAGCAGAGGCCGCCTTTCGTCGTTTCAAGGAGGCATTCACACAGCAACCATGCCTTCGGCACCTGGATCCACAACGACCCTTCTTTATAGAGGTGGATGCATCCTCAGAGAGAGTAGGGGCCATCCTGAGCCAGGCCTCCGAGGGCCATAAGCTACATCCGTGTGCCTTCCTCTCCCACCAGTTCTCGCCTGCCGAGTGGAATTATGCCATCAGCGACAAGGAGCTCTTGGCCATCAAGGTGGCCTTGGAAGAATGGTGCCCATGGCTAGAAGGGGCACAACACCAGTTTAAGGTCTTCACGGACCATAAGAACTTAGAATACTTGCACCGGGCGCAACGGCTCAACCCACGACAAGCCCGGTGGGCCCTGTTCTTCACCCGTTTTAATTTCGTTCACCGGTACAGACCGGCTGGGAAGAACATCAAGGCTGATGCTCTATCTCGAGTATTTGATTCAACAGAAGGTTCTAAGGAACCTCAGTACATTATTGAGCCATCCCGCATCCTCCTGTCGGCTACCACCATCATTCCACCTGGGAAAACTCTGGTTCCGCCACGCTTATGGAAACAGGTGCTGGCATGGGCTCACGATTCCCGCTGTTCCAGCCACTGTGGGCAATCCCGCACATTGCAGACTCTGCGCCGATATTACTGGTGGCCAAAGGTAAATAAGGATGTCTGGGTCTATGTGGAGTCCTGCCAGACCTGTGCCTGCCACAAGAGAATCTTCGGGTCCACCCCAGGCTTACTTCAACCATTACCCGCTCCTTCTGAACCGTGGAGCTACGTGGCGATGGACTTCGTGGTGGACCTTCCACTATCCAATGGCAACACGGTAATTTGGGTGGTAGTCGATCATTTTAGCAAGATGGCGCACTTCTTACCTTTGCCAGGATTGCCATCGGCACCCCAGCTGGCCCAGCTGTTCATCCAGCACATCTTCAGGCTTCATGGCCTACCTAAAGGCATCCTGTCTGATCGAGGGCCTCAATTTACGGCCAAATTCTGGAGGGCTCTCTACCAGAAGTTCGACGTCACTCTAGATTATACATCCGACTACCATCCACAAACCAATGGTCTCGCAGAGAGAACCAACCAGACCTTGAAGCAATTCCTTCATCTATATGTTAACGAAAAACAAGATGACTGGGCTAGCCTGTTACCCTGGGCCGAATTCGTGCTGAATTCTCATATCTCTGCCACTGCGGGGGTCTCCCCCTTTCAGATAGTGTATGGGAAACAGCCACGCCCACCACTGCCTGTCCCCATCACAGTTGCATCTCCGACAACTCAACTCTCTGCCGATGAGTTGCATCGGCTGTGGATATCCACGCCACGCGCCCTGGTCAGGGCAGCCCAGGCAGCTCAGAGTTATGCTGACTGGCACAGAAGACCGTACCCACCTCTCAAGCCGGGCCAGAAGGTTTGGTTGAGCACGCAGTTCATCCGCTTGAAGCTGCCATCATCGCGACTGGCCCCGCGATTCATTGGACGTTTCCCATCATCAGGCAGGTGGGAGCAGTCTCATATCAACTTCGTCTCCCCCCGTCTCTCAAGATTCACAACACGTTCCACGTCTCCCTACTGAAGCCTCTGGTATTATCATGGCCTTCCAGCACGCCTCCGACTCCGCAACCTGTTGCCTCTGAAGATGACCTCACTTATCAAGTCCGAGAGGTCCTAGATGTGAGGAAACACAGGAAGAAATGGGAATACCTGATAGCATGGGAAGGCTTCGGCCCCGAAGAGAATTCCTGGGAACCGCTGGCTAACATCCTGGACCGGAATTTGCTGGAGCAGTTCCACAAGGACCATCCAGCTAAACCCAAACCTCTGGGGAGACGCCCTAAAGAGGGGGGTACTGTTGTGCTCTGTGGCTGTGGCGCCCCACGACTGCGGCCCCCTACCTGATTCGCGGCGTTCCCTCGTCGTGGGAGCCCCGGGGGAGGGCTCCGACTCGGGCCATCGGGCCCGCGCGGCCTCCGGTGCTGCCTGTTGCAGGGGAAGCCATCCTGCTTCCCCCCAGCGGCGTCTCCCCTCTGCGGGGGAAATCCAAAATGGCCGCCGCCATGCTTAAGCACGAGGCCACGCCCCCTCCACAGAATTAAAGGGACCCATCCCTTTAAATGGCCTCACCTGTTCTCTATCAGCCAGGGCAGGGGAAGTATAAAAGGCAGCTTCCTCTGCTCATCCAGTGACTTGGCAACGTCCTCCAGCGCTGTCCAGTCTGCTTGCTTCGGTGAGTCCTTGAGCTTTGGATCCTGTTCCATCTTGGTGTTCCTGGTTCCTGACTTCGGATTAGCTTACGGTGATTCTCTGGTTCCTGACTTCGGATTGACAAGCGGTGATTCTCTGGTACACGACTTCGGACTGGTGAGCGATGACCCTCTGGCACTTGACCTAGGACTCCTTCAAGACTCCTTCTCCAAGGGCCCACCTAAGTCCCAGCAGTCGGGTCCCTACGACCGCAGACCACCAGTGGTGAAGACACAGCGCCTTATCTCGTCTCTTCATCGTCTCCGTGTTCACCTCAGTCTCCAGTGCCAAGGGTCAGCTGGTCCTGCCTCCTGTTCTGCCTCGCCACTCGACGAGAGAGCCTCCGAAAGGTATACCATCCTCTCGTCGGCCAAGGGTCCACAAGCCTGAGCATAACACTATCACTGCTCACTCTCCATTTTCTCTCACCAGTCATTGTCACCTCTCTCCCCAAACCAGTCTTTGTCTCGCAACTGTCACTCCTTCCCAGATCAGTCTCTATCATCAATGTCACACCTCCCCCAGACCAGTCTCTCTTATCACTATCAGCCCTCCCCCAGAGCAGTATCTCTCTTGATACTGTCATCCACCCCAAGTCCAGTCTCTCATGAGTCACTATCACCCTCAGAGCAGTCTCTGACTTTCTCCAGTCAGTCACCCCTTTACCCTAAAGCAGTCTCTCTTTCAGCAGTCACTATGAACTCCCCCCACGATCGGTCTCTTTGATTTACTGTCTTACCCCACCCACCCAAAGACCAGTCTTTCTCTCTCCAGGAGGGGGAGGAGCCACTGCAAATTCAGTATAATCGAGCAGGAGTAACATGCAGGCAGTGCTGCTACTGGAATGGAGCCTGTCTACTCAATGCCTTCTAGTCTTCTGCTCTGCTCCTCACCCCAGCAGCCACCCTGCCCTGTCCCAGTCAAACTCCATAGTGTGTGTGAGCTGCTGGCCTGCTGCTGCCTTGAAATCATTTCTGCTGCAGGCTGCAGTTGCCCTGTTTACCTCGCAGCCCCCTCATTGACATACTGGACCCTCGGCAGAGCTTTTTTTTCCCCATAGCATGAGTCCCCGCCTGGCCTCTTCCCCTCCCACGGGCCGCTGAGATGAGTGGCCAAGAAGGCAGCAGCAAAGGGGACACAATTACAGGAATTGAGGGTTCAGTATTGCTTGCTGGCATTGCCGCCATTTTTCTTTTTTTACATACATTATTTTGGAGGCAGGCGTCAAGACAAGTGGGAACAAAATACCACAAAACAAAGTGCTGAGCTGTGCATAAGCATCGCCAAGCAGTAGGACCTTGCTCAAGCAGGCACCAAAACACGAAGGAGGCAGCAGAAAATGCTGAGTCTGCACCACGTGACATGAGATGCTGCACCTTTCTTCTTTTTTTTTTTTTTTAATTTTTAATGTATTCATTTTGACAATTACAGACAGCAATAGCATGCCCCAGAAAATATGAGGTACATCATGGAAAGAAATTATTTTCCATCAACAAAATATTACCAAGCAAACTATATTTCCATAACCTGAAATTACAATAAAGTGAGGGGGGGGGGGGGGAGATATCCTTCAACAGAGCAAATTTACAGCAAACAAGTAATAGAGGAAAGAGGAGAGGATGCAGGTCTATAATCAATCTCCGACATCTGAGACTTGAGCAGTTGCTTGAATCAGTTGGTGAGAATCCAGAAACGACCCTGACTGGGAGGATAGTAAAAAATATATCTAACGCCATTTATCTTCATAACACATTTACATGGAAATTGAATAACTATCTGGGCACCCATCTGTCGTGCACGTAAACAAAGTGCTAGAAATTTATTCTGTCGTTGCTGTGTTTAGATACATCTGGGTACATCCAGACTATTTGGCCCAAATAGGGGGTATTCCTATTACGAAGAAATACTTTCAAAATGTTGTCCCAATCAGAAGACAATACAAAGTTTACCAGTAATGTACCCCTTTTCTATATTTGAGCCTCTGAAGAAGTTTCCAAGAACTCTGATAGATTCAAAGATGCCGGCATAGAAGCATTTACTGTAGGAACTTGTTGATTTTCTCCTTCCATCTCAGTTTCTGGAAGAAAATACACTTTAGAAATCGGTGGCAAAGCTTCTATTGAAATTTGTAATATTTCTTATAAATAGCTTCTAAATTGTTCCCTCGGCGAGATCATTTTGCACTTTGGAAAATTTAAAACTCTTAAGTTTAGATATCTCACAGCGTTCTCTACATTTTCCACTCTTCTAGTTAAATCTGTTGTACCTTGTATCAATCTACTCTGTACTGATTTTATTTGAATAAGTTTAGAGTCTATTTCTTCAATTTTTTCTGTGTGCAAAGATACAACAGGATTTAAATTATTAAATTAAACTTGAGTATGTTTAATAACCGTAGTAAGCGTTATTATTGAATTTTCTAGTAAAAAAAAATAGCTTGCCACAATGAGTCCAATGTTACTACATTTCGTTTCACCAGTACAGACTGAGTAGCAAAGGTTACTGGTTTGGTGGTTTGAGGATGCCGGTCTTGAATCCAAGCCATTCCCACAGTCTCTCTCTCTCCCGTCTACAGTGGCTTGCATGCCACTTCGATCACGTTCCAAATCAGGGGTTAATCCTTCCATCCGCGGGGTGGAGAATAACGTTCCACCCTCAATACCAGACACCACTTTGACCCCTGTGGGTCCCGCCTCGGGGGTCCTTGCCCCAAAGGATGCCATCCTTCCCAGGAACAAGCCCGAGCCCACAGTCGCGGTGCACAACGGCGAGGAAGGTGTCATCAGAGATCCGGGACTCAACGATGTCACTCCCGTGAATGGGAGAGGGGGAAGGTTTGTTCACCTCCTAGTGCTCTTGCGGGATCCTCTGGAGCTTTGTCATCTGCAGGGGAGTAGAATCCAGCGATGCTCGTCTGAACTATGGTAGGTTTTAGGGAGGCCAAGGCTCCTTCCCTAACCTGTCCTTTTCTTTTAGTATGTGGCATAATAGGTAAATGTTCAATAATAACGAGCAATTCGGGAGCTCCTCCTTCCATGTCCTCTCCTCACGACGCCACCTTGGAACTCCCTCTTCTTCTTTCTTTTTAGATCATTAGATGTGTGCCAGTTTGTGAATACAGAGGGCAGCTGAGTGTGAGGCAGACGGCAGCCACAGCAGGGGCAGGAGGCAATGTTTCCTCTAAGGATTGGGTTGCTGGATGCAAAAATGTCATTACCCTGTGAGCACTACTTTCTTTGATGCAAAAAGCCTATCAATTTTATGCTCACAGCAACCCAATCCTTAGAGGGAATAATGACGCAGCAAGCACTCAAAGAGAAACAGGCAGACAAAAGTAAAATGGAAAGCCTGAGAATCCAGACTCTGTACAGTGGAATACTGAAGAAAGAACAAAATACAAATATGTAATGCATATTCCCAAAGATAACATATGCCAATTACTAAAAATTAAAAATAATTTTTTTTTACCTTTGTTGTCTGATCTTATTTCTCTTGGTTGGTTCCAGGCTTTTTTTTTTTTTCACATTCCCTTTCTGGTCTTTTCCCAATTCCTTTTACAGGATCTCTTTTTTTCTCTCTCTCTCTACCTGTCTTCTTCCCTTCTTCCTTCAATCACACACTCAGGCGCTTATTCTCACATGCTGTGTCTCTCTCTCAAATGCTCTCTCATACATACAGGCTCCCACTCTCACATGCTGAAGCTTACACATGGCTCTCACTTTCACATGCTATCTCTCTCTCATACATACATACCGGTTCTCTCACATGCTGTCTCACGCTCTCATACACAGGCTCTCACTCTCACATGCTGGTCACACACACAGGGGCGGATTTTAAAAGATTTACGCACATAACCACTCCTGCGCGCGCCGAGCCTATTTTACATAGGCCCGGCAACACTCGCAAAGCCCCGGGACACGCCTATGTCCCGGGGCTTTGTGAAAGGGGTGGGGCAGGGGCGGGACCAAGGCCTCTGGCACAGTGGCCGTGCCAGGGGATTGCACGCCGGCAGCCAGCCAGCGCACGCAAGTTACGCCTGCCAGAAGTAGGCATAATTTACAAAATAAAGGTAGGGGGGGAATTAGGTAGGGCTGGGGGTGGGTTAGATAGGGGAAGGGAGGGGAAGGTGGGGGGAGAGGCTGAAGGAAAGTTCCCTCCGTGTGTGAGGGATCCAGTGAGAATGAGTGCATGTATGTGTGTGAGAGAGACAGCATGTGTATTTGTGTGCAAGAGCATGTGAGAGTGAGAGCCTGTGGGCCGGATTTTTAAACATATGTGCATGCTACCCAGCACGCACAAATGTAGGCCCGATTTTATAACATAAAATCCAGGATCGGCATGCACAAGGGGGTGCACATTAGTGCACCTTGCGCGCGCCGAGCCCTAGGGGAACCCCGATGGCTTTCCCCGTTCCCTTCGAGGCCACCTCATCTTGACTCATTCTATCACTACCTACCTAGGGTTTAGAGAAGGCTCACAGGTCTCTGGTCCCCGATGAGAGCCCTTTTGCCCCTAAAGGCTATCAGGCTCAACAATCTGTCTCTCTGTAACTGAAAGTAAGAAGGATCTTCTGGCAGGCTGTGTACAATGAGGTATCCTCTCTGAAAGAAAACCGCTTAGAGCAAGGCTGGGATGCCATACCAGAGTGTGGAAAAAATACATCCTTTCCCTCTGACTGCTTCCTCAAACTGAACCCCCGAGTGTTAAAATGGCTGGGCTAAATAGCAGTGAGTCATCCAATCAGAGCTTCTAGGTGGGAGGGGCTGAAGGGTATGGATGTCTCCTTTTCTAATTGTATTATAAGGACAGGGATAGTGGCCATCTAATGGCCACACAGCTACGGCATTGGTGCACGTCCCTTACAAAATTCCCCCACTTACGCAGTAGAAGCTGTATTTGCATGCATCCATTTAAAATTGTGCACAAATGTACACAAGTTCAGGCTATTTTATAACATATGCACACATACGCACATTTCTTATAAAATGGACACTTCCCTGGACGTGAGCTGGCAAATGTGGTATTAAAGTTACCGTCCCTGCCTTCGCGCACATTTTCCAGTTTGTTTGCATTTTTTTAACTCCCGATGCATTAGCATACTATTAGCTTACTGCATCAGAAGTTTAAAAAAAATTAGCTTGTGTGTTAAGAAACTATATGATGAATTTCAGCACATAGTTTTAATTGTCAGTTAATTACATCGGCCCCATAATTACATTCTTATAAATCTACAGAGACATTTTCTTCCTTTTCCAAGTATCTTAAATCTTTAGCCATTTCAATAGTCCTACTAAATAACAGTTGAGTACTTGTGCATATACCGGCGTTATGCTAACAGTGCCAATAACAAGTCATTAAGAGACCATGGGGAATATGTTAAGTGTAGCATCTGTTTTCTCCAGAGGAATTTCTTTCCTGTCATCTTTATTGAAATGGCATTTTCATGGTCAGTTCATATATAATCTTGAAGAGCAATCACAGTTAAGAGCTAATCCCATAGGAGGAATAAAGAACAGCGCAGACTTAGTAAACTGTTCCATAACATAGCACTTTAAGAAAGAGACAAAGGTATGTGACATGAGGTTCTTGGCCCTACAACATTGTTTCAAATGTATTCCAAAGCTAACCAGTATGCTATTTATAGGCAGGGCTTAATTTGTAGTTAAAAAGGAAGCAGAAGGGTGGTGCCGGTGAGGGGAGGAGGAGGAGGTGGAACAGAGGGAGTGGGACCAGGGCTGAGTGTGACCTGTACAAGGGGGAGGGGCCATGCTCAAGCATGCAATCTCTCTCTCTCCCGAACACACACACACATACACGTGAACATACTATTTACACTTTCCTTCCTCCGTATCCTAGTAATCCTCCATCCCCCATCCCCACCAATGCTCAACCCCCAGCCATTCTTCACTCACCAGTACTCAGTGAGCACTGCTGAATAAAAGCTGGTTGGTATTTTAACACTGCTGAGAGGTAGGGATGAAGGATCATTGGGTAAGGAGGAGGAGGTTAAAGAGCATGGGCCTCCATCTCTCTACCCTTTTCTTCCTCCTCTGTGCCATGATGATCCAGGTTCTCCATCCCCAGCCCTATGATTCCCCCAGTGGTCCTAGACCCCCCCTCCCCAGGTCTCACCCCAATGGTCACTAATTCTGTCTCCCTGGAAAAGTACCCTCTCCAGTAACTTCCCTTCTTGGCCAGTAAATCATCAGCTGTCTCTTTTCTGCCTTGGAGACAGGGGAGACTGCTCTGAATGCCTGCACTCCTCAACGTGTCCTGCTCTTTGCCTCCTCAGGGGAGGAAGAGAAAGGCACCATGTACTCTCCTCATTCACTTTCTATTTCCCCCACAACACCCTATTCTATCCCCTCCCATCCCCTCATTCACCCTCCTCCAGTTGCCTCAATCACAAACTGCCCCACCCCCACCCCACCCTGATCATCTCACTCACACCTCACAGTCCCCTGTGTCCTCTCACCCCACACAGCACCTTTGATCTCTTTACAGTCTCTCCCACACACACACAAAACTTACTCATTCTCCCCCCATGCCCTCACTCACTCTTCTGCCCCTTTTCCCTCCTACAGTGTGATCACCAGCCACAGATGCAACAGGGCCTGTAAACCCAGAACAATAAATGCCACGCACACCGTGGGGATTTTCAAATGCCCGCAGCCACGTGCATATCTGCCCGTATATGCAGAAGAATGGGTTTGGCAAAAAGGGGTAGGCCAGGTGGTCCGAGACAGCGCCATTAGGCACTGTCCCTCTGAACTGCTCCAGAGAGCAGGTAAGTTTTAAAACAAACAAAACAAAAGTTTGTGGGGTTTTAAGGGTCGGAGCAGATAGGGGAAAAGGGAGGCAGGTTAGCTAGGGGGTTTAGGAAGTTCCCTCCCAGTCCACTCCTTTATTGGAGTGGTCTAGGAGGGAACTGGAGAAAGGGCCTATTGCATTGCTGCGTGCATCATGTAAAATCCCCCCCCCCTCCCCCATATGCGTGCGAGTCAGCACTCGCACGCACATGCGCACACCAATATAAAATCGGGCACACATGTGCATGCGGGTAGCAGATTTTATAACATGCGCTCAACGCAAACATGATATAAAATTGGCACATCCATGTGCACGCACTGGGAACCGTGCGCACATGGATGCCCACTCATGGGTTCAAAAATCTACCTTTAAGTAAGAGCAGAGCCAGGAAGCCGACACATCCAGTCCAGTAGTGGTAGAAATAGTGGGGCTGATAGGCCATGGGCTGCTCCCATTTCAAGGTAAGCAGCTCTAGAACATTCTGCTCTGCTTTCTCCAGGCCCTGATTTAGATGTTTTTTAGATTTTATTGATTTATGAATCGCCTAACACACATGGGACTAGGCGATGTACAATAAGAACATACATAATGTGGCATAAAAATAATACATTAAAAAATAAAAAGATAAGAAAAACAATAAATAATCAAAACCTCAATATAAGGAAAATTAATATATAAGTTTGAATTATATAAAACAGCAAATAAAACTAATAATCATACATAAAATCTAAAAATATGCAAGTCTAAAAAGATAAGTTTTCATTAATTTTCTGAAACTTTTGATGGAATCTGATTTCAACAGTAAAGAGTTCCAGAGTGAGACCCTGTGATTGAAAAGGCACATTCTAGAGTGACGTGGAGTCTGGCAAACCGTGGAGATGGTACATCCAGCAGGCCACGTTGGGATGAACGCAAAGATCTTGTAGGCTGATAGAATCGGAGCATGGCATTTGCCCAGATAGTGGATTCATCATGTAGAAGTTTGAAAATAATCATCGCAACCTTGTATGAATAGAAAGCCAGTGTAACTCTCAGGGTGGAGGTGATGTGATCAGATGCTTCAGTCCATAAAGCAAGTGAGCTGCAGATTTAAATAGCAATTGCAAATGTTTAATTGAAATGTTGGCTAAAACAATATAAAGAAAATTGCAATAGCCCATGATGGGGAAAAGAGAGGCCTGTAGGACATTTCAAAAATCATGTACATGAAGAAGTATTTTAAGGCCAGATAAAACACGAATTCTATAAAAGCTTGTGAAATTACATGTCTAATATGGGGACTAAATGATAAAGTATTGTCTAGAATGAAACCAGGACCTTTAACCTGTTGCTGAATGGTGAAATTGCAGCCAAGAAGTGAAATAGATTTGAAGTTAACCAAAGTGTAAGGACTATGAATAGCAAGGAACTCAGTTTTTGCTATGTTTAGGGACAATTTGTGATGCTTCAGCCATTTATTAATGGCAAAAAAGCAGATTTTAAGATGCTCGAGAGTATCATCCCATGGGGAACGTATACGCTAAACAAATTGAATATTATCTGCGTATAACTTATAACAATCAGTTAGAGTTGCAAGTAGTTTGCAAATAGGAGCAAGATAAAAATTGAAGAGAGTAGAGGAAAGAGCTGAACCTTGTGGCGCTCCAGTGGTAACATGGAAAATTGAAGAAAATTCATTCTTTTGCTTAATGACTTGATTGCAATCTGAATAATCAGAATGAAATCAATTTAACACTGTACCTGAGATACCAGATTCCTGAAGTCTATGGAGTAGGATGCTATGATCAATCATATCATTTAATGCTATATTCCCCTATATATCATTTAATGCTATATATTAATGCTATATTCCCCTATATATCTCCCCCCCCTAAATTAATCTCTTGTTAACATGTTACTTTTGTTCGATGTAAAGCGCTACCCCAGGCGCCTGTTTGCGTTACACTGTGAACCGATGTGATATCATTGATGAACATTGGTATATAAAAAAAAAATTTTAAATAAATAAATAAATAAAATATCAAAGGCTGCGAAGATATCAAGTGAAACCAACAAAAATTGCTGTCCACAATCAAGACCATGTCTCAGCATGTCAGTAAGAGAGAGAAGTAAAAGCCCAGTACTTAGGGTTCGCCAGAAACCATATTGGTGTGGATCTAGTAGTTCAACAAAATCATTTAATTGGGTTAAGACAGCAGGTTCTAGAATTTTGGTAAAGAATGGTAAAAAAGAAATTGGCCGATAATTATTTGGGTCAGAAAAACATTCTCTGGTTCCTAGGATAACAAAGGAAGAATAACTGCATGTTTTAATGATGGTAAAAGAAGCCCTTCAGTTATTGAAAGATTAATGATCCACGATGCCACTAGCTCGGCTCTACTCCATGGGGGAACTGGAATTGATTTACACTGCTGGCTCTGTTCAATTTCCATAGGGGAGCCAGAACTTATTTATGCTGATGGATGTTCTCTGCCTCCTTGGTTTCTGGACAAAAAAAAGTGTCTGAATGCTGTCCTAGGTGGTTCTGCCTGAAATTAAACCCTAGATAATGGCCACAAAAAGGGGTTGGATTAGCACAGGTTTGAAATTTATAAGCAACAGTGCCATTCATCAAGGACAGTGTTGAAGCCTTGACATTCGGCACTACTGTTCACAAGTTTTAAATCATGCTAATTTCAACCTCATTTGTGTCTAATCTGCAGTGTCCACATCAGGATCACCCCCTCCCCCTCTTGTTTCTTGCAGAACAGAATTAGGAAGCAGAATGACTGTCCTCTGTCATAGAGTTCACCTTACTTAAGCTTTGCCTCTTAAGTAGGGTGAACTCTATGCCAGGCCTTCCCCAAGAAACTAAGACCTATTTATATGGGAAGAGAATATAGGCTTCAAAACAGAAACCCAATGCATTCCTAAAATATATTGAACTTTATCCTCAAGTTTATCCTCAAGTTTATCCTCCTGTTCGATGTAATTGCACTCTGTCGTGCCTGTTTAATGTTATAATGTAAACCGAATTGATATGTAACATTTGCTACATGAATTTCGGTATATAAAAATGTTAAATAAATAAATAAATAAATAAACTTTGCAATTTTCTAAAATAATCTGAACTCCTTTGATCTTAGTGTAATTGGATTTAGATGATCCTAAAATGATCTGGAAGGGGTATATCACTAGAAATATCCATATATCACATGGATCAGATTATTTCAAATTCTGATATTATGAATATCTTAAAAATGATTTTTTTTTCTTCTTTTTACATTTCATTCTTTTTTACATTTCTTAAATCTGCAATCAAGCAGTACCATAAACACAAGACAGACATCCATTCATACTAACATACATACTCCTCAGCGTGTAAACTAAGAATGCTGATTCTTGAAATAACATCTAAGTAGTTACATTTACTATATTAATAAATTGTTCAGCAGTGACATAGTTCTTATTCAAATAAATATTTTAACATCAAGTTCTTCAGTATCTTTCTTTTCCAGCATACGGAAGATTCATAAAGAGATAGGCGGAGGTTCCTCTTTAATGCAAAAGTAAAGCTATTTGAAATCCCTTAAATAAAGAATCTGCCCAAGCAGTGTCCCCCAACAATAATGTCTCTCCCAAAAATGATGGTTTAATGAGAATCACTTTGGGTACATTTGTTAAGTCTGCTTCCCAATAATTAAACAGATGAACATATTAACAGAAAATTGAGTCAAAGTATTCCTTTTACATTAAATACATAATGCTCCCTTTACTCCTTCAGAGAAAGAGCCCTTGTCATTAACGTACTCATAGCCTTCTCCTTTATTCCTTTAATTATACTCTGTTTTGTCTCCCATTTCTCTTCACTTCCTTATTTACCCTCATTTATACCCCTTTCCCCCTTCCCCTGTCCTTATACCCTACCTTTTTCCCTATATAACCCTTTTATACCCCTTTTATTTTACCCCTCCACTATCCTTTAAACCTTACTTTTCCCTATAGCAGCCCTGCTAGTCTATATAGCATTGCCTTTCTGAACGCATAATTTGTAATGTCATATATAGTGTCTCCTGTATGTACTAGTTAAAGATAATGTATATTATTGTATATAATACTTTTTGTTATTATTGTATATAATACTTTTTGGAGTGTATAATTTATATAAGGTTATTCACAGTGTATAAGGTTATATACAGCCCTTTACTGAGTGTATAATTTGCAATGCTACTTATTATGTTCTTCTGCTGTTTTCCATCAGGTACTGTTCCTTTTCTCCTCTTCCTGTTTTTCCCTCTATTCTCTCGCCCCTTCTCTCTTCCTATCTGCTCCTTCTCCTCCCACCCTGGTTTTTTGTAATTTCCTCCTTCAGTTATATTGTAAACCAGCATGAATGTCGATATATAAAAGCTAATAAATAAATAAATCGGAAGTTGTGATACCCGTTTTTAGCATTCTATTAGAAGCATAATAACCTCTATGTAAGATTCTAAATTGCATCTCTTGAACTTTGGAATGTACTGTAAGTTTGCATAAGTTTGTAAACAATTGTTGTAAAAGATCATCAGAGATCATAGTACCAAATTCAAATTTCCATTTAGTGGCCAATTTTATCATAGGAACCAGAGAATGGTTTTCGTCTCTCAGTTTAAACCAACAAGACGTTTTATATTACACATAGATCTTCTGCCCTGATTGAGGAGCAAAAATATCAGGGGATCTTTGCTGTAAGGGAACACATAGTATTATGCCTGAAAATGAGCGCAAAAAAAAAAATGCCAAGAAGATAACTCAAAATCCTGTTTCAATTGCTCAAATGCAATGATAGTATTATTGGCCACAGAACAGAGATCTGGTACAGTATATATACATTTCAGTAGAGATGTGAATCGGAACTGAAATCCGAACTGATTCT
Source organism: Rhinatrema bivittatum (assembly GCF_901001135.1). Taxonomy (NCBI): domain Eukaryota; kingdom Metazoa; phylum Chordata; class Amphibia; order Gymnophiona; family Rhinatrematidae; genus Rhinatrema; species Rhinatrema bivittatum. The sequence goes on along the minus strand of NC_042615.1, from coordinate 138,671,992 downwards.
GGTTCCGATTCACATCTCTACATTTCAGATACCATTGGTCAAATATAGAACAAAGCATTCCCAGTTCTAATTCTTTATTCCCAATCAAAGGCAAAAAAAATTAATTTAAGAGGAAGACCCCCACCAGACACACAAAACTTTCTATGCTCATTTTACCACCACAAACAATGGGTAAGATCTCAATAAAGGAGCCATTTCAGCATCCACCATATACAAGATGGCCCAGGCTGAAAAGGAGTACAGAATAGATCCTACTAGCCCAGAAGTACAGAATTGAAATTTTCCCAGCTCCCATTCCCATACAAACTTAAATTGGCAAGCAAAATACACCTGAAATAAGGGAGACATAATCCTCCTAAAGAGTGATCTTGTGAAAGAGTTTAACTAATACATCAAGCTCTAGATCTCCAAATAAAGCCCACCACTAATGATTTCAGGCATAACACATCTTTTCGAAATAACCAACAGGATAACCTTTATAGCCTATACAGTAATTATGGAACGAGAACCATCTTATGGGAGGAGGAATAGCGGTTAGAGCAGTGGGCTACGAACCAGGAGCCCAAGATTCAAGTCCCACTGTCGCTCCTTGTGACCTTGGGCAAGTCACTTTACCCTCCATTGCCTCAGGTACAAAACTTAGATTGTAAGCCCTCTGGGGATAGGGAAATATCTACAGTACCTGAATGTAAACTGATGTGATATCTCAGATTAAATGTTGGTATATAAAAATAATAAATAGAGCCACTCTTCCAAAGAAGTAAATCCATCCAAGACTGTAATTTAATTTGGAATGTCTCTGTCAAAGGTATTATATTTAATTTGTATATGTCAGATACATTGGAGGAAAATGTAAGACCTAATTAGGAAAAATTTGAAGTAACTCATTGTAATAGGAAATGTCCAGGCCAACTATCATGAGTAGAAGGTAATAACATCAGAATCTAAGATTTATGGTAATTAATAGAGAGCCCAGCAAAAGAGCCAAAGTCTTGGAAAATTGTCATTATTGTGGTCAGGGATTCAACAGGGTTGGAAACAAAAAGTAAAATATCATCTGTGAATTGACAAATTTTATGATCCAACTTCCCACATGTAAACCCCTGAAAAATGGCACATTTTCTCAACTTTATAGCCAATGGTTCCATGGATAGAAACACACAATAAAAGAGAAAGCAGGCACCCCTGGTGTGTACCACCCTGTAAGTGATATGAAGAGAAAATTAGCCCATTAATTGTTAATCTAGCACTAGGGTTGGAATATAGTAGTCCTAACCAGAGAAGGAAATCCCTTTGAAAATCATATAGCTCCAATACCCAGAATAAATAATTCCACTGAACTTTATCAAAAACCTTTTTGGCATCTAGACTAATAATAAAGCCCATCTGATTATGATTGTCTGGGGCCCAAAGAGCATATATTAGTGTTTAATTCCCTTAGACCGAGGTGGAGTTGAAGCAACCTATAGGGAAGAGCCCTGCAGGACCCCACCGCCAGGTACATGACCTTTGCAAGCTGTTGCGGGAGCGCTGGGAAGCGGTCCCATTTCCTGGGAGATGAAGTGTACCCTTGGGCCATGACACGACCAGAGAGGAGCTCCGGGGGAGCGCCGTGGCAGGCAAAACGTGCCCCAGCACGTGCCAGCTGGCTGGAGGTAGGGAGCCCTGGCCTCTGCCGAACCTGACGCATCAGAGAGACCCAGCAACGCAATGTTGGTCTCTGCAGTAGCCCTCCGGCCACTCAATAGCCCTTTCGGACCTGCCATACGGAACAGCAGATGCGACAGGACGGACAGAGGCTATCAATTAAAAAACAGAATAAAAATACAAACAAAAAACAAACTTTGAAATGTTTGTATGCTAATGCCAGAAGTCTAAAAAGTAAGATGGGAGAATTAGAATGTATAGCAGTAAATGATGACATAGACTTAATTGGCATCTCAGAGACATGGTGGAAAGAGGATAACCAATGGGACAGTGCTATACCACGGTACAAATTCTATCGCAATGACAGAGAGGAGCAGTCGGGAGGAGGTGTGGCGCTTTATGTCCGGGATGGCATAGAGTCCAACAGGATAACCATCCTGCACGAGACTAAATACAAAATTGAATCTTTATGGGTAGAAATCCCTTGTGTGTCAGGGAAGACTACAGTGATAGGGGTATACTACCGTCCACCTGGTCAAGATGGTGAGATGGACAGTGAAATGCTAAGAGAAATTAGGGAAGCTAACCAAATTGGTAGTGCAGTAATAATGGGAGACTTCAATTACCCCAATATAGACTGGGTAAATGTATCATCGGGTCACACTAGAGAGATAACGTTCCTGGATGGAATAAATGATAGCTTTATGGAGCAATTGGTTCAGGAACCGACGAGAGAGGGAGCAATTTTAGATCTAATTCTCAGTGGAGCACAGGACTTGGTGAGAGAGGTAACGGTGGTGGGGCCGCTTGGCAATAGTGATCATAATATGATCAAATTTGATTTTATTTATTTATTTATTTATTTATTAACTTTTATTTACCGACATTCGTGCAGCACATCATGCCGGTTTACAAAGAACTCAGATGGGCGATACAATAAAACATTAAAACAAAACGATGTATGAAGAATAAAATAAAGTAAAACCATAACAATGTAACCTTGGAACAACATACTATTTCTTACAAAAGTACACATGATCATGATCAAAAAATAAATTAAATTAAGCCGTAGGGGGAATGTTGTTTCTTCTAGGGTATCCATGGGAGGGGCGGGGGGAAACTTAGGATGGGGTGGGGGAAATTCGAACAGAGGGGGGTGGGGAGAAATTAAGTTTGGTTTGTGTCGGGATAGGCCTGTTGGAATAGCCATGTTTTGACTCCTTTCTTGAAAATTTGCAGGGACGTCTCTTGGCGTAGGAGGGTGGGGAGGGAGTTCCAGAGGGTGGGGGCAGCGATGGAGAAGGCTCTCTCTCTGGTGTGAGTAGAATGTGCTGCCTTTAGGGATGGGGTGTGTAGAGTACCTGCATGGGTTGTTCTTGTGGGTCGGTCGGATGACCGGTAACGAGGCATTTCGTCGAGCCAGGTGTGATTATGTTTGTGTAGGGAATTGTGAAGGATGGTGAGGGTTTTGTATTGTGAGCGGAAGGAGATGGGTAACCAATGTAGGTCTTTTAGTATGGGGGTGATGTGTTCCCTTTTTTGTGTGCCTGTTATGATTCTACTATGACTGGAAAAGGAACAGTGTGCAAATCCAAGGCTCTCATGCTAAACTTTCAAAAGGGAAACTTTGATAAAATGAAAAAATTGTTAGAAAAAAACTGAAAGGAGCAGCTACAAAAGTAAAAAATGTCCAAGAGGCATGGTCATTGTTAAAAAATACCATTCTAGAAGCACAGTCCAGATGTATTCCACACATTAAGAAAGGTGGAAAGAAGGCAAAACGATTACCGGCATGGTTAAAAGGGGAGGTGAAAGAAGCTATTTTAGCCAAAAGATCTTCATTCAAAAATTGGAAGAAGGATCCAACAGAAGAAAATAGGATAAAGCATAAACATTGGCAAGTTAAATGTAAGACATTGACAAGACAGGCTAAGAGAGAATTTGAAAAGAAGTTGGCTGTAGAGGCAAAAACTCACAGTAAAAACCTTTTTAAATATATCCGAAGCAGAAAGCCTGTGAGGGAGTCAGTTGGACCGTTAGATGATCGAGGGGTTAAAGGGGCACTTAGAGAAGATAAGGCCATTGCGGAAAGATTAAATGATTTCTTTGCTTCGGTGTTTACTGAAGAGGATGTTGGGGAGGTACCCGTAATGGAGAAGGTTTTCATGGGTAATGATTCAGATGGACTGAATCAAATCACGGTGAACCTAGAAGATGTGGTAGGCCTGATTGACAAACTGAAGAGTAGTAAATCACCTGGACCGGATGGTATACACCCCAGAGTTCTGAAGGAACTAAAAAATGAAATTTCAGACCTATTAGTAAAAATTTGTAACTTATCATTAAAATCATCCATTGTACCTGAAGACTGGAGGATAGCAAATGTAACCCCAATATTTAAAAAGGGCTCCAGGGGCGATCCGGGAAACTACAGACCGGTTAGCCTGACTTCAGTGCCAGGAAAAATAGTGGAAAGTGTTCTAAATATCAAAATCACAGAACATATAGAAAGACATGGTTTAATGGAACAAAGTCAGCATGGTTTTACCCAGGGCAAATCTTGCCTCACAAATCTGCTTCACTTTTTTGGAGGAGTTAATAAACATGTGGATAAAGGTGAACCGGTAGATATAGTATACTTGGATTTTCAGAAGGCGTTTGACAAAGTTCCTCATGAGAGGCTTCTAGGAAAAGTAAAAAGTCATGGGATAGGTGGCGATGTCCTTTCGTGGATTGCAAACTGGCTAAAAGACAGGAAACAGAGAGTAGGATTAAATGGGCAATTTTCTCAGTGGAAGGGAGTGGACAGTGGAGTGCCTCAGGGATCTGTATTGGGACCCTTACTGTTCAATATATTTATAAATGATCTGGAAAGAAATACGACGAGTGAGATAATCAAATTTGCAGATGACACAAAATTGTTCAGAGTAGTTAAATCACAAGCAGATTGTGATAAATTGCAGGAAGACCTTGTGAGACTGGAAAATTGGTCATCCAAATGGCAGATGAAATTTAATGTGGATAAGTGCAAGGTGATGCATATAGGGAAAAATAACCCATGCTATAATTACACAATGTTGGGTTCCATATTAGGTGCTACAACCCAAGAAAGAGATCTAGGTGTCATAGTGGATAACACATTGAAATCGTCGGTGCAGTGTGCTGCGGCAGTCAAAAAAGCAAACAGAATGTTGGGAATTATTAGAAAAGGAATGATGAATAAAACAGAAAATGTCATAATGCCTCTGTATCGCTCCATGGTGAGACCGCACCTTGAATACTGTGTACAATTCTGGTCGCCGCATCTTAAAAAAGATATAATTGCGATGGAGAAGGTACAGAGAAGGGCTACCAAAATGATAAGGGGAATGGAACAACTCCCCTATGAGGAAAGACTAAAGAGGTTAGGACTTTTCAGCTTGGAGAAGAGACGACTGAGGGGGGATATGATAGAGGTGTTTAAAATCATGAGAGGTCTAGAACAGGTAGATGTGAATCGGTTATTTACTCTTTCGGATAGTAGAAAGACTAGGGGGCACTCCATGAAGTTAGCATGGGGCACATTTAAAACTAATCGGAGAAAGTTCTTTTTTACTCAACGCACAATTAAACTCTGGAATTTGTTGCCAGAGAATGTGGTTCGTGCAGTTAGTATAGCTGTGTTTAAAAAAGGATTGGATAAGTTCTTGGAGGAGAAGTCCATTACCTGCTATTAAGTTCACTTAGAGCAGTGATGGCTAACCTATGACACGCGTGTCAGAGGTGACACGCCGAGCCGTTTTTGCTGACACGCCTAGCGTTTCGGGACTATCGATTTTTTTTTTTTTTTTATTGGCTGTGCCGAGCCTTTTTTTTTTTTTCGGCTGCGCCAACCCTTTAAAATTAGTTTTTTAGTTTTTTAGTATCCCTCCAGCCCCCCCCCAATGCCCCCGGGCGCAGGGAGGCGCAGCGACAGGTAGGGCCGTGGTGAGGCTCACTTCACCACAGCCCAAAGAAAAAGATCGTGTTGAACGCGCTGATGCTCCTCCTCCTTCCTGCCTGTGCGGCCCCGGAAGTAAATGTTGCCGGAGCCGCGTGGGCAGGAAGGAGGAGAAGCATCAGTGCGTGCAGAAGAGGAGCATCACTTGCACTTACGGGCCGCCGCGAATCTCAAATCGCAGCGGCCCGAGAAGAGGAAGAAGCCCGGTAGCAGGGCCGCTACAGAGCCCATCCTGCGCGACCCGCGAAGAGGAGGCCCAGAGGTGAGAGAGAGGCTGAGGGTCTGTGTGTGTGCACGCGTGTATGACATGAGTTGAGAGATTGTGTGTGAGAGTGAGGACCTGAATGTTTGCAGAGACTGCATGTGCTTGAGCAAGACAGCATGTGGGAGTGAGAGAGAGCCTGTGTGTGTGAGAATTAGACAGCATGTGCCAGTGAGAGCCTGTGTGTGTGTGAGAGAGAGCATGTGACAGTGAGAGCCTGTGCTTGAGCAAGACAGCATGTGGGAGTGAGAGAGAGCCTGTGTGTGTGAGAGTTAGACAGCATGTGCCAGTGAGAGCCTGTGTGTGTGTGTGTGTGAGAGAGAGAGAAATGCATGTGAGAATGAGAACCTGACTGTGTGTTTGAGGGAAGAAGATGGAGAGAAAAGAAACAGAAAAAAAGACAATATAAAAGGAATTGGCAAAAAAAAAAAAAAATAAGAAAGGGAAGGTGGAAAAAATAAGAAAGGGAAGGTGGAAAAAAAAAAAGCCTGTGACCAATCAATTAGAAAACTAAGATCAGACAGCAAAGGTTAAAAAAATATATATATATTTTTAGTGATTGGCACATGTAATCTTTGGGAATGTGCAAGAATAGTAACATCCCCAATAGTCATGTGGCAGCAGTGACAGTGGCAGCAGAGGAATGAGAGAGGTTCCGAGGTTGCTGGCAAAAGAGAGGGGGGTCTGCCTTTAGTGTGTGCATGTGAATGAATGGGACTCTGCCTGGGGGTGTATGTGTGTGAATGCATAGGTGCCTGCCTGGGGGTCTGTGTGTGTGAGAATGAATTGGTGCCTGCCTGGGGGTCTGTGTGTGTGACAATGAATTGGTGCCTGCCTGGAGGATGGAGCGGGAGTGGTGTGAAAATGAATGGGAGCCTGCCTGGGTGTGTGTGTTTGTGTGTATGTGAGGGAGCCAGTGAGTGTGAGAGCATGAGTGTGTATGAGAAAATCCAGGGGAGTAAGAGTTTGTGTGGGGGGGGGGGGGGTGGAGGGGGAGAGAGTGTTTTAATTGAAGATTTAGCTGACGAAATTCAGCAACAAAAAAGTCACTAAGCAGGCAAGGTAAAGAATTATTTGTTTTTGCTTTATTAATAAATACAGTACATATATTAAAATTATAACTTGTTATTAATTAGCTACAAATATCACAATTATGGATTTTTCTAGAAGTGACACACCACCCGAGTTATGCTCGGCTTTTTTATGAATTTTGACACACTGAGCTCAAAAGGTTGGCCATCACTGACTTAGAGAATAGCCACTGCCATTAGCAATGGTTACTTGGAATAGACTTAGTTTTTGGGTACTTGCCAGGTTCTTATGGCCTGGATTGGCAACTGTTGGAAACAGGATGCTGGGCTTGATGGACCCTTGGTCTGACCCAATATGGCATTTTCTTATGTTCTTATGAGGGCAGAAATGAACAGACTCAGACAAAGACACAGGTTGGTTGCCGATTCTGGATTGTGAAGGGTGTTGCTTGAAGATTCAAGATTATGAAGGATGCTGAGTGAGTGCTGCTTTGTTGGAACCCAGCGTCCTGACAAGCAGATGAGTGAGGGAGTTTGGCAGTGTGTGGAGTAGATGGCCTAGACCCAGGGGTTTATATGGCAGTTTGCAGGAGGGGCCCTCGGACTGCCAAACATAACAATTAGTTTATATGAATATTACATACTCCATGTCTTCCCTTAACAAAACCAACTTAGTTATTAGAAATCAGATCGGGAACATGACTTACAGGCCGATACAGTAAAACCTGCAGAAGAGCCGGCGCTCCGAGGTGAGCGCCCGCTCTCCCGACACGCGCACAGGCCACTCACCTGTGCGCGCAATTTAGTATGCAAATGAGGGCCCGCAGTAAAAAGAGGCGCTAGGGACACTAGCGCGTCCCTAGCGCCTCTTTTTTGACGGAGCGGCGGCTGTCAGCAAGTTTGACAGCCGATGCTCAATTTTGCCGGCGTCGGTTCTCAAACCCACTGAATAAGGGGTAAAGCTAGTGCATCGAAAACACGCATCCAATCACAGGTTAACAGTGCGCCGGAGCGCACTGTACTGTATCGGCCTGAATGTGAATTCTCTCTCAGGTTCTTCTGTGCAGTTTAAGTTTTCCAATGTAGGGAGCAAGTGGCGAAGCACTGGACCTCTAACTGAAAGTGAACTTTGTGAATGCATTTCTCCCTGCAGATATGGTACCCAGGAGTAGTAATTCCTCCCTTCCAGAGATGTTACAGAAGATTGATGTGCATTTTCTTCATCATTGGAGATAGCGTTTGGTTTTTTTTCCCCTAGTCCCTTGATGTAACTCGAGAGTAGAGTCTGGAAAGCGAAAATGTTTTTGCTGACTTTTGAGCATGTTTCAGCTGAGGTCCTGTGGATGGTTTAGCATTCCTTCTGTTCCGTTGGGATGTCAGAGTCAGGCTGCAAGATGAAGGGCACAATTTTGGTGATGTGATACAATGCTATTTGAGCTCTCTCTCGAGGCTCATTAATGTTTATGCGATTGTGAAGGGTCAGTCTGATATTGATGTAATTTTTTTCTTGACTAAAAGAAAAAGCCTGGATGATTTGTGATCCTATGAAATGTGATGTGTCTTGATCAATTTTTCATCAGCAGGTGGCAGAGTATAAGAGTTATTCCTTCGCATCTTCTGTGCTGGAAACAATTGCCCCGAGCCACGTAAAGCAATGTATATGTACTTTGTGATACCCAGGTAGAGAGTCCATCAAGCTAGGTTGAGAGAACATTGCCCAAATCTCATCTTGGAGTGAGTTTCCTCACTCCGAAGGTCATCATATATTCACAAGAGGCCACTGTTCTGTTCATACATTTAACATTGAATGTCAAAGAGGCCCCTAACCCCCTACACTGATACCTAACCCTCACCTCGATTTACTAGGTGGGCCTACCATAGGGATACAAATATCTATCTAGGGAGATGACATTATGGCTAGTCTCTCTCTCTTTCTCTCTCTCTCCCTCTCTCTCTCTCTCTCAGCTTCAATTCATCTAAATAGGCCTTGCAGGAGACATCACACAAGGCAATAAAACCTTACCACCCCAGTCATGGCAGCTATCACACAGCCTAACACAATTCAAAAAGGTGTTGTTAAAATCAGCATTAAGTCCATGTGATAGCTCTTCACAGCCAAGCTAACTCCTCCTATTTTCCATATTTGCATCACACCATACAATATGGTGCTATCGCATGCGTTAAACACGTTTTCGCATGCGGTAACAGGGCTTTTCGCATGCGCTAAGCCCTTAACACATGCAAAAAAGCCTTAGCGCATTTTGATAAATGACCCCCCTCTGTGAGTTAGCCAGATAAGACTTATTCAGCTAACTTAATTGGGATATTCAGCAGCATGGCTATCCTGCTAAATAACCCCGTATTCGGCACTACTTAGCCAGATAACTTATATCCAGATACATTAGACCTACTCTATGGCAGGTCTAACTTATCCGATTAACCTAACTGGCTAAGTCCAAATATAGGCACTTATCCAGTTAAGTTATCTAGCTAAGAAGTGCTGCCCCATGACACCCATTGCCCACTCACTTGATATCCAGCTATCCAATTCGCCAGATAAGTGGCTTATCTGAATATGTGGCAGCCGCTGAACATAGCCAGACATTCAACAGCCCTGAATATTGTCCTTATATGTATTGTGAAGTGTTAGAGAAAAAAAAATCTTTTTCAACAATTTTGGGGAGAAGAAGGGGGAGAATGTGGCCCCCTACTGACCACTAGAAGGAAAAGGTTATAGGGTTTATTGATGTATTGGTTATCATGGGGAACTGTACAGAGATGGGAGGTTTTGGGAGGCGTAACTTTGTCAACAAAGGTAGGGGGGGTGTAGATAGGGTTGGGTGGTGGGTTAGGTAGGGGAAGGGAGGGGAAGGTGGGAGGAGGCCGAAGGAAAGTTCCCTCCGAGGCCGCTCCAATTTCGGAGCGGCCTTGGAGGGAACGGGCAGCGCGCGCAGGGCTCAGCGCATGCAAGTTGCACAAATGTGCACCCCCTTGTGCGCGCCGACCCCAGATTTTATAAGATACGTGCGGTTACGCATGTATCTTATAAAATCCGGCGTACTTTTGTTTGCGCCTGGTGCGCGAACAAAAGTACGCATGGGCGCACTTTTAGAAAATCTACCCCAATATGTAGAGTAATAATGGATTCCTTTCCCCAAAAGGGGATGGTATGGGAGGAGGTAATAAAAGGGGCTTCCCCAAGCCCAAGGGAGGAGTGTACAAGAAGAATCCAAAGAAGGAGTGTGCTGAGATCTGATGAGGAGCAGATAGAAGATGCACTGAGGTTTCCATGAGCCAAGAGGCCAGTGTGTGTGCTGAGAATGCTGGAGGAATTTATGGGAAGTTCCTGCCAGTACTGACTGTGTGCCAGCTGGAAGAATAAGGTCCTCAAGGTCTAAGGGGACAACAACAGTCTTCTCTGGGGAAGCCATAGTTAAAGAGAAAGAGATGAAGAAACACATGATTAATTTTCCTTGAGAGGGTCTGGAAGAGAATAAAGGACCATTGCTGTGAATAACTGGAAAGCTTTTAAAACTTTGGTGAAACTTTTGAAAGGATTTTTTTCTGGGGTTTTTCTGGCCTGGACTGTAATCTGCCTGATTTTGCTTTCTTTGAATAAATTTTCTCTACTTTGGAGCAACACTTGGGTATGGACCTACTTTTGTGTACAATATGGATTTTTTTTATCATACGTTTTAGCTGATCTTCCATCTCGAGGGTGGTTTGCACCAGTCATATCTGAGATGTCATCTCTTGCAACAAACTTAAAAGTTGGATCATTTCATGTCATGGCTTGATGCTGGATAAACTTGGGGAAAACTGTAAATAGAGGAAAGGCAACATTATTCTTTACTTTATATCTAGAGCCTAGGGAAACCCAATTTTCCTGCAGGCTGAGTGCAGTTTTTGTACAATTGGCTTCACTCCACCAGCAGTGTCAAGGAAACTGGGGCCTCATAGATACTGATCAGCCTTGGCCACTTCCAGTTCTAAGAGCAAATCTCCAAGTTCTTGTAGCGTATGATTGTCCCTGAGATTCTTGGGAAGTTCTCAGTTCTCTGGAGGACTGCCATAATATTGTTCAATTCTTTTCCACATCATTGTTAGACCTGCTGAGAGATTGTCTTTATGGACTGACTTTAGCCTCTTCACATATTCTGAGGACTCGATCCCCAGCCATTTCACTTGATTTCCATGCTCTGAATTTCTTGGGACGGTTGTCAAACATAATGAGCTTTGAATTAACAAGCTCATGATGGGACATGTACTTGGCCACATCTGATCTGTCTGATGCATCAGTTTTCAGGTGATGAAGTGCTTGTGGAATGCTGTGTGACATATCATTGGATTTCTTTCTAGTTGCAATGGAGAAGGTACAGAGAAGGGCAATCAAAATGATAAAGGGGATGGAACAGCTTCCCTATGAGGAAAGACTGAAGAGGTTAGGGCTATTCAGCTTGAAGAAGTGACGGCTGAGGGGGGATATAATAGAGGTCTTGAAGATCATGAGAGGTCTTGAATGAGTAGATGTGAACCGGTTATTTACACTTTCGAAAAATAGAAGGACTAGGGGGCATTCCATGAAGTTAGCAAGTAGCACATTTAAGACTAATCAGAGAAAATTATTTTTCACTCAAAGCACAATAAAACTCTGGAATGTTTTGCCAGAGGATGTGGTTAGTGCAGTTAGTGTAGCTGGGTTCAAAAAAGGTTTGGATAAGTTCTTGGAGGAGAAGTCCATTAACTGCTATTAATCAAGTTTACTTAGGGAATAGCCACTGTTATTAATTGCATCAGTAGCATGGGATCTTCTTAGTGTTTGGGAAATTGCCAGTTTCTTGTAGCCTGGTTTGGCCTCTGTTGGAAACAGGATACTGGGCTTGATGGACCCTTGGTCTGACCCAGCATGGCAAGTTCTTATGTTCTTATGAGTCAGTTCTAGGTATTGAGGCAGTGTGAGGTTGATCACGTGCATAAGGTTCTTGTGCAGGACATGTAGCATATGTTCTTGCTGATGACACTTCCAGCCAAATCTGGAATCCACTTCATATAGGATGCTAAGTTTTATCGAGTGTCTCCTTGTGCATGGTCACCTGGATCATGAGCCAGTAGTAGTGCATCCATAAGCATGTGAACGTGTAGATCACTGTGATGGTAATTATTAACATCCATGGTAGGATGTATATTGAGTTGACTTCTGTTAGGTGTAGAGTCTGCTTCATGGACAGGCTGATTTGCCTCAGCATGTTATCTTTCATTACTGCTTGTGTAAGATTGCATCACCATGTTCAGAGGTGAGTGCTAAGGACATAGTCTCTAGTACGCTGAACAGGATCCTCTGAGAGAACCTGATCAACCTGGATCTCCCCAGTTTCTTGTCCTGCAGCAGATTAAAAGCTCTTACAGGCCGATACAGTACAGTGCGCTCCGGTGGAGCGGTTTTCGACGCGCTAGCTTTACCCCTTAACACACTAGCTTTACCCCTTATCGTGCGTCCACCCCCCCCCGAAACTAATAGCGCCCGCAACATGCAAATGCATGTTGATGGCCCTATTAGTTATTCCCGTGCGATTCACTAAGTAAAATGTGCAGCCAAGCCTTTATTTTCAGAAATTAACGCCTACCCAAAGGTAGGCGTTAATTTCTCTCGGCACCGGGAAAGTGTACAGAAAAGCAGTAAAAACTGCTTTTCTGTACACCCTCCGACTTAATATCATGGCGATATTAAGTTGGAGGTCCCAAAAGTAAAAAATAATTAAAAATAAAAAAATTTAAAATCAGCCCGCAGCTCGCGGGTTGAAAACCGGGCGCTCAATTTTGCCGGCATCCGGTTTCCAAACCTGTGGCTGCAGCAAAATTGAGCGTCGGCTGTCAGACCCTCTGACAGCCGCCACTCCTTTTACCGTGGGCCCTAATTAGCATATTTTTATTTATTGGATCGCGCGCACAGGCCAGTGTCCTGTGCGCGCGCCGCGAGAGCGGGTGCTCGCCCGCATTTCTTTCTGTATCGGCCTGTTAGCTTGGGCTTCTGCAATAGCAGCTTTCCTCTCGACGCAACATGTCTAGCTCTGTATCCAGTTTGACCTTCCTGTGTGCTCCTGTGGCGACAATAGCGGCTTTCTGCTCTTCTGCCTCCAGCTCAGCTTTCTTGCGTGAGGTAGCAGCAGCTGCTGTGCATGCATCTTTGATTCTGGCTCTAGTTAATTTTATAGAAGCCTTCTGTTTACTAAAGGAAGCATGTGTCCGTGCAGCTTCTTCTGCGGGTGCCCCGGCAGCAGCTAAACCTGCTGAAGAGACAGGTTTGAGCATACTGACCTCAGTGACTTTAAAGTTCTCAAGGAGCGTTTGGGAAAAACTGGAATACTGGGATGATGTTTCCTTTAAGTTCTCAATTCTTTGCTGTGCTTGTGTGATAGTGCCTTGCATTAAATTGTCGATGTGTATAGATCTCTCCCTTCATTACTCTCCTCAGTATTGTTTCTTGTCAGGAATGCAAGGTATTTTTCTCACTGGTGTCTATAACATTTATAACTGTACTCAAGTTGAACTATGGCTCGTTGAATCTCTTCTATACCTGTAGCACTAGTGAATTCATGTCTATGAGGCTCTATATCTCCCCACATTTTATTTATATTCTTCAGATAACCAGCTTTCTTGAATTCAAAGTTTTCAAAAGCACTTGACATTAACAGGTTTTTTTCCTAGAAGCCATGGTCACTAAAGGGGCCAGTCTCATTGACACATTCACTGTGCACAGCATTCTCTGATGAAGCAACTTCTGCCATTGTGACAATAATAAAGACTGACAGGATCAAATTACAGCTTTGAGCATATCATCAGCACTGCTGAGTAGGCTACTGATGTAATTTCTGTTGGAGGTGGGAACCAGCAGGAGATCTGAAACTGCTTCCTGGATCTTCCTCAGTTGAATGATTTTAGAGAAATGCAAACAGCAAAACACAAAATTGAGTCCTCCTGGGGGACCCTCCACCTCCTACATTGCCACTGGGGTCCACAAACTCCTGGGAGACCCAACACCGACTCCTGGACTGCCGCTGGGGTCCACGCTCGCCTGAGGGACACAACTCTGCCTCCTGGTCTTCCAGTGGGGTCCACACCATCCTGGGGGACTCAACTGCACCTCTGGGCCTGCCGCTGGGGTCCCCTTGCTCAAGGGGGACCACTTGATCTCTGGATCTGCCACTATCTTTCAGTTCTCCTCTTTTGGTAGGAGGGTTTTCCCTGGCTTGGGTTTTACAGATCCACTAGCCTTATGGCTGTTTAACATTCAGTGATTTTTAACTCCACTAAGCTCATGGCCAGTTATTCGCTATTACCCAGCCTGGATAAGTCACCTTCTCTCAGCCAAAAGGCCAGGTTTTGCATTCTCAGTTGTCTGACTCTGCATGGGTCACCTTCTCTCAGCCAAAAGGCCAAGACCCAGGTAGGACCACAGAAAGCAACCATGTGCATGCCCTCTCCATCCTGCCTAGTTCCTCTTCTATTGTCTGGAAACTGGGTACCCAAGAGTCTGAATACCCTTGTTAGTCAGGGTGAGAATCTGCTTCCTAGGACTGTTTTCTAGTATATTTCTCTCATAAATCCCTTTCCCAGTCATAGTTCTGTAATTTAGGAGTTTGTATCCTTTGATTTTTAGTGATATTTCACTGCAAATTTACCAGCAGTAGTCCAGGGGTCTGTGATATGCAAATCCCCTAGCTGAATCTCTGACGAATCTATTCAATGTTCATTTAAACACCTTCACAGTAAGGGGTCTGGCAATCTTTTCAATTTCCTGGGCTGGTGGCTCAAGTTGCATAATTGCATTGTGCTCCCTTTTTTTTTCTCTGCTGCAGTTCACTTAAATGGTAGCATGCTCAATACTCAGTTTCTTGTGGGGGAGGGGGTTCACTCTCCCCCATTTAAATTTCTTGTTGTCCTCAACAAGACAACACTCTCTTGCATGTACTTCCCCTTTAGCCAAAGTCTCAAGACATCCTTCATTACTTTTGGGTAATAGGCAGTCACCTGTTTGTGTGCTACTTTCAGGGGGACATTCACTAGGTTTCCAGGGCTTATCATAAGTGAACCTTATTGTGGGCTTCATAGTCCTACCTGTCCTTCTGAGCTCTTAGGGTGGCAGTGGAACTAATTCCTCAGCCTCTGTAATTTCTGATTCTCTCTGGGGGTGAATCTCATCTGTGGCACTTCTTTCCCTTTCTTGTTCTAGGTTGTCCATACCTCTCCTGCCATCTGTACCACCTTCAGTCCTATCGTTACTCTTGGGGTTTATTGGATTTCCCTCTCCTGGGTTTCCAACCCTGGGGTACAATATCTCCAATGTGGCTACAAGGAGAACTTCACATGTCCCCCACCTAAATCTCCTTCTGAATCCTCACTATTATATACACCAGTAGTTCTCAACCTTTTTCCCATCATGACACACCTGATAGACAAGCTAACATGTGTGACACACTGCTCATTACAATTCACGGCGGAAATAAAAAATAAAGGCCCAGTATTATTTTTATTGTTAAGAATGACACAAGGGAAATATACATATAGGGGTAGATTTTTAAAAACTGCGCGATCGCATACTTTTGTTTGCGCAGCAGGCGCAAACAAAAGTACGCTGGATTTTATAAGATACACGCGTAGCCGCGTGGACCCAGCAACAGACCGGGAGGTGGAGTTGGGTCCCCCAGGAGGGCATGGACCCCAGCATTGACACGGACCTTTCAGCAAAGTGGACCTCTCAGTGGAACAGAATGAGATGGTTTAGATACAACTGCCCAACAGCCCTGTTGAATGTTTTCACATGGGAGAGACTTGGGAAAAAAGGGGGAGGATAATAATAATACTCGCTTAAGCTGGTATGTAAGAGATCCTTTCTATTCCATTTGGTGGTATACTATGGGGGCCAACAACCCCAAATTGCCAAATTTTAAATGATCTTACTATTTTGTAGAAATGTATATAGTTGCTTGGCCTGCTAACCATGAGTAGATTAGTGTGCTGTTTGACATCATATTAGCAACACACATAGTCATGTAGAAATGTATATGCTTGTATAGTCTAATAAACCTGTATATATTTGTACATTCTGCCAGCCTTGTTCACAGTTCCATTTGTTTTCCTGGGGTGAAGGGAAGGAAATCCCACCCACTAACACCTTCTTGCCCAGGTGGAGGAACCAGGCACCAAGAATTCGAGGACTGATGGATCCGGCGGCCTGCAGCCACCAGAGACGAGGGACAAGGTGTTGGATCACTTTGAAAGAGGTGAGGGGGCCGAGCCATGGGTCTGCTGCGGCCGGCGCGCGTATCACAGCCCCAACAATGAACTTAAAGTCTTTGAATAATCTTTCACCGTCTGTAATAACCACTAAACCCAAGAAAGGAACGTAACTCTCTGAGGTTGGCTGGACAGGGCAAGATGGTGAGGGCAGCTATCTTCCCAGGTCTGTGGCCACTCCTTCCTTAGAAACAATATGCTCAACATACTTAACCTCAGACTGACAAAATTTGTATTTGTCCATTGATAATTTTAGGCCATTCTGTGCCAATCGATCAAGTATCTTGAGTAGCCTTGCTTCATGCTCCTCTAGGGTTTTCCCAAAGACTATCAGGTCATCCAACTATACTAGCACTTCTAATAGATTCATGTCCCCCATAGTCTTCTCCATTAACCTTTGAAACATAGCTGTGGCACCTGAGACCCCCTGGGGGAGTCGGTTAAATTGGTAGAATCCTAGTGGACATATAAATGCAGTTTTCTCTTTGTCAACCTCGCTCATGGGTATTTGGTAATACCCACTGCGTAGGTCCAGAACAAAGAACCATTGTCTTCCAGTCAGAGAGTCAAGGGCATCCTCAACCCATGGTGTAATATACTAGTCAGGTATGGTCTTTGAATTTAGGGTACAGTAATCAACACATAGTCGTACCGTCTCATCCTTTTTCCTAACAACTACAATGGGGGAGGCATAAGGACTATGTGATTCAGTAATAATCCTGCCTAGCTGAGTTCCTCCAGATGTCTTCTCACATCAGCTAAGTCACCTGGAGCTACTCTCCTTGATCCTTCCCAGAATGGAGTGTCATCTGTAAGACTTATGTGGTGTTTTACACACTTTGCACCCCCCACATGACACTCAGATCATAAGAACATGCTAGCAGGTTGTGCTAATTTTTGCTGTAGTCTGGCCTTCCAAGATAGGGGAATTGGGGAGTCCCCAAACTGGAAAACATTCGGGTCAATAGTCTGGGTACATCTCCCTTTAGGTTCTACTCTCTGCACAGCCTCCACTCGGCTCACTGTAGCCACTCTGACCCCTGGGGGTAACTGGATAGGGTAGTTAGACTCATTCTTCAGCCTAACAAATACTTCCTGTGTCTGTCCCCCATCTAGAGTTAGTACACCATTCTGTACCAGTAACCCTGCAGGCAACTGATCCTCTGCAGGGACCTCAATTATCACTGTGCTGTGTGCAAAAGTAGCATCGTCTGTCAAACGGTTATTTAACTCCTTCACACCTCCTGGGGGTATTTCAATAGGAGTTTTGTTCCTTTGCAGTATCTCCCCCACTAAATCCAGCACCTCATTTCTGTGCTGTCTCCCTATAAAGTATGCTTGTAACAGCATTACATCTGGTGAGGGATGCCAGTCTCGGCCGCCCATGGCCTCCAGGCATGCCTGTGCCAATCGGCCAAACGTGCAAATTGGTACCTAATAGTACTGGGATGTGGGTTCCAAACCGGGAATCTGGACACACCAGCATCAAAGCTTCTAGCTGCTGGGCTCCCCCAGTAAGGTGTTGGGGAAACTCCACTGTCACCACTATATAGCCCTCATAGGGACAACTATGGTTATTTATGCCCCTCAGCACCATTCCCTGCAATGGTTGGGATATGTGACAACCTAGCATTATAGAAGCTCTGGTATACAAGGAAGACTTGGGACCCACTATCCAATAAGGCCTGGGTGGCCACATCTTTAATTCAGATTGGGACAGTTGTTTTGGGCCCCACTAATCCCTCTGGCATAGGATCTCCTGCCCAATTGGATGAATTCTGGGGTGACTGAGCACTATTAACATATAGGGCTCCTGGGTGCTCTGCCTCTCTGGATCCTCCGTGGCTCCTCTGATTTTGGGAGGTCCCCACCCTTCCCTGTGTGGCCAGGGGGAACCTATATTCACTTTTATAGTGCCCTGGCTTCCCACACCTGTTTCTTGCTGATGCGAGTACATTGTTTCTGTATTGTCTGGAGTGTTCTTCCCCCTTCCAGTTCAATTTTGCCAGCATTGGTTCTCAAACCCGCTGAGAGCCACGGGTTCGGAAACCGGATGCCGGCAAAATTGAGCATCCGGTTTTCAACCCACGAGCCGCGGGCTGATTTTAAATTTTTTTTTTAATTATTTTTAACTTTTGGGTTTTGGTGACTTCAATACATGTAAAAGAAACTTGGGTTGTGGAGATGTCAATATATGAGCAAATCTAATTGGGAAGTGGAGATAACAGTATATGTCAAGATTGTAATTATTGATAAAATGTGATAATAATAATAATAATAATAAAAGAATATTAAGGGGGTGGTATCAATTTTAGTGTTGCCCTGTGAAGGGACAAGTAGGTGAATGTGGATGGATGAATGTGATGAGAATTTTTAGGGGATTAATCAATACCAGTGCAATAGGGAGGTCATGTGCACAAAGCGGGTGTCTAAATAATATGGAATCAAACATCTATATGTATTGAAATGCTGTAATACTAAGATGCTGATATGTTGAAATGTTTAATACTATTTAAGTAATTTATTAAATAAAGGATTGTGATGTGATATGTGCAATAGTTAATATTACCAAATATACTACCCTTATGTATTGATATTTTGATTAATTAGTATAAGGGTGGATAATAGTCTCTTGTATTTGTTACCATATGAAGCAGTAACTGAGCCAAGTGACTTGGAAGGGGACATAAAAATAAGGGAAAAAAATCCCAGAGTGGTTTAGAATTATGGTGCATGATCCCAGCCTCAAAACAAACAGAAAAAAACCGCCAGACAAAAAAAAAAATCAAAAAATTAAGATTAAGATAAAAAGAAATGAGAGACATGTGCCTCAAACAGCAAGGAAAAGGTTTTCTTCCCTTTGTTTTTGTAAAATCACTGTCAATATTTATCGTAACTCTGTAGCGCCTAACACTCTTCCCAGTAAACATTTATGGCCAGGATTTTATACAGGAAACATATGGAGATATATTTTTTTAATACAGTTTTCTTAAAATAATAAGCACAGAATGAGAAGCAAGAAAAGTTGGCATTTATGAGTGCAGACAGCTGAAGTGCCTGCCAGTAGAGGAAGTGCTGATCCGGATGCCATTGATGGCTAAGTAATGAATCAGTCCTTTTGTGGGTAATGAGAGGATGAGAGAGTGCAATGAAGCTGATATATGTATTGAAAAACCAAGAGGGACTGGTCTAAGTGACAATACAGCCAAAGACAAGATACACGACACTCTTCCAGACCTATTTTTGATGGCTGGAACACTTGTTTTCAATAAGTCCCAGCCGGGCACACTATTTTTTATGCAGCCCCAAATTTGGCAGAATTGAGCTCTAACTGATATAATCCAGTAAACTGAGTTGATATGAGGCTCTAGTTTCAAAAGTTGATGCTGTGTTTATCTCTAAATAACAAAACAGAAAACAGTGTAAAATACACTAGCAAAAAACTTTGTTTTTAAAGGTGCATAAAATCATAAGAGGTGCCATGCTGGGTCAGACCTCTTTCCAACAGGGGCCAGACTGAGTCACAATTACCCAGCAGATCTTAAAAAGTAGATTTATTTTATGAAAATCCCCCTCAGAATAGCAATGAATTTTCCTTACCCATGGTTCCCAATCTGTTTTGTGTTGCAGCACACCTGGTATAGGGTTCACTTCATCATGGCACACCATCACCTTCCCTTCCCCCCCTGGCTTCATTACTCTCCCCACTCTCCAAACCCCCCCCCCCCCCTTCCAGCATCCTCACCTTCACTTCGCCCCCCACCTTCTTTTCCCTTCCCTCATATCATCATCCCTTCCCCTCTTCCCTCTCCCTCGATTCCGCTGCAATCATCACCTTCTCTTTCACCACCTCTGGAATCACCTTCTCCCCCCACCCCAGCATCATCACTTCCTTTCCTTCTCACCCCCTTCCACATCGTTTCCAGCATTGTCACCTTTTCCCCAACCTCCCCTCATCCTCAACATCACCTTCTCTTCCCTCTCCTCAGGCATAATCAACTTCTCCCCCTTTCTTCCCTCCCCACCATCCCAAGCATCGTCATCTCTTCTCTTTCCCTCTGCCCACAGCATCATCACCTTCTCTTCCATTTTCTCTCTCCTCTATCCCTGACTTCATCATTTTCTCGTCTGTCTCCCCTCCCTACCCTCTTTCATCATTACTTTCCATGCCTTCCATCTCCCACTACCCACCCTGGCATCATCACCATCACCTTCCCCTCTCTTCCCTCAATCCCTCTAGAATCATTACCATCGCCTTCCCTTCCTTACCCCAAACCCAGCAACACCCCCCTCACCTTCCCTTTCATTACACCCCTCCCGCATCACCATCACCTTCCCTTTCCTACCCTCTCTTCAGCATCTGTAGTCTCTTTCCTTCCCTCTCCATCCCTATCACCCGCAGCTTGCTAGCACACTCAGCTGTCCCTTCTCCTCCCTGTCCTGGAACCAATAGATATCGCTAGAGGCATTTACCCAGGCTGCTGCTGTTTCTTCCTCCCTTCCCTCGCTAATAATATTTTATGGACTTTTTCTCCAGGAACTCATCCCATAAGAGCATAAGAAATGTCATACTGAGTCAGGCCAAAGGTTCATCAGCCCAGCATCCTGTCTCCAACCATGGCCCATCCAATACTTTGTTTTCAAGTAGTTTTATGTATAAATAATTATGTATGTAAAGATGTAATCTGCCTTGAATATGCAGAAATGGTGGAATATAAAATGGAATAAATAAATAAGAGATTAGTGGGTGTCTGGTGGTAATAAGTGCACTCCTATCTAGAATCTAGCCCCCAGTGATATGTCCTTTCTGGAAGCAGTCATGACTGCGAAGGAATCATGACAGGATCCCGGAAACGTGGGTATGACAGCCAGGGTGATGCCCTTAATGTCACCGACCACTTACATATTGAGGGAGTGGAAGCCCTTGTGATTGCAGTAGGTGGCCTCATCTCCCCCTACTATGCTTATAGGGACATGATTGCAACTGTTAGCCCCCAAGACAGAGGGAAAATGTGCTATTTCATAGAAAACAGTCACTGCACCTGGGCTTCTCTCGTAGTCTGTCTCTCCCTGTTGTCTCCTCCAAGGTTTCTTCCTAACCAATCTACTCCTATGCAGTCACACATTGGGGTAGATTTTCAAAGGGTTGCGCGTGTAAGATACACGCGCAACCCCCAAAAACCTACCCCTGCCTCCCTCTGCGAGCGCCGAGCCTATCTTGTATAGGCTCGGCGGCATGCGCAAGCCCCGGGACATGCGTATGTCCCCGGGCTTGCAAAAAGGGGCGGGGCATGGGGGGGGAGGGGGGCAGGGAGGGGGGTGGGGAGGGGCATGGCCTGAGCCTCCAGGTACAGCAGCCATTTGCCATTGTGCCCGGGATCGCAGGCCGGCCGTCGCACGTAACTTCTTCAACAAAGGTAAGGGGGGAGGGGGGTTCTAGGTAGGGCTGGGGGGTGGGTTAATTAGGGGAAGGGAGGGGAAGGTGCGGGGGGGGCGGAAGGAACGTTCCCTCCGAGGCCGCTCCGATTTTGGAGCGGCCTCAGAGTGAATGGAGGCAGGCTGCGCGGCTCAGCGTGCACAAGTTGCACAATTGTGCACGCCGACCCTGGATTTTATAACATGCGTGCAGGCTCTCCCTGGCCTTCCTTCAGCCCCAGAGTTGGTGAGACTATTCATCCGCCACATCTTCCATCTTCACGGAATCCAGAGGCATATACTCTCCAATCGTGGAGTACAATTTACAGCCAGGTTCTGGAGGGCCTTGTGTAAGAAATCTGACATCTCATTGGACCTCATTTTGTCTGTCCATTGGCCTATCACCCGCAGGCCAATGGACAGACAAAAAGGACGAATTGGACCTTGAAGCAATTTCTCCAGGCATACGTCAATTCAGACAAAATGACTGGTCCGAGCTGCTCTCTTGGGCTGAGTTTGCCCTAAACTCACATTTGTCCGCTTCCACTGGGTCTTCGCCCTTCCAATTTGTTTACAGACATCAAACTCTGCCTCCGCTTCTGCTACCTCTGTCAGTGTCATCGCCCGTGGTACAGGCCACAGCCCAAAAGCTGCATCAACTCTGGGATGATACGAAACAACTTCTACAACAAGTTGCCCAAAGTCGAAGAAATGCTACGATATCCATCATCGAGCAGCTCCCCAATTCAGTCCTGGTGACAAGGTGTGGCTTAGCACCCGATTCATTCACCTGAAGATACCTTCCACCCGCTTTGCTCCCAGGTACATCAGGCCTTTTCCCTAACTTCGTCGCCTGGGTCCAGTCACGTACAGCCTTCGCCTCCCCACTTCGCTCAAAATCCATAACGTCTTTCACGTGTATTTACTGAAGCCTCTTGTCCTCTCTGAATTCTCCAAGAAACCACCTGAACCCCAACCTCTGGTGTCGGAAGAGGACATCACTTATCAGGTACACGATGTCTTGGATGTGCATAAGCATGGAAGATGATAAGAATACCTGATATCTTGTAGGGATGTGAATCGTGTCCTCGATCGTCTTAACGATCGATTTCGGCTGGGAGGGGGAGGGAATCGTATTGTTGCCGTTTGGGGGGGTAAAATATCGTGAAAAATCGTGAAAAATCTAAAAATCGCAAAACCGGCACATTAAAACCCCCTAAAACCCACCCCCGACCCTTTAAATTAAATCCCCCACCCTCCCGAACCCCCCCCAAATGACTTAAATAACCTGCAGGTCCAGCGGCGGTCCGGAACGGCAGCGGTCCGGAACGGGCTCCTGCTCCTCAATCTTGTTGTCTTCAGCCGGCGCCATTTTCCAAAATGGCGGCGAAAAATGGCGGCGGCCATAGACGAACACGATTGGACGGCAGGAGGTCCTTCCGGACCCCCGCTGGACTTTTGGCAAGTCTCGTGGGGGTCAGGAGGCCCCCCACAAGCTGGCCAAAAGTTCCTGGAGGTCCAGCGGGGGTCAGGGAGCGATTTCCCGCCGCGAATCGTTTTCGTACGGAAAATGGCGCCGGCAGGAGATCGACTGCAGGAGGTCGTTCAGCGAGGGTTCCGGCGCCTCGCTGAACGACCTCCTGCAGTCGATCTCCTGCCGGCGCCATTTTCCGTACGGAAACGATTCGCGGCGGGAAATCGCTCCCTGACCCCCGCTGGACCTCCAGGAACTTTTGGCCAGCTTGTGGGGGGCCTCCTGACCCCCACAAGACTTGCCAAAAGTCCAGCGGGGGTCCGGAAGGACCTCCTGCCGTCCAATCGTGTTCGTCTATGGCCGCCGCCATTTTTCGCCGCCATTTTGGAAAATGGCGCCGGCTGAAGACAACAAGATTGAGGAGCAGGAGCCCGTTCCGGACCGCTGCCGTTCCGGACCGCCGCTGGACCCGCAGGTTATTTAACTCATTTGGGGGGGGTTCGGGAGGGTGGGGGATTTAATTTAAAGTGTCGGGGGTGGGTTTTAGGGGGTTTTAGTGTGCCGGCTCACGATTCTAACGATTTATAACGATAAATCGTTAGAATCTCTATTGTATTGTGTTCCATAACGGTTTAAGACGATATTAAAATTATCGGACGATAATTTTAATCGTCCTAAAATGATTCACATCCCTAATATCTTGGGAAGGCTTTGGGCCCATAGAAGATAAGATTGGAAGTGTGCAGTCAATATTCTTGATAAAGAACTGATCAGTTTCACTTATCTCATCCTAGAAAACCCAAACCCCCGGGGGGGGGGCCCTAAGAAGGGGGGGTACTGTTACGCCCCGCAGTCACCGGCACCTGCGACCGCTGCTGCTCACCTCTTTCTTTTTTTCCCTGGCTCCGTTGGGGGAACTCGCAGCCTCTGCCCACCTCCCGTCGGCCCTCCTGCCTCCATTCCTGGGTGTCCCGGGACAGCATGGATGCTGCCGACCACCATCTTGGCCTTGGGGGTTCCCTAGATGTGCGCGCATGCTCCTGGGCCAGCTTTAATGACGTCATGGCGCGAACCTCGGGAGCGTTCCCCTCGGATGATGTCATTCAACTCGGGTATTTAAACCCACAGGCTCAGAGCACCTACGACTTGGCAACGAGTTCATCCTTGCTGATTCCTTCACTCCATGGACGTCGTTCCGGTTCCTGCTTCCTTGGCGTGAGACTTCTGGGTACCCGCTCCTCGGGGAACCCTTCTGTCTCTCCTGGCTATCTGCTCCTCGGAAGGCCTTCGCCTGGACTTCTCCTGGAACTATCCTTACTACTTCAGCTCTGTGAGTACCACTATGGTGACAACTCTGAGGACACTTTCTCTGGTGTACCCCGCCTTGCAGACCACTACCGTGACTTCATCGAGGACTCTCTCTGGTGTACCACGCTGAGGACCTCATGTGGTGTACCCCGCTCTGCAGACCATTACCGTGACTACACTTCTGTACCTCGCTGGTATACTCTGTGCCTTGGACTTCGGCACCAGAGGAACTTTATCTCTGCTAGTCTCCTGGGACATCTCAGGACGTGCCTCTCGTCAGCACTGGGCTGACGTTCCATGACCCACCTCCTAGGGTCAATCTATCTCTCCTTTCTCCTGCCTGCTGTATCATCCTGCAGCCAAGACCTTGCCTCCCCAACGGTGAAGCCCAGCGGGGCTCCTCCCCATGGGCAGTGCCATCACTCACCTCGGCCGAAGGGTTCACACATGCATACATATTCTAACAGTGGGAGCCGGGAGGGGTGGGAGGGGAGATGTGAGAATGGGTGCTTGGGTGAATGAGAGCTTGTGTGTGAGTCTCTGAGACAAAGCATAAGCCCATGTGTATACAGTTGTGTACATATGTTTACATATTCCTGGCAAAATTTGAAAGATGTGTAGCATTTTAAGAAAATATGAGTGATCACACAAAACACGTCTGTTATTTTTAATGTTTCAAATTAAACTATTAAGCATTACAGAATAACACAATTATTAAACAAACCATAGCAATAAGGGAAATAATAAAATTGTCCTGTTCAAAAGTATACGTAGGTGTTAATATCATGTATTGCCCCCTTTTGCATCAATGATGGCTTGTGAATGAGGCCCTATATTTTCTCATGTGGTAAAGCTGCCCATTCCTTTTGACAAAAAGCCTCCAGATCCTGTAAAGTTTTTGACTGTCTAGCATGAACTGCACGTTTGAGTTCTCCCCAAAGTGGCTCGATGGTGCTGAGGTCAGGAGACTGATGGTGCTGAGGTCAGGAGACTGATGGCCACTCCAGAACCTTCACTTTCTTCTGCGGCAGCCACTGAAAAGTTGACCTGGCCTTATGTTTCAGATCACTGTCAGATCACTGTCATGTTGAAAAGTCCAAGTCCAAGTGTGACTCATTTGCAGCTTCCTGGCTGATGAAGGCAAACTCTCTTCCAATATTTTGATAAGATGCTGCATTCATCCTACCATCAATTTTGACTAAATTCCCTGTACTGCTGTAGCTCATATACCCCCAAAACAGCATGCTTCACAGTAGAAAAGCGTTTATGGTTGTGACCGTTCAATTTTGGTCTCATCACGTCAAATTATTTTGTTCCAGAAGTTTTGAGGCTTCACTAGGTGCTGTTTGGTGTGTTATAAGTGGGCTGTTTTGTGGCACTGGTGCAGCAATGGCTTTTTTTCTGGCAGTTTTACCGTGCAGCCCATTTTTGTTCAAGTATCTCCTTGTGCATACTGAAACACCCACCCCACTTTGTTTCAGAAAAGCCTGTATATCAGTAGAAGTTGCTTGTGGGTTTTTCTTTGCATCCTGACAAAGTTTCCTGGCCTACCTGCCTGTGGCTTGGTATAAATTAAATCCATAATGTTCCACTTCTTAGCAGAATTTGAACAGTATTGATTGGCATTTTCAAATCTTTTGATATCTTTTGATATCCCTTTCCTGATTTATAAAGTTGAATTACTTTTGCTTAGACATCTTTTGACAGTTCTTTTGCTTTCCCCATGCTTCAATATCCACCAAAGTCACTGCAGCCTTGGATGAAATGCACAAGGGTTTCTCAGGAGCTAAGAAACTCATTCACCTCACCAGCTATACACAGACACTAATTACAGTGAAAAAGGCACAGGTGTGGATACCTACCCTTCACTGCCACTGCAACCTGTATGTATCAACTTGAGTGTATATTATCAGCCCAAACAGTCAAGGGTATGCAAACCTTTGAACAGGACCATTTTATTTTCCTTATCGCTATGGTTTGTTTAATGATCATGCTACTCTGTGATGCATAATAGTTTTAATATGAAACATATTAAAAATAACAGACATGCTACACATCTCACAAATTCTGCCACGAGTTAAGTAAACTTATGAGCACAATTGAATGTGATTGAAGGAGGAACGGAAGACAACAGGGAGAGAGAAAAGAAGCAGAAAGAGAAGAGAGACCTTAAAAAAGGCTTAGAAAAAGATCCTCAAGGGGAAGGTAGAAAAAAGAGACCAGGACCAACTGATTAGTAAAATACAAAGATCAGACAACAAAGGTAAAAAAAAAAAATGTTGAGTTTTTAGCGATTGGAATATGCCATCTTTGGGAATGTCCATTTCTTATATTGTTGTATTTTGCTCATTCTTTAGAGCTCTACTGTTCAGAATCTGGTTTCTCGGGCTTTCTATTTAGGTTTTATCAGCAGCTTTCTGTTTTTAATTTGTAGTTCCTTGTTTCTGTATTTGGTAAGGGTCGATGTATGTTCTGCTTGTGTATGACAGAGGTGCAGAATTTCTGCTAGCTTGTAGTTGCTCCATGGGATTTGTAGCAGTCTGGCTTATTCTGTTACGCAGCAGGTGGTGTATTAATGTTCAAGAGCCTGGTGTAGTATTTGCATTGCTGGTTTTTTATAATATTGCTGTTATTTGAGTCCTGAGAGTCAGTGCTGTGATTGTATATGGCAAGGCTCTAGGCGTCTTTTTTTTTTTTTTTTTGTAGGGGTTTGTGTTACTTCACAAAATGTTAAGCAGTGGAAAGTTTTTTTTGGTTTTTTTTGCTGGTATGACACCAAAATTTGAATTTTTTTTTTTTCATGTGTGGTAATGTGACCCGTCCTAGTTCAGCTCTGTACCTGTTCTTATTATTGCTATTTTATTGTAGTTTTCATGATCTCTGCCTTTCTGCAAAGAGGTTTCTTGAAGGAATATATTTGTAAGCAGGATTAGGGGTTTGGGAACCTGACTGCAACTGTGCATCTAGTTCCCCCTCCCCCACACCTATCAAGGCTGGCAGTGCTACAGACAGTTCTCTCTATTTCCTTACACTTACACAATCTGAATTATTCAGAAAAGTCCATGTGTTTTATCCACAGAATTAGACTTTTATTTATCAGACTTTGCAGAATTAGCATTTAGAAAATAAGAAAACAGTACATGTCTCTAAAGTCCTTGCTACTTAGCTCTACATCATTAGTGGATTTAAATGTGCCATAAACCTTGGCCTGCTTAGAGTATTAATAAAGATACCTAGCTAGCTAATCCCACCCAACTTTGGGAGATTCCCTTTTGTTTACCTCTAGAACAGTTTCTGACTGGAGATCTTAGGGACTGTCTCAAGGGAAAGAGCTTGCTTCCTTGATCCTGGCTGGGCTGAAGAGGCATCTCTCAACTCTGGAGTTGTCTCTGGTTTGGTGGCCAGCAGACAGATATCAGGCAGGGCTTTCCTCTCTCCAGTCTCCCCAGACAGTCCCAGTCCTCTATCCCTTTGACACAGGGAGGGATAGAGTTGATACCTCCACATTGTCAGGTGTTAATGAGTCTCTCTTTGCTGCAGCTTTTTAACTGTTAGAACTGAAAAAATTACTTACCCGATAATTTCATTTTCCTTAGTGTAGACAGATGGACTCAGGACCAATGGGTATAGTGTGCTCCTGATAGCAGTTGGAGATGGAGTCAGATTTCAATCTGACGTCAGCACCACATATACCCGGGCACGAGGCTCTGCTCCTCAGTTTTCTCCTCGAAAAGCAATTATGGATATATGTGTTTGGATAATTTTGATTAATTTGGTTAACTTGATTAACTTGAACTTGATTACTCAGATTGGATGACGAGATTTCTAGCTAGAGACCGCTAGGGCATTCAACTGAGAAGCGCCAACATCTGGTAATATGGGTGTCTGAACTAGAAATAAGGGTTGGCTTACCTGTGCTTGTGTTGCATTTGGGGAGAGGTTCCCCCGGGGCTTTTTGATTGCGAGGCAGCCATGGGCAGAGTGCTGAGTCCATCTGTCTACACTAAGGAAAATGAAATTATCAGGTAAGTAATTTCTCCATTTCCTAGCGTGTAGCAGATGGACTCAAGACCAATGGTGGCTACGAGATCTGATAATTCGTCTTTTGGGAAGAAGTGCATCATGATGCAATGCGGTTCCATTCCTGGAGGGAGTTCCCCTTCTTCCAGGGGTTCTGGTTCCTCTTCCGAATCATCTGTGTCCCCTAAGGGAAGGTATTTGTCCAGGGGTGGCTCATATGGTGGAGGCCGGGAGGGCCTTGGGAGGTTCTGGGCCACTGGCGGGAGTTGTGGTTGTGCCGCTGGTGGTCCTGTCTGTGTATGGATGTAGAATTGTAGTTCCGTGAAGAATCCCGCCCAGGTGAAGTTGCCTGGGACCGCATTAGGTCCGGCGGCCCTCCCCGAGGGCCCCACTGTGGAAGGAGCGAGTCGGGAATAGAGAGGTCCAGGATATTTATTTATTTATTTAGAAATTTTCTATACCGATGTTCATGAACCTAGGTCAAAATATTACATCGAACAAAGGGTTACATCGAACGAGGGTTACATCAAACAAGGGATAGGTATGAACACTGGTAGACATAGTTAAAATCCATCACTGACCAGTAGCAATTGAATAACTGAAGAACGAAGAAATAGCAGCGGGTAACGAGAGGAAAACGTAAGCAGATCGGTTAATTTAATAGGTCGGTTAATATGATGCCAAAGGCACCTTATGGCAAGATGCTGAAGATTATTAAATGGAAGGTATTAAAGAGAAATACAATGCTAAAGATCAATAAAAACTTGATGCTTAGGATCTGTAAAACAAGAAGCTTAAGATCAGTATGGGAATCAATCAAGGGAATGTTGGAACATGTTGGCCCGAGTCCGGCCAAAACTAGAGTCAATGAGAGAGTGTCTCACTGGTAGATCTGGAGTCCTCTACAGGCTGAGGGGGACCTTGTCTGGGCTCCCCCCGAGCTTCTTCGCACAACAGGCACAGGGTGGAGGTCACCGCAGGCTGTGCCACTCTCAGGTGTCATGCCGGGCAGAGGACTGGGCCTTTAGCTGTCTTGGATGGCGGTGCCATGATCTGCGAGCGTACCCTTTACAGATGCGCGTGCTGGGAGGCCTGGTTATGCGTTCCGGGTGTGCCTACATTGTGCACCTAGGAACAAAAGATGCATGCGTGGCTGTGCGCACAGGCCTAGTTGTGCGCTCGGCACCCTTTGTGTGTGTTGCTGTGCGCACGGCGCATATGCACGCGGTGTTGTGCGCACAAGTATTTTATACGCCTGGCTCACTGCTGTGCGCACGGCTCAGTTGTGCAGACAAAGAGGCGACTAAGGGGGGGGAAATGGCACCGGCCACCACGTGGGCAAGATGGCAGCCCCCCCGGAGGGTCTCCACGTGGGAGGACCCTCGAGCCAGATCGGGGTCTAGCCCAAATGGGGCTGCTCAACCCGATTAGACAGATGCCGGAAGGACGATCTGTGCGGTTATCCGAGCCTCGGAGACCAAAGACTTAGAGAAAAGTTTTCTACCTAACCTTGTCTCGGCGCTTCCTGGTCTCTTGCTGAGTGGTCTCCGGCTGCGGGGGGAAAGGGGAATACCTTCCCTGCCGCACTCGAGCTTGCACCCGCTGCCTCTCAGCCACTCCCTTTTCAGGGGACTAAGTCCACGCCGGGTCAGTGACCGGACTGAGGCTGTCTTTCAGCCGGTCCCTCCATAGAGGGCTAAGTCCATGCCGGGACCAAGGCTTATCTCTGAGGGATCTTGGAAATCACCTCAGGAATTCTCGATTCGGGGAGGGACCCTTAGGTATCACCGCAGGAGAGCGGGGCTCGTCTGTAGGTAAGATTCTTTCTTTCTTTCTTCTTTGAATTTGGAGTTTGGTTTTCTAACACTGTGCAAGCATGTGGGAAGTCCCGAACTGCTATGGAGATTGAAAGAACTGAGAAACAGAGCCTCGTGCACAGGTATATGTAGTGCTGACTTCAGATTGAAATCTGACTCTGTCTCCAACTGCTATCAGGAGCACACTATACCCATTGGTCCTGAGTCCATCTGCTACATGCTAGGAAAATGAATATGCAATAGTTCATGCATAGTCAGAGCACAAAAAAAGGTCATTCCTTCACTTCAGAGTGCTGCCTCCCTCTTCCATCAGGGTGGGGAGTCACTGGACAAGGGTATGGTTTGGTCTGGTAATCTCTTGACCAGCAAGTTGTCTTGCAGTGTCAGCATTTTTCTGTGGGCTGACCTGTCTAATAAACTGCCCTTTGGATAGTTTTCACCACTGGGACCTGCGCCTGTCCTGGGCTTAGCTCATGTTTAATAGAAAAGCTTATAGCTCTTAAGTAAATGGCAGATCCGATAAGCTGGGTCCATATTGTTATTCTGGTGAAAGTTCCTTATTTTGTTTCTTTGCTGGAATGTACCTGTCAGCAACTATCTTTTTAAAGTCTGTGTCCCTTTGAGGTCAGTATTCATTGAAGGTAAAATTCATATATGTTACATACAGTGTTAGAACTTCTGGTATTTGTTTTATTATATCATTGACTGGAGCTGATGTTTGTGTTCTTTGCTTTTTACATGATATTCTTGTGTATTTATACACTGCAATAAATAGAAAACCAATTAATTAAGAATAATAAGGAATTTTAAATGCTGGTGAAATAAAATCTTGTTTCACTACTTAGAAATCCATTGTAGGTGCACTATAAGGCATTATTTATCAATAAGAGTACAACTTGTAAGGCTCAGACCTGTACACCTACAGCCCACCCATGTTAACCTTGTACCCACCCAAAAAATATTTTTTGGCTACGAAAGTCTATATTGTAATTGTAAATCGGTTTACTTATGCCTTCCCTAGGGGCAAGCCTACACCCAATGTGCTTTACAATATGCCTAATACCAAATGCATTCCAAATGTGTGCGTTGCTTTCTTCCAGGGTTTTCTGGTTGGTACCACAGCAGTGCTTATAAATATAATATACATGTTGTGATATTTTTATTTCAGAAGACTATATTTTGAATGTCCTTTTTCATGTAAAATCTCCCTTTCTGGGTTAGGGAATTGGTTAATATGCAATTGCAAAATAAATGCATAATATTTAATTGTATGTAGGAAGGGCTGGGGGGTGGGGGGGCGGGGGGATTGGCTCAAGACTGTAAGATTTGCCTTAGCACCTAATACCCTTGCACTGGCCTGAGGGAGTACACTGCACATAGACCCCCACCATTCACCCATCTCCCACATCCCTAGGGGTAGATGATAAAATTACTAGGAAGCTATCACTGAAGCTCTATCTGCCACTTCTCTGACCTCCTTGTTCCCCCTTTCTAGCATTTCCAATCACCAAAAGGGCAAGAGCTAAGTGGGAACCATTCACTTTGCCTTGGCCTTCTCAATGATTTGACCTGTGCTGTGGGGGGCCCTCGACTCAGGCAGCAGCTTACCTGGAGCCACCCCTACATCTGTCCAACAAGACACACAAAAGAATTTAAGGAGATTGCTTCCTCTGAGGTGGCATGAATTCTCTTTTTTAGAGCTAGAATCAAGTGACTCTGATCTATAAAAGACATTTTAGAGAAGTTAGTTGTGTTGTTTAGTCTTATTTTCCGTTATCAATTATTACATATGTTTATATTAGACCCAGTGCCGTACTGTTTTATGGAGGGGTGGGTAACAAATACTTTTAAATAAATAAGAGGAACCTTGATTTTGTTTGTTTGCAATGTCAACTGAATTACATTTCTAAAACCTCAAGAAACAAGAAAAGCAATGTTTCTGGGTCTGTACATGAGAAACAAACATGTACGTACTGCTGTAGTTTACAAACTTTAAAAAGTATCTTTCTTTGCCTGCCACATCATCTTTTGTCAAACATTTAATTGTTATGTCACCAATGTATTTAGATCCTCTTTTCAAAATAAGATGTAGTCCTGTGCAATGTGATAAAAGTCTACAATTAACATTTCTTTATCATAGCCTATAGTATTACAATGCAGTTGTTCCAGTATTTTATTGGTTTGGGATAAAGGGCCTGCGCCAGAACAGACACCTCTTTAGCACAATGAACTGTCTTGATGATGTCCATGGCTAAGGCACCAGCACAGACAAAATAGAAAGCAGAGCTATTTAATTTTATTGGTGAAATACAATTTTGAGACTCAAAGGTTCACAACTTCATTTGTACAATTTAACAGATAAACCATCTGGCCTCATTCTCAGGAATGAAATGAAAAGCTACAGTGCCACCTGCAGGCAACTGTCCAGATAATCAGCAGACTTTAAATGATTTGCTTCATAAATGCTGCTGTGTTGAACAGCAAAATGTTAAGACTTCCTTTTTACTCCGTCTTGGTCTGTACAAAGATAATCAGAATAGACCCGTAATCCCAGTGCTACAGGAATCCTCGGCACCATGTACTCTGAACCATATTCACAACTGAACACCAATGCTCAATATAAATCCAAAAACCGCAAGTTGCAAAGGTGATCTCAAGGAGACTAAAGCAGAACAGAAGGGACCAGCAAGCAGACAGCTCTCCTCGCACACTAACAGAAATAAAAGGTAGCAAGGACATAATTGAGCAGTGCCTCTTGTTGATTCTTAAGCAGTAATGCTGCCAGTTTTTTACTGATGGACTCACTGGTGTGTGTTTGTCTGTTGACTGATATAACATTTTTAAAATGTATGTTCTTAATTGTATTTGTTACTCACCATGAATGCATATGTACAAGGTGAGCAAAAAATGTAATAAATGAAATGTTTACCAGCTCCATTCTGGTTGGCAAGATACCATTTGCTTTTATAAAATTATTTAAATCCTCATTCACATCCCTGCATGTAATTTAAAAAATAAGCTGTACCTAGAACATACAATAGCACATTACTTATGAAAGTCAAGTTCCAAAAAGAGGATTCTTGGCAGGTTCGGATATCTTTTATTGGGTTAACATAAAACTTATCCAAAAATGTTATATATGAGCTTTCAATACTTCAGATGTGAACAGATGTCTCTGATGGGACATGTGCAGAAACTACCTACATGATCTTAAATGCTAAGAATTATTAGGAAATGGAGAATAAAACAGAATATCATAAAGCCTCTATATCGCTCAATGGTGCAACTTCATCTGGAATATTGTTTGCAGTTCTGGTCACCACATCTCAAAAGTGATGTAGCAGAATTAAAAAAGGTACAGAGACTAGAGATGTGAATCGTGTGATCGATTGTCTTAACGATCGATTTCAGCTGGGGGGGGGGAGGGAATCGGATCGTCGCGGTTTTGTTTTTTTAAATATCGTGTAAATCGTAAATCGGGGAGGGCGGGAAAACCGGCACACTAAAACATCCCTAAAACCCACCCCGACCCTTTAAAATAAATCCCCCACCCTCCCGAACCCCCCAAAATGCCTTAAATTACCTGGGGTCCAGAGGGGGGGTCCCAGTGTGATCTTTTACTCTCGGGCCTCCGGTGCGTTGTAGAAATGGCGCCAGCGCTACCTTTGCCTTGTCATATGACAGGGCAAAGGTAGCGCCGGCGCCATTTTGTTTTTTGTCCCCCGACGTCAGGAGCGTAGGAGATCGCTCCCGGACCCCCGCTGGACCCCCAGGGACTTTTGGCCAGCTTGGGGGGGCCTCCTGACCCCCACAAGACTTGCCAAAAGTCCAGCAGGGGTCCAGGAGCGACCTTCTGCACTCAAATCGTTTTGCCGTACAAAATGGCGCCGGCCTTAGGCGCCACCCTTAGGCCTAATATACTAAAGGGATTTTTCCAATTATTTATCTAGGGGGAAAAGTGCTTGATACATGTGGTCCCCTAAGGCACAGGTGACAAACTCCAGTCCTCGAAGGCTACAAACAGGCCAGGTTTTCAGGATAACCACAATGAATATACATGAGATAGATCTGCATGTATGCAAAACTATCTCATGCATATTCATTGTGGTTATCCTGAAAACCTAGCCTGTTTGTGGCCCTCAAGGACCGAAGTTCGCCACCCCTGTCCTAAGGGTTTAGGAGTACAAATGTATTTTGCATATTTATGGGCAAATCAAATAGGGAGGGAGATCTCGCATACAAGGAGTGCAGAGTATAAGAAATGATACATGTAATGGGATAGTAGGTTTCCACAGAAAGCAACCAGGACGTTGTTAAATCATGATGCAGGCTTTATTAAAGAGCTTCAAAATAACTTGCTTTAAAGCCATTTCACATAGCAGTAAGTCCCCCACCGTGGCTTGTGGGAAGGCCCTGTAAGCCACCATAGTCACCCTGATGCTACCCAGCATGGCTCAGGATGCCATCTGTGCCATCCCATGCCACAGACGCTGCTGTCTCCTCTGCGCTTTTGGATGTGGCTCCACACGTTGCCAGCCTGCTCAAGCCCCAGATGTCCTAAGGTACGTGTGCACATCTCCTCCTCTTAAAAGGCCTGGGGAGGAAAAGCTTCCACGGCGCCCCTTGATGATGTTATGCTGCCCTCACTATATGAGCTCCTCAAACTGCGTTCCAGTTTCTCACCAATGAGTCTCCTGCATCCTGGTGTGTAGTGTGCGTTACTGCATCCTGATCCTGCTTCTTGCCTAGTCTCTCCAGCCCAGCCCAGCCTTGCCTTATCCATCCCTTTGTTTTCCTGTCTGCCCTGATGCGTCAATCCTTGTCCTCATCTCCCAAGCCTGCCCTCGGACTGACTTCTGGATCTGACCCTTATCAGGACATTGACCAATCTTGCTTGCTGCCTGTCACTGACCCTAGGCTGGCCCTAGACCTACGTATATGCCACTTCCAAGGAGGCTCTCACCTAAGACCTGCCGGTCCCCGGAACCAAAGGGGAAAGGGGTTGGTATACTGTAGGTAAAGCTCCTGTCCAGCCTCTCATCTGTGTAGCTCTGCCAGAAGTCTATGAGGATCTACCCCACAGGTTGTGTCAACCTCACCACTACAGCAAGGATCCACAAATCTTACACAATCAGAGCCGAGCTGATGTGGTTTGAGGGCTGCTGGAGATAATTAAACATCTGCATGTTTGTGAGGAATGGATGTCTGCAGGCAAAGTAGAGGTTGCTAACCGTGCTAATGAACTGTCTACGATGGATCCCTCCTGTATGCATTCTGAATGTAAATATCTGCTTCTACAACAGCTGCTGTTCATATTTTGCCACTGTGCACCTTCCAGGGACCAAAAAGATTTTAAGTGGATTAGATCTTTAGGGGGCAATTTTTAACAGTTGCAAGGTATGCAGGTACCATGTAACTAATTTGCAAAGGGAAACTACATGGGTAGGAAAATTCACTACAAAAGTGCTTTCTTTAATTCAGATACAGTCTCTATTGCCACCACTGGGAGCCTGTTGAACACATCTACAACCCTCTCTGTAAAGAAATATTTCCTTAGATTACTTCTGAATCATCACCCTCATCCCATGATGCCTCATTCCAGAACCCCATTCTGTTGAAAGAGGCAGCTGGGTGGTAACATACCTACCTGGTGCGAAAGTGGCAGACCTCATGCATCACCTAGGCAGGATTTTAGACAGTGCTGGGGAGGAGCCGGCTATTGTGGTACATATGGGCACCAACGACATAGGAAAATGTGGGAGGGAGGTTCTGGAAGCCAAATTTAGGATCTTAGGTAAAAAGCTGAAATCCAGAACCTCCAGGGTAGCATTCTCTGAAATGCTCCCTGTTCTACGCACAGGTCCCCAGAGGCAGGCAAAGCTCCGGAGTCTCAATGCGTGGATGAGAAGATGGTGCAAGGAAGAGGAATTCAGTTTTGTAAGGAACAGTGGAATTTTTGGGAGAAAGGGTAGTCTTTGCCGAAGGGATGGGATCCACCTTAAACAGGATGGAACCAGGCTACTGGCACTAACCTTTAAAAAGGAGATAGAGCAGCTTTTAAACTAGAACAAAGGGGAAAGCAAACAGTTGCTCAGCAGCTCATGGTTCGGAGAGAGGTATCTTCAAAGGATACTATTGATGTATTAGAATTAGGGCATCCCGACAGTGAGGTTCAAATAATAAGAAACGTAGTCCAAGTGCCTGTAACTAAAAACTCACCTGAGCTAAAAAATTAAAATGTATCCCTATCAATTAAAAAGCAGAATGAGGGGGTGGAGTCAAGATGGCGCAGCGGTAGGCAGCACAGTGAATCTGCTCCGGCGTTTTTTCTTTCTTGTTGAAAATTTCCTGCACAATTATGGCTCCTAAACGAAAAGGAAAGCTGAGAACATACCCCTCTTCGATCTCGCTTCCTCCGGGACAGAATACTATCCCACAGTGCGCCTCCAAACCATTAGAAGTGGGTTTGAGTGATCCGGCTGCCAGGACACTTGAGAGAGGTCAGCAAACAGAGAGACAGGCCTCGAAGGGGTCTGAAGGCGGATCCCGCTAGAAATTCCAACACTAGGTTGAGGTTCCACAGGGGCACTGGCCACTTCAGTGGCGGACGAATGTGTTTGACTCCTTTCAGGAAACGTGAGACGTCTAGGTGTTTGGCAATGGTGTTGCCGTTACTCCTGGGACCGTAGCAAGACAGTGCTGCCACCTGAACCTTGATGGAGCTGAGGGACAGACCCTTCTGAAGTCCATCTTGCAGGAAATCTAAAATGATAGAGATGTTAGTGGCATGTGGATTGGTGCTGTGTCGCACCAGGCTTCAAAAACTCTCCAGACTCTTATATATGTGAGTGATGTGGAGATCTTGCGTGCTCGGAGAAGTGTATCTATTACTGGCTTCGAGTATCCCCTTTTCTTCAGTCTAGCCCTCTCAATGGCCAGGCCGTAAGAGAGAATTGAGCTGGATCCTCGTGGAGGATGGGACCTTGCCGCAGCAGGTCCCTGTGTGGAGGCAGGGGTAGAGGACTCCCTGCCAGTAGTCTTCTCATGTCTGCGTACCTGGGTCTTCTTGGCTAGTCCGGGGCCACTAGAAGAACTAGGCCTCTGTGCCGCCGAATCTTGCGTTTAATGGCACCCAGCAGGGGCCATGGAGGAAAGGCATATAGCAGGATCTCCTGAGGCCATGGCTGTACCAGGGCATCGATCCCCTGGGATAGCGGATCCCGCCTGCGGCTGAAATATCTGGGTACTTGAGCGTTGGACCTGTCTGCTAATAGGTCCATGCCCGGCGTCCCCCACTGGTCCACAATCATCTGGAAAGCTGTGGGCGACAGCTGCCATTCCCCTGGATTTAGGCTTTCTCTGCTGAGGAAGTCGATGTTGGGTTCCATATTAGGTGCTACAACCCAAGAAAGAGATCTAGGTGTCATAGTGGATAACACATTGAAATCGCCGGTTCAGTGTGCTGCGGCAGTCAAAAAAGCAAACAGAATGTTGGGAATTATTAGAAAAGGAATGATGAATAAAACGGAAAATGTCATAATGCCTCTGTATCGCTCCATGGTGAGACCGCACCTTGAATACTGTGTACAATTCTGGTCGCCGCATCTCAAAAAAGATATAATTGCGATGGAGAAGGTACAGAGAAGGGCTACCAAAATGATAAGGGGAATGGAACAACTCCCCTATGAGGAAAGACTAAAGAGGTTAGGACTTTTCAGCTTGGAGAAGAGACGACTGAGGGGGGATATGATAGAGGTGTTTAAAATCATGAGAGGTCTAGAACGGGTAGATGTGAATCGGTTATTTACTCTTTCGGATAGTAGAAGGACTAGGGGACACTCCATGAAGTTAGCATGGGGCACATTTAAAACTAATCGGAGAAAGTTCTTTTTTACTCAACGCACAATTAAACTCTGGAATTTGTTGCCAGAGAATGTGGTTCGTGCAGTTAGTATAGCTGTGTTTAAAAAAGGATTGGATAAGTTCTTGGAGGAGAAGTCCATTACCTGCTATTAAGTTCACTTAGAGAATAGCCACTGCCATTAGCAATGGTTACATGGAATAGACTTAGTTTTTGGGTACTTGCCAGGTTCTCATGGCCTGGATTGGCCACTGTTGGAAACAGGATGCTGGGCTTGATGGACCCTTGGTCTGACCCAGTATGGCATTTTCTTATGTTCTTATGTTCTTAAGTCTGCCATGGCGTTGTCTTTCCCAGCGATGTGAACGGCGGAGATGTCCTGGAGAGTCGATTCCGCCCAAGTCATCAGGGGGGCTATTTCTAGGGATACCTGTTGGCTTCTGGTTCCGCCCTGTCGGTTGATATATGCCACCGTGGTAGCGTTGTCTGACATCACTCTGACCGCTCTGTCGCGAAGTCTGTGGGCAAATCGCAGGCATGCTAGCCTGACTGCCCGTGCCTCTAGTCGGTTGATGTTCCACCTCGACTCTTCTCTGTTCCACCGCCCTTGGGCGGTGAGTTCTTCGCAGTGTGCTCCCCATCCGTTCAGGCTGGCATCTGTAGTGAGCAGGATCCAGGTTGGGGAGGACATTCTTGACCCCCGGCTAATGTGGCCGGGCTGCAACCACCACCATATCTGATTCCGCACTCTGGCTGGTAGAGGTAGGTGTGTGGTGTAGTTCTGCGATCGTGGGCTCCACCGAGGTAGGAGGGCGCGTTGTAATGGTCTCATATGAGCCCGCGCCCATGGTATCATCTCCAGAGTGGATGTCATAAGGCCGAGGACCTGTAGCTAATCCCAAGCTGTGGGCCGGGTGGTGCTCAGCAGGGCCTGCAGACGATTCCGGAGCTTTGATCTTCGCTTGGAGGTCAGGCTGATCTTGTCTTCCTGGGTGTCGAATCGGACCCCTAGGTATTCCAGCGACTGAGAAGGCTGTAGGGAACTCTTGTTCAAGTTTACTACCCATCCTAGGCTTTCCAGAAGAGCAATAACTCTGTTGGTTGCCTGGTAGCTCTCCTCCGGTGACTTTGCCCTGATCAGCCAATCGTCCAGGTAGGGATGGACGAGGATTCCTTCCTTCCTGAGTGCCGCCGCCACCACTACCGTGACCTTGGTAAAGATCCGCGGCGCAGTGGCTAACCCGAAGGGTAAAGCTCGGAAATGGAAGTGCTGATTCAGGACTTTGAAGCGTAAATAGCGCTGGTGATCCCGATGGATTGGGATATGCAAATAGGCTTCCGACAGATCTAGGGAGGTGAGAAACTCTCCTGGCTGTACCGCATTCTTGACAGATCGCAGAGTTTCCATGCGAAAGCTGGGGACCCGTAGGTGTCGGTTGACTGATTTGAGGTCCAGGACGGGCCTGAAAGTGCCCTCCTTCTTGGGTACTATGAAATAAATGGAATAATGCCCAGAATTTATCTCCCCTGCAGGCATGGGATTATGGCTTTTAGGGCCAGAAGCCTCTGCAAGGTAACGTCTAGTGCCGTCTTCTTGAGGGGTGAACAAGGAGATTCCACAAACTTGGCCGGTGGGAGCCGAAGAAAATCCAGGTAATACCCTTCTCGGATGATGGCGAGGACCCACTGGTCCGAGGTAATCTCGACCCACCTGCGGTAGAAGAGGGTTAGCCTGCCCCCTATGGCTGCTACCCCCGGATGGGTCGGCTGATTGTCATTGTGG
Source organism: Rhinatrema bivittatum (assembly GCF_901001135.1). Classification (NCBI taxonomy): domain Eukaryota; kingdom Metazoa; phylum Chordata; class Amphibia; order Gymnophiona; family Rhinatrematidae; genus Rhinatrema; species Rhinatrema bivittatum. The sequence continues at coordinate 138,632,101 of NC_042615.1, read as the reverse complement.
ATTGCGGCCAGGACCAGAACCCGAGCCGGTTCTCCTCTTGCTGTGCTTAGCCCGAAAGGGCTGGTTCCTGGCCTGAGAACTAGGTGCTTGGTAGCGAGCCCTGTAAGGGTTGAAGCGCTGAGAGTTTCTACCTCTGGATGGTCTAGAAAAGGAACGCTGGCTCCTCCTCGCCCTGTCTTCTGGTAGACGGGGTAATGGAGAGGCACCCCATTTATTAGCCAATTTCTCGAGATCACTGCCGAACAGTAGGGATCCCTTAAAGGGCATTCTTGCGAGGCGCGTCTTGGAGGAAGAGTCAGCCGCCCAATTACGTAGCCAGAGCTGTCTCCTGGCTGCCACTGAGGATGACACTCCCTTGGCTGCCATACGGACGAGGTCGGAGGCTGCGTCAGTGAGGAATGCGAGAGCCGATTCCATGTCTTCTCCCGAGGCGTTGTTTCTAGCTTGCGATAAACAGGAACGCGTCACCACGGTGCAGCAGGTCGCGATTCGTAGGGACATGGCTGCAACCTCAAAGGCTTGTTTCAGAATGGTGTCCATGCGCCGGTCATGTGCATACTTGAGGGCCGCTCCCCCCTAAACCGGAATGGTGGTGCACTTTACAATTGCGTTAACTATGGCGTCTACCTTGGGGCACACCAGCAGCTCCTTGGATGCCGGATCCAGAGGGTACATGCCTGACAAGGCCCGACCCCCTTTAAATGCGGCCTCCAGCGCAGTCCATTCCAGATCGATTAGCTGCTGTGCTGCTTGTAGGAGGGGAAAATGGTGAGCCGTTTGGCGCAGGCCCTCTAACAGGGGGTTCATTTTAGGGTCCCCTGGGGTGTCCTGGCCCGGAATAGCCAATTCTGATAGGCATTGTGAGACCAGGCCTGGAAGATCCTCTTTCCGAAAGAAGCGTCTCATGGTCCGATAGTGTTCTATCTCCGAGGGAAGTTCACCCTCCTCGGGGGGCTCCTCATCTTCCTCAGAGCAATCCGAATCCCCATAAGTGGGGCTTCCGGGTGGCGAGTGGCCGTGCCTAGGCCTTGAGGGTCCAGGGGCCGGGTCATCCAGAACAGAAAAGGCCATTCGAGGAGCAGATTGCATCTGGACAAAGGCGTGGATCCCCTTGAATAATTCCACCCAGGAGAGTGAAGCCGGATCTGGCCTTAGGGGCACCAGGTCTCTAGGATTCCCTGGCTGCCCACCGCGGCCTACTAAGTCCGGAGTGTTCCCTGAGGAACCGCTGGGCTGGGACCGGTCCTGTCCTGGAACTCCCATGGCCTCCTCACATTGGGCACATAGTGAGTGTGCTTCCTCGCTCTGTGTGGCTCTGAGGTTGCATGCCGAGCAGAGGCTTAGAGCTCTTATGCCTGATTCTGGAGGTGCCGGCTCTGCGGGCGTATGGGCTCTCTTATGCTCCATACGCTTTGCAATACGTATCGCCTACTAATATGCGCTTCTCAACCTGCGCTTAGCTGCATGCGCCTATGAATGGGCGTCTTATGGACGTGCGCCTAAAACAGGCGTCTTATGAGCGTGCGCCTATGAATGCGCGCCTACCAACGGCGTCTTATGAACGTGCGCCTATGCGCCTACCAACGGCGTCCTATGAATGTGCGCCTACCAACAGCGTCTTATGAATGTGCGCCTACCAACGGCGTCTTATGAACGTGCGCCTATGAATGTGCGCCTACCAAACGGGCGCCTATGAACGTGCACCTACCAACGGCGGCTTAAGGACGTGTGCCTAAGCATGTGCGCCTATGATTGTGTGCCTATGAAGGTGCGCTTAGCCCGCCTGCGTCTATCCGCATGCGCTTAGCAACGGGCGCCTATCTCAGCGTGCGTACAACAACGTGCGTCTATGTGGCGAAGGCGAGTAGGCAGGAAAATGGAGACCTCCTTGGTGGGCTGCCACGTAGGCAGGCCTCGCAAATCCACACTTCCTCGGAGACCACAGTAAAGATGTACGCCTTACCTTGTCTTCGGCGCTTCCCGGCTGCAACCCGGGCGGTCTCCGGCTGCGGGGGGAGAGGGTAAGTACCTTCACCGCCGCGCTCGAGGAAGTGCACCCGCTGCCTCTAGGCCGCGCCCGAACTCGTCTCACTCGGGGGCCAAGTCCATGCCGAGACCGAGGCTGCCTCTAGGCCACGCCCGAGCCCTTCTTACTCGGGGGCTAGGTCCCTGCCACGAGTCGGCCACCGGACCGAGGCTCCTACCTCCGAGGGACCACGGAAGTCAGCTCGGGAAACTCAACTGGGGGAGGGACCGACTGGTATCACCGCAGGAGTGCGGGGCTCGTCTTCAGTAGGTTTCTTCTAGGAATTTAGTCGTTGTAGAATTTGGAAACACGCTCAGCGAGCGTGAGGTAGCTCCAAACTGCTTTGGAGACGGAAATTACTGAATTGCTACACTTCCTGTGGGGGTATATGTACCCGTGCTGACGTCAGATCCGTCTCCAACTGCTAGCACGAGCACACTATACCCACTTGTTTTGAATCCATCTGCTACACGCTAGGAAAATAAGATTAAGCAGAAGCATTGGCAAGTTAAATGTAAGACATTGATAAGACAGGCTAAGAGAGAATTTGAAAAGAAGTTGGCCATAGAGTCAAAAACTAACAATAAAAACTTTAAAAAATATATCCAAAGCAGAAACCCTGCGAGGGAGTCGGTTGGACCATTAGATGATGAAGGGGTTAAAGGAGCTCTTAGGGAAGATAAGGCTATTGTGGAAAGATTAAACGATTTCCTTGCTTCGGTGTTTACTGAAGAGGATATTGGGGAGATACTGAAGAGGATATTGGGGAGATATTGGGGAGATGGTTTTCAAGGCTGATAATTCAGATAAACTGAATCAAATCATGGTGAACATGAAAGATGTGGTAGGCCAGATTGACAAACTGAAGAGAAGTAAATCACCTGGACCAGATGGCACGCACCCCAGGGTTCTGAAAGAACTAAAAAATGAAATTTCAGACCTATTTGAGTTAATTTGTAACCTATCATTAAAATCATTCATTGTATCTGAAGACTGGAAAATGGCCAATGTAACCCTGATATTTAAAAAGGGCTCCAGGGGTGATCCAGGAAATTGTAGACCGGTGAGCCTGACTTCAGTGCCAATAAAAATCGTGGAAACTATTATAAAGAATAAAATCACAAAACATTTAGTTAGACATGGTTTAATGGGACACAGCCAGCATGGATTTACCCAAGGGGTGAATAAACATGTGGACAAAGATGAACTGGTAGATGTGGTGTATTTGGATTTTCAGAAGGCGTTTAACAAAGTCCCGCACGAGGGGCTTCTAAGAAAACTAAAAAGTCATGGGATAGGAGGTGATGTCTTTTTGTGGATTGCAAGCTCGTTAAAAGACATGAAACAGTAGGATTAATGGTCTGTTTTCACAGTCCAAAAAGGTAAACAGTGGAGTGCCTCTGGGATCTGTACTTGGACTAGTACTTTTTAATATATTTATAAATGATCTGGAAAAGGGTACGACAAGTGAGGTGATCAAATTTGTGGAAGACACAAAATTATGCAGAGTAGTTAAATCTCAAGCAGATTGTGATGAATTGCAGGAAGACCTTGCGACACTGGGAGATTGGGCTTCCAAATGGCAGATGAAATATAATGTGGACAAGTGCAAGGTGATGCATATAGGGAAAAATAACCCATGCTGAAGTTACACTTCAACATCCACATACTTCCACTATGCAAATTACTATCTGATCTAGGAACCGTTTTCTACCTATATGCCGATGACATTCAGTTCTATATACCATACACCACTTCCGCTGAAAATATACTAAGGACGCCGGCATTATACACGAAGGCTATTCAACATGAACTATCCAATCTCAAACTCTCTCTAAACACAAAAATAACCTGGAAATCATTCTGTTAAGAAGAAATCCTCCAATACGTCTCTGCAGACAATTGATTTGGGTAACTTCAATATGTGGGAAATATGCGCTTGCCAGCAAGCCATTTCATCAGGGTTAAACACTAACTTCCCTTCTCCCTGACCTTTGCCTGAATAAAAGCATCACTTGTGCCTAAGTCTCTGCCTAGGAAAGGATACCTGACTATCATGTATTTCTCTGGCTTGTGCTTAGCCCTGAATTCCTGGGGGAGGGGCTGGGTGTTCCCTAGTCAGAGGCAGGACAAAGTCAGGAGGTATAGATTTCAGCAGCCAATGAAATGATCCGTGCACACCCCCTGAGCCAAAGCCAATAGTGTAGGGACTCGTCTGTTGCTATGGGAAAGTAGCCAATCATGTAATGACACATCATCTGCCTTTGTATGAATGTACAATAAAAGGAAGAGCCTCGTGAGGGCTCAGCCCTTCCCTTCTCTTCCTGCCTGCGATGAAAGCTGCCTGAAGTGTGTTCCTTGCCTCCATACTCTACATCTGGTGACCCGCGACGAGATGATAAACTCCATGCTTATTTCGGCTGGTCATAGCCTAGGTACGTACCGTTCAACAGATTTGCAATCGTAATATTTAAAAAAAAAAAAAAAGTACTTCTTAGTAATTTTTAAAGTATTTCTCAGCAAGTTTGTTCCCCACACTCGTGAGCATGGGCAATGATTTGACTGTACAGCAGAGGCTACATGCCAGGGAGCTGCAGCAAATCATCAATAATCATTATTTCATCACCAGAAAAGAAATAGCGCAAGTCAGCCTGGGGGACTTAGAAAAATTAATAAGTGAAATAGCTTGCCGTTGCCCTTGGTATTCACAGGCTGGAACTCTAAATACCCAGGACTGGATTTCAATCGGCAATTGTCTTCATACGGCTCCCAGAGCTCCCATAAAGCAAAGATTAATCTGGCAAAAATGTACAGAGGCCATCGAACACATAGAAAAAAAAAGTTTAAAGACAGCAGTTTCAAACCATGTGCTTTTAGAAGCAGGCAGACTCAATCAGAATACCCTTCCCCCATCTTATGCTCAGTCTTCCTCAGAGACAGCAAATTCTTTGTATCAGCTCTCCATACCCACACCCAAGCCCATTCACACTTCTTTAGAAAAGCAACCCTTGAGAACAATAGAGCCACAACCTGGCCTGGGTGGGGCGATTAGCATTGAATTTCAGCAGAAAGAAAACTTTACAGAAGAAGAATTATTAGAAGGACTTCAAGCCTTCCCCATCACAGAAAAGAACCATGAACAAAGGGGGACAGAAAATGAAATATAACATCTGGGGACACACACTCACATGGCTCCTGTGGCTTCCTCTGCGTCCACCTCAGAGAAAAGGCCCCAGGAAATAGAAAACACTGAGGTCAGAAAAACTAGCCTTCTTCCATCTTGCCTGCAACACCCTTCCCCCACCAACCACTCCCTGTACCCTCATTTGCCATTGCCTGAGACAGTCATTAATTCTGCATCACCAATTTGTCCAGGTAAATTACCATCTCAAACCACTGCTCCCAGTAACAATTTATGTGCCGTGGTCAGCATGGGATTTCATCTAGAACATGGAAATCTCACAAGAGAGGAATTATTGAAAGGGATTCAAGCCTTTCCCATTACAGAAAGAAACAAAGAACTAGGTGTGGCAGCAATAGAGTTGAGTGCCATGAGCAGTGGCTATGCCCCCAGGTCTTCAAAGAAATCAGCGTATAAGACCTTGGCCCAAGCAGCTGCACTCCTGCGTTACAAGCAAAGAAAATATCAATATGAAAAAAAGGATTTAATTAGACTCCTGCGTTACAAGCAAAGAAAATATCACTATGAAAAAAAAATAATAAATGGTTTCTCTTAACAAACAGTACAGATTTGAAAAAAAAATGGTTTCTCTCAACAAACAGTACAGATTTGGAAAAAATGGTTTCTATTAGTCTTTGAATTCAGTTACAAAAAATCTGCATACTTTGAGAGTATTTCCCCCACAAAGTGTATGCAGAACCTTATGTTAAAACTGTACTGAAATTTGAATATACTGTATAAATTACATGTGAAAGTTTCCCTTTTGCAAAGTTTATTTGGCTCACATTTAAAATGACTCCATTTCTCTGAGATTTAAGTTTATAGTTTGAATTGCTAGCGTACAGAACTTATATTTTTACTGTGATTCTCCCTTTCAGGACAAAAGTAAATTAAAAATAGTATCTGTCTGCAAGGAATCAGCAAATCCTTGCCAAGCCATTGTCTGTGGTCGATGTTATCAATTGTTAAACAATGCTATCTTTAAGTTCCTATTGACTGAAGGATTAACTCCTTGGGTGCAGTTCTTTTCTTTTGAGAAACACTGCTCCTCCCCCCCTTTACTGTAACTCTTGCTTGCCACTCATGGGGGAGGGAGGGAGAACTTTTGAAAAGAAAAAAAAACAAAACTGGACTTAGTACTGCAGTTTCTCTCTCTAGTTTATATATGTTATAACTCAGACAGATTAATAGTAGTTACAGTCACTTTAGCGTGCAGCAAACAGAGCAGAGCGAACAGCGTGTTTAATTTCCTATTCTAATAATTATAAGAAGAAATTCTATTCTGATACTCCACATTGGATTTAAGCTCAGAGTATTATTGATTGCAACCTGGAACAATAGTTGCAATCTATAAAGTAATGATGGTGTCTCCACTAGGAGGCGCTATGTTATTCTACAAGTTATATTATATTATTGTTTTAATAATTCTGTTGTATAATAGTTTTTATTTTTCAGGCCTACAGACCTTCTGTATTAAGGACACTTCAGTTTTATTTTCTTTTTCACAAAATTTATACAGAATTCTGAACCTTAAAATTTTTACTGACAGAGGCTGCTACATCTAAAGCAATCCCTCCCAAACCTTTTCTTGCAAATCCAAATTGATTTTATTAAATTGAATGATAGAATTGATTCTCCAAGGTTAAAAAAGTAAGAATTTCACTTTAATCCTTACCTTAGTAATTTTTTGCTGTATGCCAGTTTTTAATATTTTCCAGATTTACAGCCTTCCTGCCATGAGGAGATGTGAAGGTGAACACTTTGCAGTTTATTTTAACATTTTTCTAACACCTTTTGACTTTTGATCCTTGATCTAATTTTGTTTTTGATTACTTTTTGATAAGATTTTTAGCTCAAATTATGTGTTATCTGTTGTCTGTCTTGCTGCCAAGAAGACTATGAATGAATATTTGATGAATGAATATGAATATGTGTCAGTCTTGTATAACATAGGTTTAATGTAATGTCTAATATACTTGTCATTTGATTCTGCTTACTGCAAATGACTTTTCCTTTAAATGATTAATTTACATGTATTGCTAATTTACTGAATGAAAATTGATCACTGCATAAAAACTTTCTTGATAATGGGGTTACCCTCTGTTCGGAAAACTGATAATGGCTCTATTTACTGCAGCCATTCCTTTGCATGAATTTTGTCAATAATTGAACATTAAATACTTATTTGGCATCCCCTACAACACCACAGGGCAAGCCATTGTGGAGAGAGCCAATCATACCCTTAAGAGCTCTGGACCAAACAAAAAGAAAAAGGAGGGATTGCCCCTGGATTTTCCCCTAAGAAGGACTGGCTGAACAAGAACAAAGTATTGTTTACAAATCAGCTAAACATTTCAAATTTAAGACCACAGCCATGAGTAATCATTATGGGACTAGGGTTAGTCACCCACAGCCATCAGTTTTGTATAGAATATTTAATGTCTGGTACGGTCCCGTTCCCTTAAAATGGGGAACGAGGATATGTTTCTCTGCTTGCTTCCACAGGTATCAAGCCGTGGAAAGATGGAAAGGTGTCCAGGTCTACAGGACCCAATCCCAAACTTCTCCCTGAGCCTCCACAGCCCTCAGAAGGCCAGAGATCGGACTCCTTACAAAAAGCAGCACCACATGACCTGGGGACAGATCAAGGCCCTATCCAACCAACCTGCACAACTCTTAGAACAGCAAGGCCTTGAGAAAACTCCAGAGAACTTATTAGCTGTCTTTTCTTGCCTGAATGCCAACTCATTAACAAGTGTTCTGTACCCTCATCCTTTGCCTTATTTCTCCAGCTATGGCGATTTCAGAACAAGGACTCTGACAGGACAACATGTACATCCTCGAATCAGAACTTTTCACACCTGTTGAATCGAACAGACTGTTAGATCTGCACACACATGCCAACCCAAGCCTGCGGAGAACTACTGATGCATGCTGTACCATTTAACCTTACAGTATGGACTAATTATCCTTTACAGAGAGAGGTTTTCATTAACTCTCCAGTTAATAATACCATACTACACATTGGTAGCTGTATTCAAGAGACTGCCGCTCTTTGTTGGGACTATGATAGAGGGGATGGAAAGGGACTTCAGGTGGGAAATATCCATATTGTAACTGAACTTTTGTATTAATCACTGAACACTTACATAATTATACCACATATGTATGCAATTGGCAGATTTCAGGATGTGCAGTGGGAGACCCAAGCAGGTGCAGAAAGTATAGCGGGGACGAAGGATTTACCTTTTGTAGTTATATAGCCCAAATGATAACCAATGACATGTCCACTATCTGTTAGGAAACATATGGATGTTATGTGGGCGTAGAGCATATATGTACATTTCCCCAAGATGGAAAGACAGATGCACTTTAGGCTACATCCTCCCCTCATACTATGCAGTCAAGAATTTACCCAAAGCAAGGCTCCGTAACAAAAGGGAGGCGATAAATAATCCCACAGAAAAGTATACAGAAACTCAGATAGCTAGAAGCCTGTTTCCCCCAATGGGGACAGATATGAATTACAGAGACTTACACATCCTAGCTAACTGGACGACTGCCATATTTAATCAGACAGTCCATGCATTAAAACTACTTACAACAAAAGTCTCTCAGATTAGAGAAGTAGCATTACAGAACAGCTATACCTTAGAAACCATTTTAGCCTTAAAGGGTGGTGTTTGTGCATTAATTGGATCTCATTGCTGTGTGTACATATCAGACTATAAAGCAAACCTCACACATACCATAGAGCAGATAGAAACCATGGTTGCTGATGCACCACTTTCAGGCAGAATACCTACTTCTCCATGGGACTGGCTATGGTCCTGGCTCCCTGATATTTCTGGTCTCAAAAGGGTGATTTCTATTATAATTACTGTAATTATCTTAATTATCTGCCTGTGATGCTGTATTCAGTGCATACCCAAACCTCATATCCATATTGAAAACCTTGCTCTCAGCCCGGATACAAAGATGTCTTGTAAGATGCCTAATAGGGAATCATGAGCCATGCAGCGTTGGCACACCACCTGCACCAGCTCTGGGTGATATGGAGATTCAGGAGCTCATCGGCAGCTGGCACACCACGTCGAATTAGCTTTCTTCTCTCCATAATCCCCCTTCCCCTATTTCCAGCCCATACCAAGACATAACAGATTTCAGTAAGGGTCTAAAGCTTTATTGAGCTACCTAAACAAAAACAGAAAGGGTGAGATGTGGGAAATATGCGCTTGCCAGCAAGCCATTTCATCAGGGTTAAACACTAACTTCCCTTCTCCCTGACCTTTGCCTGAATAAAAGCATCACTTGTGCTTAAGTCTCTGCCTAGGAAAGGATACCTGACTATCATGTATTTCTCTGGCTTGTGCTTAGCCCTGAATTCCTGGGGGAGGGGCTGGGTGTTCCCTAGTCAGAGGCAGGACAAAGTCAGGAGGTATAGATTTCAGCAGCCAATGAAATGATCCGTGCACACCCCCTGAGCCAAAGCCAATAGTGTAGGGACTCGTCTGTTGCTATGGGAAAGTAGCCAATCATGTAATGACACATCATCTGCCTTTGTATGAATGTACAATAAAAGGAAGAGCCTCGTGAGGGCTCAGCCCTTCTCTTCTCTTCCTGCCTGCGATGAAAGCTGCCTGAAGTGTGTTCCTTGCCTCCATACTCTACACAATATTACACCCTCAGACCAAGTAAAGACGGACAAGAACTTAACTAGGAAAAAACACGTAAACAAATTAATCAAATCAGGCTATACTAAACTGCGATTACTACATAGACTGAAACCATTGCTGACTCATGTAGACTTCCGTATGGTACTACAAATCCTCATTTTTTCAAACGTAGACTACTGCAACTCTCTTCTACTTGGAGCACCTAAAGGTCTTATCAAAAAACTACAACTACTACAAAATGCTGCAGTGAGACTCCTAACAGGATCCAGGAAATTCAATCACATCTCACGATCACTGATAGTTCTGCACTGGCTACCGATACAAGCCTGAATACATTACAAAGTCTTAACATTAATACATCCTCCCTCCATTCTAACAACACTAGCCTGGTAGGGGTGGCACTACAACCATACACGCCACAGAGATCGCTAAGATCTCATAATAAAAGATTACTAGCTGTGCCATCATTACAGAATACACATCTGACAAAAGTAAGACACCGTATATTCTCCATTGCAGGCCCCACACTTTGGAACTCTCTACCTGAGATTCTAGCCTGACCACGTAAACAAAGAAATTCAGACATGATCTCAAAACGTGATTATTTCAAAATGCCTACAATCTTACTTAACCTCTCTGAAATAATCATTTGCTCTGACACTGACAAACTTATGATGAACTTATCTTGTCTCATTACCACTCTCTTTCCACCCAGCACATATAAGTGTATCTCAAACATCCTCTCTCAACCTTTTTATCCCCCCATCAGCACCTTTTGCTAAAAATGCTAATCCCTATTACCTCACCCCTGTATATCTTCCCTCCCCTGACCACCTTAGTCAACGTACATGTCTTTTGTTAAAATGTATGATAAGAACTCATCATGTGAATGTAAGTGGCTATCTATTATACTTATGTCATGATGTAAACCATTGTGATCTTCACTTGGAATGATGGTATATAAAATGGCTAAATAATTAAAAATAAATAAATAAATGTTTGATTCCATATTAGGAGCTACCATCCAGGAAAAAGATCTAGGCGATGGCCACATTTTAAATCCCCCACGTGCGTAAAAAACGGGGCTTACGCACATGGCCAGGCCATGCGCACACCACGTGCATCTTCAAAGGGGCCCAGCCACACGCGTAACCCTCGTTACACACAGAAGAGCCAGGCCAAAGAAAAGGGGCGGTCCGGGGGGTAGGGAGGGGCGGGGCTGGAGGCAGCTTGTACAGCAGCCATTTGCCGCTGTACTGGGGAAGGGACGGAAGGCGCGCTAAAGTTGCTATTGCTCGCAACAAAATAAATTTTAAGAGAGATCACGTGATGCTGTGCCAGGGAGCGGATGTAGATTTCCCTTGCTGGCTCCCCACTTGACCATCCAGCCCCATCTATAGCAGCCAGCGTTATTCTATTGGGACCTGAAAATAGCTTCTGATTATCGAGATCTCAGCGAGTTAATTGCTATTAGAAATGTGTACATGGATTGCGAAGAAGGAGAGGACAGGGAACAAATGAGGCCTGCTGATCCGCTGTCAGATGAGGATACTGTGGCGGTTGATTCTCCTGTACCGATGAACTGGGCTGACATCAGGGCTGTCATGGTCAAAGCCCTGGAGCCCAAGTTTAAAAAAACTTTCCAATCAAATTTTAGACCTTACCACCTCCATTGCAGGATACGAAACGCACTTTACAGAAATGGAGCAGCGGGTATTAGAAGCGAAAGATGGCCTCCAGACCATGCTCTACGATTTTGATCTTGAGAATAGTTTCCAATATTTTTCCCGGCACTGAAGTCAGGCTCTCTAGTCTTTAGTTACGAGTTTTGCCCCTGGAGCCTTTTTTAATTATTGGGGTTACATTGGCCACCCTCCAGTCTTCAGGTACAATGGATGATTTTAATGATAGGTTACAAATTTTAACTAATAAATCAGAAATTTCATTTTTTAGTTCCTTCAATACCCTAGGATGCATACCATCCGGTCCAGGTGATTCTCAAAAAAGATATAGTTGCGATGGAGAAGGTACAGAGAAGAGCAACCAAAATGATAAAGAGAATGAAACAGCTCCCCTATGAGGAAAGGCTGAAGAGGTTAGGGCTGGTTCAGCTTGGAGAAGAGACGGCCGAGGGCGGATATGATAGAGGTCTTTAAGATCATGAAAGGTCTTAAACGAGTAGATGTGAATCAGTTACTTACTCTTTCGAATAATAGAAGAACTAGGGGGCATTCCATGAAGTTAGCAAATAGCACATTTAAGACTAATCGGAGAAAATTCTTTTTCACTCAATGCACAATAAAGCTCTGGAATTTGTTGCCAGAGGATGTTGTTAGTGCAGTTAATGTAGCTGGGTTCAAAAAAGGTTTGGATGGGTTCTTGGAGGAGAAGTCCATTAATGGCTATTAATCAAGTTTACTTAGTGAATAGCCACTGCTATTAATTGCATCAGTAGCATGGGATCTTCTTAGTGTTTGGGTAATTGCCAGGTTCTTGTGGCCTGGTTTGGCCTCTGTTGAAAACAGGATGCTGGGCTTGATGGACCCTTAGTCTGGCCCAGCATGGCAATTTCTTATGTTCTTAATCTGTCTCTAAGTGTTCTGCTAATTGATTTTGTATGGTTTTTTTCTATTAATTTTGCAATTAGAAGTAGGTTTGACACTGGTCTATAATTGCTCAGGATGAGTGGATCGCTGTTTTTTTCCTTTAAAATTGGTTTTACGATTGCTCATTTTAGTGTGTCTGGCATGGTTCCTTCTTTTAAGGATAAATTAATGATATTTGTTAATATTGGAGAGACTGTTGGCTAATTTTTTTATTTCTATGATTGGTAATATGTCAAGTTCATGTGGGGCGGGGTTTATCTTTTTTAGCATAGATTCGACTTCTAGTTCTGATATTTCATTGAATGTTGTCCATTGTTTAACGTTTCTTTTTTGCATTTTAATTTTTTGTTTAGTTATCTTTGGGATCTTTGCTTTTAGGTTCTTAATTTTGTCGTTAAAAAAAGTAGCTGTTTCATTACATCTATTTACTGGAAGGTTTTGGGGAGGGTCAGATTTGTCACTTGTGAGATTTTTTACAATGGTAAACAAGGTTCTTGGGTTATTTGCGAATTCTTCTATTTTAGTGCTCTAATATTGTTTCTTTGCGCTGAGAATTACTTGTTTTATAGTAGGCTAGGTGTCTTCTGTATTTAGTTAGGTTTTCATTTGTTTTATTTTTTTTCCATTCTTTTTCTTTTTTCCTCAGATTTCTTTTGACTTCCTTTATCTTTTCATTATGCCAGGGGTTTGTTTCCTTGGGTTCCTTGATGCTAATACATTTTATTGGGTTTATCTCATTAGCTAAATTTTTGGTTGTTTGCATCCATGCTGATGTTGCAGAGGAGCAGTCAGTGTAATCTATTTCTGTAAGTTTTTCTTCTAATTTGTCTTTCAGGGTTTCTATGTTATATGGTGGGCGATATTTAAATTCAATGGGTTCTATTTTTTGTGTCACTTGTTGTTCAGTATCTTTGATAGAGGATTATTTGAGGAAATGATCTGACCAAGGGATCTGTGTATAGTCAGTTTTAATATGCTCTAGGAGTCTGTGGTTGATAAACGATAAATCAAGTGAGTGTCCTGCTTTGTGAGTGGGCTTGTCAGTAGTTAGAGTGAATCCTAGTGCCGTCATGATATCCATTAGTGTTTGGCAGGTGTTAGATAAGGGGTTTGCATCCATGTGTAAGTTGAAATCACCTAATACAATAGTGGGTTTTGAGGAATTTAAGTGTGTTGTTAGGAATTCAATTAGTGGTGAGATGTTTAATTCTAGAAGGCTTGGGGGGCAGTATATAAGGCAGATTTGTAAGTTGTTGGTTTCAAAAAGAGCAATTTCGTGGTTTCTTAGGGGTGTTGCCGGGATTAGTTTACATTTAAATTGTTTTTCAATTATTAGTAGTTCCCCCCCCTTTTATTTATTCTGGGGATTGAAAATACATCATAGTTTTTATGTGCTATATGATTTTTTAAGACGGTGTCTGATTTTTTTAACCTTGATTCTGTTACTGCGATGAAGCTTGGTTTTGTGTCGTATAATAGGTCCGTAATTATAGGGAATTTCTTAGTGATTGATTGTGCATTTACTAATAGGAAGGTTATCATTAATAAATTATTTGTAATTGCATTGTTTTTGATTTTGGTCTTTCTTATTTGTATGAGGTTACTAGATTGTGTTTTCTTGCTTTTGTTTGCTGTGTATCTGTTTCTGTGTTTATATGAGTAGTCATTTCCTTATTTACCTTTGTTTAGGAAAGTTCTGATAGATTGTGTTCCTGGTTCATTTCTTTCATTGTCCATGATCAGTGCTGTTCGTTCTGGATTTATAGTCAGTTCGTCTTTTGTTATAGGATTTCTTAGGGGTGTACGAAGGGGCGTACAAAGGGGCATGCCCCTTTGTTGGGCCCCTTCAGTGCGCAGTGCCTCCGGGTCCGGCTCTGCTTTAAATCCCTCTCCTGGCGCACTTTTGCCGATGGTGTTGTCAGCGTGTCGGCCAAGAAGGAGGGGTGCAGGTCGCGGGTCTCGGCGCCTGTGAAGAGAAAGAAATGCAGGGAGAACGAGAGAGAGAGAAAGAAAAACCAGTGCCTTGGTGTAGCAGTTAGGCAGGGCGGTGGTCACACTTCTTCCTCCATGTCCGGCTCCGCTTTAAATCCCCCCTCCTGGCGCGCTTTTGCCGACGTCGGTGATGTCAGTGTCGGCCAAGGGGAAGGGGCGCGGGTCGCACTTCTGGGGTCGCGGGTCTCGGCGCCTGTGAAGAGAAAGAAATGCAGGGAGATCAGATATTCCCTATCTCATTGTGAGCCTCGATGCTGAAAAAGCTCAATTTAATGGGGTTCAGAGGTTTTTTTTCTTCAGGCAAGTCAGCTACTTTACCATATGCCAGTTGCCTCCATATTAATCAATGGGATGCATTCGGACCCCTTTCCAGTGTTAAGAGGTACAAGCCAGGGATGCCCATTGTCTCCCTTGCTGTTTCTCCTCACCTTAGAGCCCCTGTTACTTGGAATACAGGAGTCACGAGTCATACGAGGCCTGCAGTTTCATTTTCTGAAGCAGAGGGAGATTTTCAAATACACCGCCTTTGCAGATAATATCTTAGTTTTTCTTACTGCCCCTCAACAATCACTGCAGGCACTTCTTGAGCTGTTTACAGCCTTTGGTACCTTCTCGGGCCTGCAGATTAACTGGGACAAGTCAGAGGCCTTGGCCTTTCCAGATACTCTCAAAGAACGCTGGCGTGGCTCTTTTCCCTTGCAATGGGCTAGTGGCTCAATTAAATATCTTGGGATCTATGTGTCAACAGAATTGGCAGCCATCTATAACCTCAATATTTCTAGTCTACTCAAACTCACTCACGATAAATTGTGCACTTGGCAGGAGCTACTCATATCTCTTGGGGGGCATATCAATTTGTTTAAATTAGTTGTCCTGCCTAAATGCTGTTTGTGCTGCACAACTTCCCGCTATCACTTACGCACTGTGACCTTGGGAATATAGATAAACTGCTGCATGGCTTCTTCTGGAGTGGGAAGAAGGCAAGGGTCCCGTTAACTTGGTTAAAATTGAAATGGGGGTCTGGAGGTATGGGAGTGCCGGACTTTGTCCGATATAATGTTGCGGCCAATCTACGATTGGTGCGGGACTGGATTTGGGGGGAGTCTACATTTGTGAATATCTTGGCAGAGCAAACTTTGGTAGCCCCCTTAGACCTCAAATTTGTCCTTATGTGTCCCCGACTGGCTCTCCCTACTGCGCTGGCACAGGATCCATTAATTGCGCCTCTTAGGAAGGTCTGGACTTTTCTCACTAAACAGCTAGGCATACCTAAAGTTTGCTCTTATCTTCTGCCCATAACAGGAAATACTAATTTTTCACCAGGATCCCACTCCATTAGCTTTCGTGACTGGGGACGGAAGGGCATCACACAATTGGATGCTATGGGCACCATGTTATCCTTTGACGAGCTGAAGGGAATATATGGGCTAAAGGGTGTTCATTTGTTTGGTTACTTGCAAGCTCGACATTACATACAGTCTTTGCCACTACCTACTAAACAGCCGACACACTTTCAAACCCTGGAAACTTTTTTCCAACTTGAGCATCAACGTCCTCCTCCCTTATCTGTCTACTATAAGGGGTTACTCCAAGGTCTCTCCAGGCCCTAGAATCTAACATCCGTGGAGCGCTGGGGGCAGGACGGGGTTTTTACCGTGACTGAAGTGGCCTTTGCCGCGTGTATGAAGAATATGGCTAATGTTACTGGCAACATGTACTTTAGGGAAATGCAATTCAAATTCCTGAGGAGAGCAGAAATTTCCCCACAAATAGCTTTTTACGCTAAATTGGTCCCGACAGCATCTTGCCCTCGCTGTCAACTATCTACAGGGACATAGTCCCACGCTTTTTGGGCCTGCCCACTAATCCAAACTTTTGGGGAAAGATTGTGAGCTATTTGCGGCGACTTTTTGGTGTGTGCCTCCCAATCTCTCCACAGCTGTTCTTATTTGATTGCATTCCTCAGCCACTTGTTCAAGATATGGGTCTTCCTTTGTTCATCAAGAAGGCCTGTGCAGTGGGGAAGAAGGTTATTCTACTACATTGGTGGGAACAGAGTCCCCTGTCTTTTTGGACTTGGCACATTTATCTCCATCGCATGAGGCAAATGGACAACTTAGCCTTGAGAGTGTCATCAAAACACCGTCGTACCTTTTTACAAACTTGGGATGCTTATTTACAAGCACTGCCACATCGGCGCGTGCATGTTATAAAATCAGCACGTCCATATGTGCGCCCCTTAGTGTAGCTGGGTTTAAAAAAGGTTTGGATAAGTTCTGGGAGAAGTCCATTATTTACTATTAATCAAGTTGATTTAGGGAATAAACATTGCTATTGCTGGCATCAATACCATGAAATCTACTTAGTGTTTGGGTACTTTCCATGTACTTGTAGCCTGGACTGGCCACTGTTGGAAACAGGATGCTGGGCTTGATGGACCCTTGGTCTGACCCAGTATGGCAATTTCTTATGTTCCAGAATGCACCTGCTTATTTTAAGGAGAGCTCAGCAAGTAAAAACCAGCTTTATTTTAATTGCCCAAGCAATGAGATTAAATGACTAACAAGAGAGCTTCAGTGCCTAAGTATAGTTTGCCTCCTTAGTTTAGGTTTTCTTTTTTTTTTTTTTTTTGAGGGAGGGGAGGGTACTAGCAGCTGTTCTACAGCATTTGGGGAAGGAGAGGGCACGTCCTCTCTCCCAAACAACACCAATGCTTCAGTGCCTCTGGACTCAGAGCCAGAGTAGCATTCTTGGGCTTCACGCGTCAATAGCAAACCCAAGCCAGCAGCCCATCAGTTAAAGAGAGGGGCTCATTTTATCATTGTCGGCGTAAGACCCAAGCTCCGATTCATCCCTGGAGCCACCGCTCAGAGCGGCTTCCGATCCTGCTGTTCTCACTGCCCAGTCCTTCCATCCCTAGCTGGCCTCAATCAGCTGCACTACGCCTTCCCTCTGGAGCAGAGTTGCAGCAGCGTGGAATTATACCATAGACCACCATAATCATGCACATACACAGTCACCTCCCTGACCAATGTCTCTTTCTCTCACACACCAGTCACCTCCCTGACCAATGTCTCTTTCTCTCTCACACCAGTCACCTCCCTGAACAAACTCTCTTTCACTCTCACACCAGTCACATCCCTGTCCAGTGACTTTCCTGAGCAGTATCTTGCTTTCACACGTTTTCTCTCTTACTTACACACACATTCACTCATACACTTACACACATGCTGGCTCACTCTCTCTGCCTCACTCACTCACCCCCAACCCCGGTACACATGGCAGCTACAGCACAAGGTAGTCGGTATGCTGCTATTAAAAGCAGAGTCCCGACAGGCTAGAAACTGCAACAGGAATGACCTCCCCGCCCCGCAGTGGTAAGAAGGCAGCAATTAGCTGATTGCTTGTGCTGCTATCACGGCACAGAGCAGTCAGCCTAGAATGTAATTTTGTTTTTTCTTCTCCCCACCCCAGCCTTTTATTTTTTTTGCAGTTTGACTATTATTATTTTTGATTTCTTGCTGGTATTGCGCTGGCGAGAGAGCCGGGGGGGGGGGGGGGTGCAGCGGCACCGTACTTCTGCAGCCCAGCACCGATCTTCAGCTCTGGGTCCAGGCAGCTGATGGACAACTTTCCCCAATAGTCGCGCGGCAGGAAATCCCGGCGGCCACCTTCTCAGCTGACTGCTCTGTGCCGCGATGATCGCAGCACAGGCAAACTGCTGAGTGTAGCGGGGCCGGCGAGAGCCTTGGGATCTCAATGCTGCTGCGTGGCCTTTTCTTCTTCCCGCGTGCCCGGGAAACGTCACTTCCTCTTCCGGGCCACAGGGGCGGGAAGAAGAAAAGTTCATGTTTCAGTTGCCGGCTTCCACAAACACTGCTGCCGTTCGCCTTCGGGGCTTGAATGTGCTGATAGCCTGAGCAGGAACAGCAGCAGTGTTTGTCTCGCTAGGAGGGGAGAGCAGCAAGTGCGCGACACAACGGTTGAGAACTACTGCATTAGAAAGTGTTTTAGGCTGCTCTTGCTTCACGGAATTTATGTACAGCCTACTGCTCACTAGAGAGATCTGACTAGATAGAGCCTCTTCCGAAGAACTTGCCGCCTTTTTTTTCACGCAGGAGTAAGCGTTGAGCAGGACCGTACAACATAGGCTGGGGGCACCTTTTCCTTGTTAGTGAAATGCTGTCAGTGGCAGCCGGACTCTGGCTGCTGCTGGCCGGGGCTTTTCTGGTCTTGCTTCTTCTACACCTCAGCTCTGCCCTGCCCGCTGGCCTCTTCCAGGACATGATCCGCTATGGCAAGACCAAGAGCGGCGTTCGGAACTGCCATCTGCCCAAGAGGTAATGCGCTGGGAACCAGGGGGAAGGGGGGAGAGCGTGGCAACACAAGGGTGGCTGGGCCTGTCTGTCTGTTAAATTCCAGTCCCATGTTTGGGAGTGAGATCTCATGCCCATACAGACAGAGATGTTGTCGAAGTGTTGGGGTTTTTTTCTTTTTGGAAGATAAAATATTAATACTTGCCCTGTTCTTGAAAGAGAGTTCTGATCAGCTTATTTCTTGGAAGTGGAAACTATTTCTTATCATACAGACAGGTGAAATCAAAACCAGTGGGTTATGCACCTGTACCAGCAGATGGAGACGAAGCAAAGCTGACATCAGAGTATATATATACACCCCTGCAGTGAAAGCCCGCCAGTATTCTCCATCTCCAGCAGATGGTGGACGAACATCTCCCTACTGGGGATTGCCTTAAAGATTTGAAGGAGAAAAGAAGAGGAAAATTAATTTGGCCCGCTCTCCAGTGGTGATACCATATGGTCCCTCCCTCAGTTGAGAATTCCTGAGGTGATTTCCTTGGTCTGGTAGCTGGTTTTTCAACTGGCATGAACTTTGCTGTAAAAAAAAAAACAAAAAACCACAAAGAAGAGGAGTTGAATAGGGATTCCTTCCCCCCTCCGATCTCCGTGCTTGGTGCACTATTCGACGGTCATTCCCATGCTGGGTCAGACCAAGGGTCCATCAAGCCCAACATCCTGTTTCCAACAGAGGGTAAACCAGGCCACAAGAACCTGGCAATTACCCAAACACTAAGAAGATCCCATGCTACTGATGCAATTAATAGCAGTGGCTATTCCCTAAGTAAACTTCATTAATAGCCGTTAATGGACTTGATTAATAGCCGTTAATGGACTTCTCCTCCAAGAACTTATCAAAACCTTTTTTTAACCCAGCTACACTAACTACACTAACCATATCCTCTGGCAACAAATTCCAGAGCTTTATTGTGCGTTTAGTGAAAAAGAATTTTCTCCGATTAGTCTTAAATGTGCTACTTGCTAACTTCATGGAATGCCCCTAGTCCTTCTATTATTCGAAAGTGTAAATAACCGATTCACATCTACTCGTTTAAGACCTCTCATGATCTTAAAGACCTCTATCATATCCCCCCTCAGCCGTCTCTTCTCCAAGCTGAACAGCCCTAACCTCTTCAGCCTTTCCTCATAGGGGAGCTGTTCCATCCCCTTTATCATTTTGGTTGCCCTTCTCTGTACCTTCTCCATCGCAACTATATCTTTTTTGAGATGCGGCGACCAGAAGTGTACACAGTATTCAAGCCTAAGAAAAAAGCTAAGCCCGCTGATGATACGGGTCGTCGTCAGTTATAGAGGCCTTTGAGGTTTGGGATACCTCAGGCTGTTTCTGATTCTTCATGAGACTCTGATGATCCACAGTTACCTTCCCCGCCTCCGATGGGGGGGTTGGTGGGGAGGTGGATCCAGCGCAGGGAAATCTGCACAGATCTCATGGGATGGATGGCGACTATCCTAAGGTGGTCAGGCTTTTTCGCAAGGAGGAGTTGGGTCCTCTCATCCCTGCCATTTTAGGTGAACTGGGTATTGAGACTCCCCAGGAAGAGTCTCGACTGGGGACCACAGACCCGGTGTTGTTGGGCTTGCGGGGACCGCCTTCCTCTTTTCCGTTTCACTTTTCGGCCACGGATTTGCTCTTCCGAGAATGGGATTCCCCGGACCTAGGTCTGAAGGTGACCAAAGCTATGGATAAGCTGTATCCTCTGCCAGAGGAGGCTTTAGAACTTCTTCGGCTTCCCAAAGTGGATTCGGCGGTTTCTGCTGTCACAAAAAAGCCCACCATCCCAGTCACCAGAGCGACGGCCCTCAAGGACTTGCAGGATCGCAAGCTGGAGCTTCAGCTCAAGAAAACGTTCGAGGTCTCGGCGCTTGGGGTCCTCGCGGCTATGTGTAGCAATTTTGCTTTGCGAGCAGGCCTTCGCTGGGTGCAACAACTGCAGGCCAACGAGGCATTATCGGAGAGGGAAGCCCTCCAGGCTGGATGACATGAGGCTGTCATTGCTTATAGTGCGGATGCCTTTCATGATTTACTTTGCACATCGGCCAGGACCATGGTGTCCGCCATTTCACTGCGTCGTCTGTTGTGCTTACAAAACTGGGCGGCAGATGTTTCTTCCAAGTCTCAGTTGGGATCTTTACCTTTTGAGGTCAAACTGCTCTTTGGCAAAGAATTGGAGGATCTGATTCAGTCGCTCGGAGAGAATAAAGTTCACCGTTTGCCTGAGGATAGGCCGAAGTTCAGGGGTTCCTTTTCGTCCAGGTCTCGCTTTCGTGGGGGTCGGCGGTCACGAACACCTCGAACGCCCGCTTCATCCTTTCGACAAAACTCCAACAGGCAGCAATCATGGTCTCAGTCCTTTCGGGGACGATAATTCGGTAGACCTGGCAACATCCAGTCCACTCAGGGCAGAAAGCCTTCACAATGACGGGCGGCAGGTCCGTTCCTCGGTGCTGGTGGTAGGGGGCAGATTGTCTGTTTTACAAGGAGTGGGCCAAACTCCCATCAGACCAGTGTGTTCTCTCTGTGATAAAACACGGCTACGCTTCAGATTTTGCACGAAGACCCTGCCATCAGTTTCTGGTCTCTTCATGCGGTTATGCAACCAAGCGCCGGGCGGTATGGGAGACTCTGCAGCGCCTTCTCGATCTCGGCGCAATTACTCTCGTCCCTCCGGCAGAACATCAGCGAAGTTGCTACTCCATTTACCTTGTGGTTCCAAAGAAGGAGGGAACCTTCTGGCCCATTCTCCATCTAAAGCGGGTCAACAGATGTCTGCGGATACCCCGCTTCCGCTTGGAGATGTTACGGTCAGTCATTGCTTCCGTGCGGCAGGGGGAGTTTCTAGCATCCCTGGATCTGACGGAGGCGTATTTACCCGTCTGGATCAGAGCCGATCACCAGCAGTTCCTGCGGTTTTCCATCCTGAGCTATCAATACCAGTTTCAAGGTCTTGCCACCACGCCCAAAACGTTCACCAAGATCATGGTGGTGGTAGCAGCACAATTGCACAGCGAAGGATTTTTGGTGCATCCATACTTGGACGATTGGCTGATTCGAGCAAAGTCAGAAGCGCTTTGCCAGGAAGCGATAAACTGGGTACTTCAGCTGTTGCGTGTGCTCGGCTGAGTGGTCAACCTGTCCAAAAGTCGTTTAATGCCCTCCCAATCATTGGAATTTTGGGGGGCTTTGTTCGACACTTGTCTGGGCAGAATCTTCCTGGCGGCAGACCGCATTGCCAAATTGCAAAGACAGGTGAGAGTCTTGTTGTCAAAGCATCCGTCGAAGGTCTGGGATTATTTGCAATTTCTGGGGTCCATGACTTCGACCCTGGAGCTGGTTCCATGGGCTCACATGCGGCCGTTGCAATCAGCATTGCTTTCCCACTGGAATCTGGTTTACGAACAATTTCATCTTCCTTTACTACTCCCGGAGACAGCCCGGGCCCGCCTGGACTGGTGGCTTCTTTCGGACAACTTGAGCCGCAGGGTTCCCTTGGTTGTCTCGGAATGGACGGTGGTGACTACGGATGCCAGCCTCTCCAGTTGGGGAGTGGTTTGTCTGCGGAAGTCGGTGCAGGAACAGTGGTCCCAGGAGGAGACACAGTGGTCCATCAATCGTCTGGAGACCAGGGCAGTGCACCTGGCGTTGCAGGCTTTTCTCCCACTCATCAGGGGGAAATTGGTCAGAGTGCTATCCAACAATGCGACCTCAGTGGCCTACATCAACCGCCAGGGCAGAACCAAGAGTCAGCCAGTGGCGTTGGAGGCTGACATGCTGATCAGCTGGGCGGAGCAGTACCTGGTCAGTATTGCGACGTCCCACATTGCAGGGGTCGACAACGTTCACGCAGATTTTCTCAGTCGCCATCGTCTCTATCCCGGAGAGTGGGAGCTGGCCAACGGAGTTTTTCAACTCATCTGCGACATGTGGGGCATGCCCTGCATGGATCTGATGGGATCATTCAAGAACTCCAAAGCCCCACGCTTCTTTGCTCGCCGCAGGGAGACGGGAGCAGAGGAAGTAGACACTCTGGTACTTCCCTGGCCGATGGATGTGTTGCTTTATGTATTCCCGCCTTGGCTTCTAATCGGGAAGGTACTCCGGCGAATAGCACTACACCCATCAGAAGTAATCCTGGTAGCTCCCGAATGGCCGCGTCATCCATGGCTTGCGGATCTGGTCAATCTCGCAGTGCAGGGTCCCCTGAGGTTTCCGGATCTCTCAGACCTACTTCATCAAGGGCCTGTCTGTTTTGACCAGGTCGATCACTTTTGTCTAGCGGCATGGCTTTTAAGAGGCAGCATCTGAGGGGCAAAGGATATTCAAATGAGGTAGTCTCTATGCTCTTGAGGTCGCGTAAGACTTCTACGTTTCTGTCATGTGCAAGTATGGAAGGTGTTTGAGGCTTGGTGCGTAATTAAGGAGATCCTACCTACCCGAGCGTCCATGCCTGATATTTTGTGCTTCCTTCAAGCTGGATTAGCCAAGGGATTATCGTGTAGTTCCTTGCGGGTGCAGGTGGTAGCACTTGGTTGTTTATGCAGTAACATTCAGGGGGTGCCGTTAGCAGCGCATCCGGATGTTTCTCGCTTTCTCTGTGGAGCGAAGCATTTACATCCACCATTGAGACATCCTTGTCCGTCCTGGAACTTAAACTTAGTTCTTACGGCCTTGTGTGCTGCGCCTTTTGAACCTTTGAAAAGAGCAACGTTGAAGGATCTCATGTTGAAGGTGGTGTTTCTGGTGGCCATTTCTTCTGCTCATAGGGTCTCTGAGCTTCAGGCTTTATCATGCAGGGAACCCTTCCTGAGGATTTCGGATTCTGGAGTATCCTTGCGAATGGTTCCTTCCTTTCTCCCGAAGGTAGTCTCCTCATTTCATTTGAATCAATCTGTGGAGCTTCCCTCCTTTTTGGACCTGGATCGTTCAGATCCTCTTTCTAGGGACTTAAAGAAATTGGATTTTCGTAGAACTTTGCTGCGTTATCTTGAGGTTACCTTCGGGTCTCGGATCATCTTTGTTCTCTGGAGAGGCCCCAGAAGAGGTAACATGGCGTTGAAGGAGGCTATCAACTCTGCATATTTACTAAGGGGTAGGCCCTTACCCTAGGGGTTTCGGGCACATTCTACTCGTTCTCAGGCGGTGTCATGGGCAGAATGTCAGCAAATTTCGCCACAGGAGATTTGCAGAGCGGCTACCTGGAAATCATTACATATTTTTGCCAGACATTACCGGCTGGATGTCCAGGGCCCGGGTGCAGGTGGATTTGGAGAAGGTGTGCTGAGAGCGGGCCTCTCCGGATCCCATCCCAGGTAAGAGTAGCTCTGGTACATCCCAGGAGTCTGGATTGATCCGGGTACATACAGGGAAAGGAAAATTGATTCTTACCTGATAATTTTCATTCCTGTAGAACCACGGATCAGTCGAGAGTCCCGCCCATTTGGCGTTCAAAGGTAATGGAGAGTCTGCTCGTTCAGCATTTCTGTTGTTTAGTCTGCAGATCTATCTCATTTACCGTGTCTCACGGGTTCTGTTCCCACTTGGGGTTAGTGAACCAGTTCAAGTTGTTAGGTTACTGTATATAGTTAGTTTGGTTTCGTACCATTCTGCTTTGTGACTGAGTAATACTGACGGACTGTAGGTGGCATCCTGGTATATACGGCAGAATCCATCAAAACTTCTCTGTCTCCATCTGCTGGAGGGGAGGCAAAACCCAGGAGTATGGACTGATCCGTGGTACTACAGGAACAAAAATTATCAGGTAAGAACCAATTTTCCTTTTGAAGTTGTTTTTACCTTTAAATGGGCATGGTCTTGCTTATGTCATGGGGCACAGGGCACTCTGGCCTATATCTCCTTGTCCAGTATGTCACTACTCGTGGTTTGAAAACAAACCATTTGCAGTGAGAACAGCTTTTTCTTCCATGCTGATTGCTCTCTCTAGATAGATGCTTCCCAGGTCATCTAGCTTTTTTGGGTAAAGGCAAAATGCAGCAGTAGACACTTTATTCAGGTTTCTTTTCTTTGGTGATTAATTTTAATTATGATTCTTTTCAAAATTAAGATTCTGGTTTTATTTATTTTATTTCAAGTCTTTTATATACCGAAGTATAGCAGTCTGCCTTCACTCCGGTTTACATGAGAACAACAATACAATGTAATCACATTTGAACAGCTTATTATAGTGAGAAAAATATTAGTCGTAGGTTTGATAGTGAGTAACAAATACATACTGGAAACGAACATTTTGCAACAAACAAACTAATCATTTTTAAAGGGTGGTAGATCATACGGTGAGTTCATCGTTGGGCAAGGGTACGTGTCGCATTTGTGTATCAGAGTTACTGTTCTGAGGGGGGACAAGCTGTGTTGTTGACCGAGAATGAAAGGTGATTGATTGAGAGGTGTGAGGAGGTGGAGGAGAGCATTCAGGGAGAGTAGAGTGCGTCGTGCACAGTGGAGGAATGAGTTCGGTGGAATGAGTTATGAGGGTGCGTGTGGCTTAACCAACGCCATCTCTGAAAGTTTGGTTGAAATACCATGTTTTGAGTTCCTTTTTAAAGGATTTGATGTCACTAAGTGAGTTCCATATTTTGGGTCCTGCAATGGAGAAGGCTCTGTTCCTAGTGTTGGTCAGTTTTTAAATTTTGAACAGCTCTTGATTATTTACTTTAATACTAACTTTGGAATTTTTTTTATTGATTTTGTTTTGTTTTATGTGCTTTTCTTAGTTCTCTGTTTTTTACTTTGTCCTGTCTGCCCCAACATCAGCCCACCAGTATTCTCCATCTCCAGCAGATGGTGGACATACATTTCCCTTCTGGGGATTACTTATGGTAAAAAAAAAAATAAAAAATAATAATAATAATAATTTATTTATTTAACATTTTTCTATACCGACCTTCATGGTTAAATACCATATCAGGACGGTTTACATCGAACAGGGATAAAAATAATTAGGTAAAGGAAGAGATAATAATATGAGAATAATAATAATAATAATAATAATAATAATATAAAAATAATGAGAAAAGAGGAGAAAATGGAAGATTTTCGAACACCGCTTGAGCTCCTGAAGTGACACCAGTTGGTCCCTCCCTCAGTTGAACATTTTCAGTCCGAGAGCCTACTTCAGCTATGGGCTTAAAAAAAAAAATATAGTTGGAGCCAGATGGAGAGCTTGGCAGTGACCGCTTATGATCTCTACCCCCATAGCCAGAGACCCATTCGTGCTCTTAGCCAGGGCTAAGCATGCCAAAAAAAGAAGAAAGTGTAAGGAGGTTTTAGTTTCTGTCTTCCTTCTTACCTGATCTCCTCCCTCGGTGCTGGGTGTTTGGTGTCCTTCCCCTCTTCCCTCTCACTTCTCTGCAGAGTTTAGTATAGAGCAGAGGTGTCTTGGGTTTGGTGGGTTGAGCAGCCCTTGGCTAGGCTCCGCTCCAAAGACTCAGTTTCTTCAGCCACATGGTAGGCCGCAGCAGCATTTATTCCCACTCATTGGCGGGTGAGCGATCTGCCTGGTGATGCATGGACATAAGCACGCACGTGCATGTAAGGCCACGGCCTATATCTGTGCGCATTCATGAGCACGAAGGGTTTGTGCACGCAGGCACTTCAGCGCATACAATCTGGACGCATCCTGTTGGAGTGCATACCATCGCATGCTATCTAGGCGCATACTATGACTTCATGCTATCTTGAGTTCATACTGTCTGGGTGCATCCTGTGTGAGCGCATCGTGACTGGGCATATAATGTCTAAGCGCATACTATCAGTGCATGTTATTGGAGCACATACTATTTAGGCGCATACTACAGGTGCAGGTTACCGCAGCCCTTTGGCAGGTGCATATTGCACGTATACTCCCAGATATGGTTGGTGTGCGCAGGCAGCTGTCTAGCACATGGTACCGGACAGCTGTAGCGTCAGGGACACAGGTCCCAGAGCTTAGTTATCTATGCAGCTTGTCATATACAGACAATATGGCCATCGCTTTCTCTAAGCCTGTCTGTGCCGTTTAGCCAAGGTGATTTGCCTATTTCAGATGTGGCCAACGTTGGGCCATCCCCACAGACTAAGGGGAGTGGGTAAAAGGCGATACAATGAATGTATCACCTCCTACGTTTCCTGGGTGGCATTCTTTTTCCAGGGTCTTTAGTCCTTTCTGCAGGGTCTCCCAGCAGGGCCATGGATCCTTTATATGTTGGGTTCCTGTACCCAGGGCACCCACTTTTCAGCCTCTGCATACAAGCGCTGCGCTAAGGCAGTCCCTGGTGATGTTCAGGAGGATGTGGGTGAGGATTCATTAGGTGACTCCAACGGGGATTTGGTTTTCTCCCCTTGGGAAGAGGGGGAAATTACTCTGGATTTGGAGCCACATAGGACTCTGCTCCTATTCTTTCACAGAGATGTGTTGCCAAATCTGTTGTCTCAGACTCTGAAGACACTTGGTGTGGCTGGGGGTGACTCTTCAGGTGTGCCAGAGAAGACCCCATATTGGTCATCCTACGCAAGGTGTCATGTTTCTTTCCCTCCTGGATACAATTCAAGAGTTGATTGACCTTGAAAGGAGCACCCCTGAAGTTAACTTCAAAGAGGGGTGCGCTTTAACGGGATTGTACCTCTTAGTTCAAAATTGCATTTCCAGAAGGTGGTTACCTTGGTGTAGGTGCTGTTACCAAGCGAACCACAATCCCCCAGGGTAAGGAGGGGCAGTTCTAAATGATGCTCAGGATAGGCAGACTGAGACTATCCTTACGCAGGCCTTTAAGGCCATGGCAATGAATTTGCAGATTGCATCTTGTTGATCCCTGTTAGCTCGGACTGGTTTGTGTAGCTCTCAAGAGATGCAAGGAGTGAGGTCTGATGGCAGATTGGTATGGAAGTGGGGGTCGCGTTCTTAGCTGATGCGGGCTGTTACTTGGTGCGGACGGCCGCTAGAGGGGTGGCTTCCGTAATAGCAACTATTTGCCAGATACAACTATGAAATTGGTCGGCTGACATGGTTTCCAATTCCAATCTCGCAAGATTACACTTTCAGGGTTCTCTTTTATTCACGCCCTTATGGAGGAGCCTCTACTCAAAGTCTCGTCCCTTTGGAAGGTCTCAGTCCTTTCAGCCTAGACAGCCTTGTAAGGTTGCAGGCTCTGGAACCGGTGCTCCTCGATCTTCACAGTGAATGTGTGGGGACTCACTTATGGAGGTGAGTTTAGTTTATGATGAACCAGTGGTTTCTAGAGGGGATATTGGATAGCTATGCTCTAGAATTCCTCCAGATTCCTCAGGGTGCTGTTTATGGGCTCTGTGCAACTGTTTCAGGAGGCTGTTGGCCTTGTGGGCCACTATTTCCTTTTTTCTGTCGTTCCCAAGAAGGAGGTGGAGTCTGACCCATTCTGGATTTTATTGAAGTTAGTTGTCTTTGGCGTTTGACTCATTTCTGGATGGAAACTGTGTTCTGTAATATTGGCAGTACAAACAAGGGAGTTTCTCATGTCTTAGATCTGATGGAGGCACACTACACATTCATCAGGAACATCAGCGTTTCCGAGCCTTGCCATTCTGGGCCATCATTATCATGTTCAGGCTCTGCCCTTCAAATGAGCGATTGTTCCCGGGACCTTCTCCAAGGTCATAGTGGTAGTAGCGATGACTGCGCAAAAAAGACAACCTGTTGTATTTGTATCTGGACAAGTTATAGCTACCTCAGACATTGGAGTGTTTCGGCATATGATTCGACATGGAGCTAGGCAGAGTAATTCTGCTGGACAGTTGCATTCAGAAGTTAGTGGCTCAGGTTCAGGCCCTGAGGAGGACTATTGGTTCGATGTTGCAATTGTATCTTCAGGTCCTGGGCTCGTTGGCGGCCACTTTGGACATTGTCTTCCATGCGAGGGTGCTCCTGTGGCTTCATCAGCATACATTGCTTTCCTGTGGCATCCGTGGTCACAGGAGTGTATGGTATGATTTCACTTGTCCTGGTGGTGCATGTTTAGTTGCACTGGTGGCTACAGGTGGATCATTTCAGGAAAGGGGATTTCCCTGGAGGCATCAGGCTGGTTGTTTCTCATTATAGATGCGAGCCTTTTGGGTTGGGGAGGCTCATGGTCAGGAGTTGGAAGCGCTTACAGTTCCACTGATATGTTGGTTTGCCAAGCGGCTGGAAGCTCATGCGGTCACGGTACTGTCGGACAATGCATTGACATTGGCCTACATCAGTCATCAAGGCGGAACCAGTAGCTTTTCAGTTTCTGGTTTTGCGGGCGTCCTCCACCAACGCAGAGGTACCACGGTTCTTCAGTCATAGTAGAAGTCCGAGAGTGCAGGATATAGAAGCTCTCGTTCGGATGTGGTCGCGGGACAGGATGGTATAAGCCTTCCTGCCATGGCCACTGATAGGCAGGATTCTTCAGAAGATAGCTAGCTGGACCAGAATCGTACTTCTGATGGCTCCGGATTGACTCCGGAGGCCGTAATAGGCCGTTCTGCAAAGGTTGCCAGTGGGTAGACCTCTTAAGGCTACCGCTTAGGATGGATTGGTTGTCATATAATTTGGCCCTCAAAAGGGCTTGGGGTTGAAGCGTAGTTATCCTTTTGCAGTGATTTCCACTTTTCTCTGGGCCAGAAAGGTTTTTTTTTTTTCCTACGTCTCTGGCCTTTGTTACAGTCAGAGAGTTGAGAGGCCTAGTGTGAGGAGCAAAGTTCTCAGCCTCTCAAGAGGAAATTCTTTTAATTTTGTAATTTCTGTGGAAAGATTTGCTTAAAGGCTTGACCTTTATCACCCTGAAGGTTTAAGTAGCATCTCTCGCTTGTTATAGGGGGCGAGTCACTGGTGGGTCATTGTCTTCTCATCCAGATGTGTTCTGGTTCTTGAGCAATTCTCATCTTTCATCCAGTGCGTGGTTCTTCCTTGGACTACTTGCCTTGAAGGCAGTTTTTTCTCATGACAATCTGTTCAGCATATCAGATTTCTCAGATGCATGATCTTCTTGTTGTAGGCGGAGCCAGGCCCAGCACCAACGGGTGTGGAAACCATGCAATTGCACAAGGTGGCACACCCAGTGGGGTGGTATCAGGTGCAGGGAAAGGCCTGTATTGCCGCTGGTGAACCCGATCCCACTGGTGGCAGGAGAAGTAGAGGCCGTAGTGCTGGCTGGTGGGATCAGGTTCACTGGCAGCAGAAGAAGCAGGAGGCCCGTGGTGCTGCCAGTGAACCCAATCCCACTGGTGGCGGAAAAGCAGGAGGCCACAGCAGAAGAGGAAGGCCGTCCAACAACTCTTCCTCATGTGCTGGCCCCGTGGTACAGAACACTTGCAGTGCTAGCACTTCCTGTATTCTGATAGCGTGAGAAGAGGAGCTGCAGAACAGCTGCTGTCTACAAAGAAGATGATACAGGCTGGCAGCCGCAGTGGAGGAGAAATGACCTGTGGACCCTGACTGCCTGATCTGCATGTGTGTGAAAGTGAATGGGAGCCTGCCTGGGATGGGTATGTGAATGGGAGCCTGCCTGGGATGAGTGGGTGTGTGAATGGGAGCCTGCCTGGGATGAGTGGGTGTGTGAATGGGAAGCTGCCTGGGATGAGTGGGTGTGTGAATGGGAAGCTGCCTGGAATGGTTGTGTGAATGGGAGGCTGCCTGGGATGGGTGTGTGAATGGGAGGCTGCCTGGGATGGGCGGGTGTGGGGGTGTGCATGTGTGTGTGTGTGTCTGCACACATGCATGCATGGGGGCCTTCCTGGGATGGGCAGGGATTTTGTGTGTGTGTGTGTGTGAGAATGGGAGCCTGCCTGGGATGTGTGGGTGTAAATGAGAACTTGTCTGGGGTGAGTGTGTGAGAGAATGGGAGCCTGCCTGGTGTGTGTGTGTGTGTGTGTGGGGGGGGGGGGGGGGTGGATTCTAGTCTGCCAGCAGCTGAAATGAAGATGAGGGCCTGATGCTGCTGGTAGATCCCAACCAAAGAAGAGCTGGAGATGTTTGTCTGAGAGAAAGCGTATATGTGTTTGTGTTTGTGTGTGTATATATAAGAAAGAAAGTTTGTGCATCCCACTCCCACTTATCCATGACAATCTCAGGGTGACTGGAAATCAAATTTCCCAGGTACGTGAATTTTTAAATTCCTTTTTAGTTTTATTTTTCAGATGTTATTTGATGTGTCTGCTGTTTTGAAATATTTTATTGGTATTTGGGATATTTTAAAAAACTTGTATATGAGTTTTTAATTATTTGATCTTTTATTCATTAGCTTTTTTTGAAATAATATTACTAGTATGTTTTTAGTATTATGATTATATATATTTCTTGATTTTATTGTTTGATGTTTGAGGAATGGTGATGGTTCTATTTTTTTCATTGTAGCACTGCATAGAATGTCTGGCTTCTTGTGGTTTCCAGTTCAGTTTTTGTCTGTGCATTTGTATTTCTACTTTGTGGTTGCTGTGTTCTGTATTTGATGAGGGTCTGTTTATGTTCTGTATGTGTGATTGAGGTGAGGCATTCTCTTAATAGGAAGTGTATTCGGGCTTTCAGAAGGTCAAGCCCAGACCCAACACACATCACAATAGGTTTAATACTATATGAGTTCCAAGTGTCTTTTTTGCAGGGATTTCTGGTTGGCATCACTGCAGTGCATGTAAATATAATGTGATATTTTTACCTCAGAATACTGTGATATTTTTCATGTAGTATATAAATGCATAACTCTTAACTGTGTGTGGAATGGGGCGGGGGGCATTGTGCAAGTCTATAAGGTTCGCCTAAGGCACCTCCTTGTACCAGCCATGTGTTGGGGGTGGGTGGGAATGGTGTCTTTTTTTTTTTTTTTTTTTTAAAGTTTGTATCACTGAGAGCTGGGTGTTTTTTGGTGGGCCCAGGACAGAGATTGAATGAGCAGGGTGGGGGGGAGAGGCAGCAAAGTAATAGTTCACACAGGGCAGCAAAAAAGCTAGCAATAGCCCTGGGTGGAGCCTTGATTATTGTCTCCATCCGAGTTTTCCTCAGCAAACAATGTGGTGTTCTTTGCATACCTTCCCAAACATTACCACATATTCATTCGGGCTGTGAAGGGCGCAGTCTTCATGCGTGTGGTGGTAACTGGACCATGGGCAGCCTCCTGCCCTGTTCGGAAGTAGTTTTGGTACATCCCACTTGTAGGAATTGGCCTGCCTGAGTACAGAGGAAGGAGAAATTACTACTTACCTGATAATTTCCTTTCCTCTAAGGAAAGCAGGCCAATCCCCGACCCGCCCTCGGCTGCCAATTTTTGCCTTTGGTTTGCCCTTTAGGTGAGGCCATTGCAGAGAGGTGGTCCTGCTATTAGTTGGAGGACTGGTAAGTGTCTTAACTGGTCCTTCAGTCTAGTGAATGTTAATTCTTTTGTCTGATCTCAGTGTTCCCTATTGCCTGGAAGCATGAGTGATTGATTGTTAATAATCATGTTCAATTATAACCGATTTGTCCACAGTTTGGCTTTTCCAGAGAATACTGGCAGGCTAATGTCAGGGCAGTGACGTCAGCGTTTCCGCTGTCTCCATCTGCTGGCACAATCCACTTGTGGGTATTGGCCTGCCTTCCTTAGAGGAAAGGAAATTATCAGATAAGTAGTAATTCTCCTTGATTTTGAACATAAAAGTAATTTGTAGATGTTTTGTGGTCATAAAAACATAGAAGACCAAATGATCCACCCAGTCTGCCCAGCAAGCTTATGCCAGTATCTGCTGCACTGTGCAAGTTACCCCCATGCTTATCAGTTTCCCAGACCGTAAAAGTCAGGGCCCTTGGATACTATTTGAATCCAATTCCCTTAACTGTTGCCGTGAAAGCAGACAGCAATGTTGGTTTCCTAGCATGTAGCCAGATGGACTCAGGACCAATGGGTATAGTGTACTCGTGATAACAGATGGGAGACGGAGTCAGATTTTAAAGCTGATGTCAGCCTACATATTCCCATGTAGGAAGCTTAGCTCTTCAGTATTTCTCCGTCTCCTAAGCAGATAGGGATACTACACACACTAGAATAGTGTTAGAAATTTTAAAACAAAGTAGAAAGAAAACTTACCTCTACAAGACGAGCCCCGCTCTCCTGTGGTGATACCTAAGGGTCCCTCCCCTAGTCAAGAATTCCTGAGGTGATTTCCGAGATCCCTCAGAGGCAAGCCTCGGTCAAGTAGCCGGCCCCCAGGGTGGCTGAGAGGCAGCGGGTACAGAATCGAGCGTGGCGGTGAAGGTAATTCCCTCTCCCCCCGCAGCCGGAGACCGCCCAGCATGAGACCGGGAAACACCGAGACCAGGTAAGGTAGAAACCTCTCTTAAAGTCTCCGAGGCTCGATTTGCTGCACAGATTGTCCCTTCCGGCGTCTGTTACATCGGGTTGAGCAGCCCCATCTGGGCTAGACCCCGATCCGGTGCGAGGGTCCACACACGTGGAGACCCTCCGGGGGGAGGGGGTCACCATCTTGTCTGCGTGGTCGTCGGCGCCATTTCTCCCCTTGTCCACCAAATTGCCCGCTCAACTGAGCCGTGCGCACAATGACACGCATAACGGTGCCGGGCGCATAGCAGCCCACATAAACGGCCCACGCGTACATCTTTAGGCATTCCGCACGCATATCTTTGGCGCACCCGGAGCGCTCAACCAAGCCTCCCTGCGCGCATTCCTATGCGCACAGACGAGTTTTGAAGCTCACCACGAGCACAAACCATGGCACCGCCTGCCAAGAAGTCCAAGGGACAAGCCCTCTGCCCAGCCTGCCACCTGAGAGCTGCTCAACCAGAAGTGGCCTCCTTCCTATGCCAGCAGTGCGAATAGGCATAGGGAGGAGGCCAAAGCAAGGTCCCTCACTGCCAGTAGGGGGATCCGGATCCACTAATAATAGTACCCCCGACCTCTGTTTCTCCAACTCTGCTCCTTCACAGGAAGACACCTCCGGGGCCTCCACTATAACGCCCCCTGGAATCAACATGGACCCAGGGACTTTTTCCTGGGTGGAATTCTTCAAAGGGCTACAAACCTTTGTCCAAGCACACTCAGTACCAACTGCGACCCAGTCGCCACCAGAAATGCAAGACGTTCCAAGCACCTCTCTGGCCCATCGAGACGTGCCCTTTCTAAGCAACAGCCTCCCTACCAGGAATACAGACACCTCGGAGGACGAGGCTGACTCCCTGGAGGAAGGAGAAATCCCCCCAGGGATGGAACCATACCGAACCATGCTGCGATTCTTTTCCAAAGACGAGTTACCAGCTCTCATGTACCATACCCTGAAGACGCTGGACATTCCAGGCACAGACACCACAACGGAACCAAAGATAAAACCCCATCTTGGTCTCCCTCCGTCAGGCCTCATTCTATTCTCCAATGTTGCAAGCGGTACAGTAACTGATTGACCTGGAATGGAATGCCCCAGAGGCCAGCTTCAAAGGAGGACAGGCCCTAGAAGCCCTATATCCCTTGGAACCCGCAGCTAAGGAACTCCTGCAGTTCCCAAAGGTGGACGCCATGGTCTGCGCAACCTCCAAGCGCACGACCATTCCCGTCGAGGGAGGAGTGGCACTAAAGAATGCCCAGGACAGACGACTGGAATCCATCCTTAAACAGTCCTTTGATGTAGCAGCAATGACTCTTCAGATCGCTTCCTGCTGTGCCATGGTGCCACATTCTTGCTTGCTCCTCTCTAGAGACTGAACCACGCCTGTTGAGACAATGGAACCTGCAATATCATTCCTCATGGATGCAACCTCTGACCTAGTGCGCACCTCTGCCAGGAACGTTGCCTCGGCAGTGGCAGCCAGAAGACATCTATGGCTCCGAAATTGGTCAGCCGACACGACATCCAAAGCGAACCTCACGAGGATGCCCTTTAAAGGATCTCTCTTGTTCGGAAGCGAATTGGAGAAGTTAGTCAACAAATTGGGCGAATCCTCCAGTACCTCGCCTACCGGAGGACAGGAACAAAAGAAACCAGCGCTCCCCCCCCCCCCGAAGAACCAAGGGCGGAGGAGCTCAGCGCTTTAGACCGTACAAGAACGCACACTACCAAGCACCTTTCGGAACAGACACAACAAGAGGGGAGCAGGCTCAGGGACAGGCCCCGGCCGTACCCCACAATGATAATCAACAGACCCATCCACCAGAAGAAGTCATAGAGGGCAGACTTACCCTCTTCTACCAAAGATGGATAGAGATAACATTGGACAAGTGGGTCCTAACCGTCATTCGAGAGGGATACTATCTGGACTTCCACAGCATCATTCCAGACAAATTTGTGAGATCACTGTGCCACGCCCTTTCCAAGAGGACGGCAGTGAAAACCACACTGACGAAACTACTCAGCCTAAAGGCAATAACTCCGGTGCCCACGCACCAACAAAATACTGGTCACTATTGCCGTAGAGGCAGAAACTCACAGTAAAAACCTTTTTAAATATATCAGAAGCATAAAGCCTGTGAGGGAGTCAGTTGGACCATTTTTATGATCAAGGGGTTAAAGGGGCAATTAGAGAAGATAAGGCCATCGCGAAAAGATTAAATTATTTTTTTGCTTCAGTGTTCAGGATGTTGGGGAGATACCCGTATCAGAGAAGGTTTTCATGGGTGATGATTCAGATGGACTGAACCAAATCACGGTGAACCTAGAAGATGTGGTAGGCCTGATTGACAAACTGAAGAGTAGCAAATTACCTGGACCGGATGGTATACACTCCAGGGTTCTGAAGGAACTAAAAATGAAATTTCAGACCTATTAGTAAACATTTGTAACCTATCATAAAATCATCCATTGTACCTGAAGGCTGGAGGGTGGCTAATGTAACCCCAATATTTAAAAAGGGCTCCAGGGATGATCCAGGAAACTACAGACCAGTTAGTCTGACTTCAGTGCCAGGAAAAATAGTAGAAAATGTTCTAAATATCAAAATCACAGAACATATAGAAAGACATTGCTTAATGGAACAAAGTCAGCATGGCTTTACCCAAGGCAGGTCTTGTCTCACAAATCTGCTTCACTTTTTTGAAGGAGTTAATAAACATGTAGATAAAGGAGAACCGGTAGATGTAGTATATTTGGATTTTCAGAAGGCGTTTGACAAAGTTCCTCATGAGAGGCTTCTAGGAAAAGTAAAACGTCATGGGATAGGTGGCGATGTCCTTTCATGGATTACAAACTGGCTAAAAGACAGGAAACAGAGTAGGATTAAATGGACAAGGGCCGAGGGCCCCTGGACTGCTACTACTGGATCACCTCACTACTGCCA
Organism: Rhinatrema bivittatum; assembly: GCF_901001135.1. Classification (NCBI taxonomy): domain Eukaryota; kingdom Metazoa; phylum Chordata; class Amphibia; order Gymnophiona; family Rhinatrematidae; genus Rhinatrema; species Rhinatrema bivittatum. The sequence goes on along the minus strand of NC_042615.1, from coordinate 138,596,007 downwards.
CCTCTTGTGGTATCATTCTGCTGTACAATAAGAGACAAATCTTCTGTGTTTGCGTGTCTTGAGTCTAGCCTAGTACTGCGGTTCCTCACGGGGCTCCTCCCCGTGGGAGTGGCCATCACCGCAGTACCCAAGAATCCACTCCAACAACTCAAAACCATAACAGGGCCGGAACGTTCCTTCCTTCTTGGGAATGATAAAATAAGAAATAAGAACATGCCTTACTGGGTCATACCAAGGGTCCATCAAGCCCAGCCTGTTTCCAACAGTGGCCAATCCAGGCCATAAGAACCTGGCAAGTACCCAAAAAACTAAGTCTATCCCATGCTACTGTTGCTAATAATAGCAGTGGCTATTCTCTAAGTCAACTTAATTAATAGCAGGTAATGGACTTCTCCTGCAAGAACTTATCCAATCCTTTTTTAAACACAGTTACACTAACTGCACTAACCACACCCTCTAGCAACAAATTCCAGAGTGTAATTGTGCGTTGAGTGAAAAATAACTTTCTCCGATTAGTTTTAAATGTGCTACATGCTAACTTCAAAGAGTGCCCCCTAGTCTTTCTATTATCTGAAAGAGTAAATAACTGATTCACATTAACCCGTTCTAGACCTCTCATGATTTTAGAAACCTCTATCATATCCCCCCTCAGCCGTCTCTTCTCCAAGCTGAAAAGTCCTAACCTCTTTAGTCTTTCCTCATAGGGGAGCTGTTCCATTCCCCTTATCATTTTGGTAGCCCTTCTCTGTACCTTCTCCATCGCAATTATATCTTTTTTGAGATGCGGCAACCAGAATTGTACACAGTATTCAAGGTGCAGTCTCAGCATGGAGTGATACAGAGGCATTATGACATTTCCCATTTTATTCACCATTCCCTTTCTAATAATTCCCAACCTTCTGTTTGCTTTTTTGGCTACCGCAGCACACTGAACCGACAATTTCAATGTGTTATCCACTATGACACCTAGATCTCTTTCTTGTGTTGTAGCACCTAATATGGAACCCAATATTGTGTAATTATAGCATGGGTTATTTTTCCCTATATGCAATACCTTGCACTTATCCACATTAAATTTCATCTGCCATTTGGATGCCCAATTTTCCAGTCTCAGAAGGTCTTCCTGCAATTTATCACAATCTGCTTGTGATTTAACTACTCTGAACAATTTTGTGTCATCTGCAAATTTGATTATCTCACTCGTCGTATTTCTTCCAGATCATTTATAAATATATTGAAAAGTAAGGGTCCCAATACAGATCCCTGAGGCACTCCATTGTCCACTCCCTTCCACTGAGAAAATTGTCCATTTAATCCTACTCTCTGTTTCCTGTCTTTTAGCCAGTTTGCAATCCACGAAAGGACATCGCCACCTATCCCATGACTTTTACTTTTCCTAGAAGCCTCTCATGAGGAACTTTGTCAAACGCCTTCTGAAAATCCAAGTATACTATATCTACCGGTTCACCTTTATCCACATGTTTATTAACTCCTTCAAAAAAGTGAAGCAGATTTGTGAGGCAAGACGTGCCCTGGTTAAAGCCATGCTGACTTTGTTCCATTAAACCATGTCTTTCTATATATTCTGTGATTTTGATGTTTAGAACACTTTCCACTATTTTTCCTGGCACTGAAGTCAGGCTAACCGGTCTGTAGTTTCCCGGATCGCCCCTGGAGCCCTTTTTAAATATTGGGGTTACATTTGCTATCCTCCAGTCTTCAGGTACAATGGATGATTTTAATGATAGGTTACAAATTTTTACTAATAGGTCTGAAATTTCATTTTTTAGTTCCTTCAGAACTCTGGGGTGTATACCATCTGGTCCAGGTGATTTACTACTCTTCAGTTTGTCAATCAGGCCTACTACATCTTCAATCAGGTCTACCACATCTTCTAGTAGGATGAAATAGAAGGAGAAATGTTCTTACTTGTTAATTTTATTTCCATGAATCTTGCTACACTAGTCCAGGACTTCAGGTCCTGGACTAGTGTAGAAAGATTAAGGGAGAGAAGATATAAAGGGAGAAGAGATTCATTATCAATTGACCAGCTTTCGCATATTTGTTACGTAGAGAGTTTCTCCCTTCTCATTTTTCAGTTGCTATCTCCTGTCTTTGTGGGTAAGTTCCTGTGTTCCACAGGATCTGGACAGGTAATGTACTGTAACAGGATCTTCTCTTGTAAAGTTTGTTAAATTTATGTTAATTTTGTTTGTTTATGATCTGTTTAATGCATTGTCATAGGAATACTGGCTTCTCTGGGCTGCATCACCCCAAAGTAGTGGAGATGATGTCACTAAGGAAGACTGTGTGCTCTGTCTCCATGTGCTGGGAGGGGGACTTAACTCACTTGTCTGGACTGGTGTAGCAGGATTCATGGAAAGAAAAATAACAGGTAATAAAATTTCTCCTTACATAACTTTGCCAGGATAGCGTAGAGCTTCCAAGATACAGTCTTTATTTTCACCTATACATTGCTTTAAATCCTAAATTTGGATAATTTAGCCCTATATGTTCAATGAAGCATATATACTTGTAATTAGAAAGGGATTTTTAATGGAAAATTAAGAAGAAAACACAGCCAAGTTAATGTGAATTCTTCCTTGCTCTGCAGGTGGTTCTCTCATTTTTATTTTGTCTCTGTGGTCTGGAATGGATTTCTGCTCTTGTTGCTTGGTCGGATGCTATTCTTCAGAGTGCCCTTGCCAACACGGCTTCAAGCTGTGCTTAGCACTCTTAATGAGGCAACAACATACCAGAACATGGGTAAGTGATGATAAAAAAAAAAAAGTGGTAAACATTGTTAATATAATATGACAGGATTGTTTACAGTAGGAGCGCATTTCTAAAGTTTTGCTTGTAGCTCTAATATACTGAAAATCAATAGGGGGAGGAAACAGGTGATTTTCAATAGCCTGTAATGTGTGCAAAGTATATGGACTATTTTATCCCACATGCATTACATCAGCTTTCAAAGGGCTTTCCCTTTGGAAATGAGCAGATGTAAGCATATTAAAAGCATCCATGTACTTTAGCCCTGCTATTTATGTGGGTGGCCGAGTGGGGGCAAAATAATGCGCGTTTTTTTGAAAATCTCATGTACGTGTGCTATTTTGCTCCTCAACCTAAACACACCCACAGGAACGCTTTCTTTTAATGTAGCTAAAAGTGTTCATGCTATGGAAGCTGCACATACTTGTCACCATATTTGAGAGGGGGCAGTTTTTAGTTAGGCTATTTTACTTGGGTAAATGGCTTTAAAATTGCCCTCTCAGGAAGTGGTGAGTGGATCAGGGCATAGGTCCAGATTCTTTAGGTTTGCAGCTGTATACTGTAATCTTTATGATTTACTGCCAGGCAGACAATCTACAGGAATTGGGAGGGAAGAGGAAAGTCCTCTTTTAAACAACCTTCTCTCACTTCCACCAAACAGGGATGGCATTTGCACACAATTTAGTAAGGTTTGATTATTTTATCTGGAAATAGTTAAATAACCATAATACCATGGTTTTCAGTATATAGTTAAAATGAAAATGTTTTTTTCTACTATCTGCAGGAATTTTTCACTGCACTATCAGAAGCTGTTTTGCACCACAGACATACTACAGTACAAACATAGAACTACATTTTAACATTTTGGCCCAATAATTTCATAGATTATATTGTACAGAAATGAAGAGGGCCTGTTTGTATGAGATGGGGTTAAGCCACCTATAGCCTTAGAATTAAGGTGATTGCTGGCAGTATAAAGCTGAAATCTCTATGCCTTGCAGTATTCTGGGAAAAGCTTCTGTTTCTTGGGACATCTGTGACTTAAAACACGATGGAAGTAGCACTCACAACACCCAAATAGGGAAGAGGTTCCAAGACCGGTCAGCATTGACATCAGTTAGCCAGCTGAAGAGCATTCTTACACTAGGCTCCAGAGGGGAGACATGTTCTATACCCCTTCAGCTAAAGGGCTGCTTCAGTGGCTTAGCTGCTGCTGGGAGGAGGCATAACATTTTAAAAGCTAAATAATCAACCAATGTGAGTAAAAGGCCCCTTCCTAACTCCTGTGACCTCGGCAGTGAGCTGAGGCAGAGATAAGTTGAAACCCAAAAAATACTGTCATTTACCGTATTTTTCGCTCCATAAGACGCACCTGACCATAAGACGCACCTAGGATTCAGAGGGGGAAAATAAAAAAAAAAAATTGTGCTAAACCGGCTCTGCGTCTGGGCGTCTTATGGAGCAAATTAGGGGAGTGCATAGCTTTTTTTTTTTTCTCCCCATTTGTTTTCGGGTCTGGGGAGGGCCATTTCGGTCCACTCCCCAGATCAGAAAACTTTTCTTTCTCTGGGAACCCCTCCCCCCCCAAAAAACCCCCCATCCCAACCCTTTAAATTAACAACCCCCACCCCCCTGACCCCCAAAGACCTGCCGACTTAATTTACTACAACCCCCCACCCTCCTGACTCCCCCAAGACCTGCCGACTTAATTTCCTGCAACCCCCCACCCTTCTGACCCCCCCCAAGACCTGCCAAACGTCCCTGGTGGTCCAGCGGGGGTCCAGGAGCGGGAACGATCTCCTGGGCGTGGGCCGTTGGCGCCATTTTGTTTACTGGCAGCCGATGGCCCTATGCCCTCACTATGTCACTGAGACCGACCGCTGCTATTGGTCGGTCTCAGTGACATTGTGAGGGCATAGGGCCGTCGGCTGCCAGTAAACAAAATGGCGCCGACGGCCCTATGCCCTCACTATGTCACTGAGACCGACCGCTGCTATTGGTCGGTCTCAGTGACATAGTGAGGGCATAGGGCCGTCGGCTGCCAGTAACAAAATGGCGCCGACGGCCCTATGCCCTCACTATGTCACTGAGACCGACCGCTGCTATTGGTCGGTCTCAGTGACATAGTGAGGGCAAAGGGCCGTCGGCGCCATTTTGTTTACTGGCAGCCGACGGCCCACGACCAGGAGATCGTTCCCGGACCGCTCCTGGACCCCCGCTGGACCACCAGGGACGTTTGGCAGGTCTTGGGGGGGTCAGGAGGGTGGGGGGTTGTAGGAAATTAAGTCGGCAGGTCTTGGGGGAGTCGGGGGGGGGGGGTTTGTTTGGTTTTTTTTTTATATTCGCTCCATAAGACGCACATACATTTTCCCCCCACCTTTGGGGGAAAAAAGTGCGTCTTATGGAGCGAAAAATACGGTATGCCCTAATTTGAGTTGGGTCTGGCTTGTCTTCATCTTTACAAAATATGTTAACTGTTTGCTCCATTGTTGGAAAACAAAACATTTTATTCCATGTAGAATTTGTGAATAATAGATCTTGTTTTGTAGGAACATTTATGGTTTTCCACATCTGTTTAATTTATAGGTGATGAACTGTCTGCCTTCTTGGTTCTTGAACTTCTGTGGCTGCATAGTGTTCGAAGGCTGATGGAGTGCCTCTTCCTCAGTGTCTTCTCCCCAGGAGTGATTCACTTTGTCCAGTACTGTTTTGGTCTGGGCTACTACATTATTATTGGTCTAACTATACTGTCTCAAGTATCACTTGATGCCTGGACTAGTAAGTGCCTGTTCAGGAGCATTCCCTTATTTGCTGGATTTTTTTAAATGGCTTAATAGCTTATCCAAAAAATGTTTGTTGTTTACATCGGCAACAGCGGCTAGATTCTTCAGTTGAAATGTAGAAAATAAGGACTGCTAGGTCTATGTAGTCTGTCTATTTCTAATACAATATTGAAATGCTTAGTTGATCTCAGGCTTTACTCTGACTTTCATCCATGCTCCTACTATGCATTACTGGATTCTGTAACTTTTTTGGCCTCCACTGAAAGGCTGTTCCATGTATCCACTATCCTTTCTGTGGGGAAATATTTCCTCATGTTGCTCCTGTGTCTACCCTCTTTAGCCATTTACCATGACCTTTTGTTCTGAACTTCCTGTCACTGGAAGATGCTTGCTTTTTGTTTATTATTTATGCCTGTGAGATACTTGAATTTCTCAATCTTCTCCCCTCTTCCTCCTCTCTTAAAGTATTGTGTTTTTAGGTCCTTAAATATTTCAGAGAAATTCTACCATTTGGTACTACCTCTACTCTGTTATTTTGGAGATATGGCCAGCAGAATTGGACACAGTGCTTCAGATGAGCTACACTGATAATTTGTGTAGAGGCATTATCATCTCCTTATCCTAGCGTGTAGCAGATGGATTCAGGACCAATGGGTATTTCCTGATAGCAGTTGGAGACGGAGTCAGATTTCAATCTGACGTCAGCACTACATATACCCGTGCAGGAAGCTCTGCTCTTCAGTATTTCTCAGTCTCCTTAGCAGTTCGGAACTATACACACGCTTGCACAGTGTTAGAAAATCCAAACCAAAGAGAAAATTTCCAAAACAAAGAAGAAAGAATCTTACCTGTAGAAACGAGCCCTGCTCTCCTGCGGTAATACCTAAGGGTCCCTCCTCCCAGTCGAGAATTCCTGAGGTGATTTCCGAGATCCCTCAGAGGTAAGCCTCTGTCCAGTAGCCGGTTCCCGGCGTGGACAGCCCCCCAGAATGGGAGTGGCTGAGAGGCAGCAGGGTGCAATACCGAGCGCAGCGGTGAAGGTAATCTTCCCTCTCCCCCACAGCCGGAGACCGCCCGGCACCAGACCGGGAAACGCCGAGACAAAGTAAGGTAGAAAACTTTCTCCGGTCTCCGAGGCTCGGACAACTGTACAGCTCGCCAGCCGGTGTCTGTCCCATTGGGTTGATCAGCCGCGTCCAGGCTAGACCCTGATCCGGCTCAAAGGTGGAGACCCTCCATGTGGTTGCCATCTTATTCGCGTGGTCTCCGGCGCCATTTCCCTCCTTGATCGCCGTTCTGGCCGCCTAACTGAGCCGTGCGCACAGCGGCGAGCCGGGCGCATAACTTACTTGGGCGCACAGCGGCGCGTGCAAAAGTGCCGGGCGCACAGCGGCGCGCGCAAAGGTGCCGGCGCACAAGTTACGGCTGCGTGCACAGCAGCGCGCACATCTCCGTGAGCACACATACCGGCCTGCACGCATATCTTTGCAGCTTACACGCACAACTTCGGCGCACTCGGAGCGCATATCTAAGTCTCCCGGCGAGCGCATATAAACGCACAGACTGGGTTTTCAACGACCCTATGCGCACAAACCATGGCACCACCGGCCAAGAAAGCCAAGGCACAAGCCCTCTGTCCAGCCTGCCACATACCCTGTTTCCCTGAAAATAAGACAGTGTCTTATATTAATTTTTGCTACCAAAGATGCACTAGGCCTTATTTTCAGGGGATGTCTTATTTTTCCATGAAGAAGAATTCACATACCGGTAATATTGTTGAACAAAAAAATGAACTCGCTCCTCGAGGGCCTGCTCTCCCTGCCTCGGTGCCTGTATTCAACTACTTCTGCCTGCTGGGATCATTTTTAACTTGCTTCCTTTTCTCCATTGGGAAAAACTGAAAGGTGGAGGCTGCTGCTGACTCAAACCTAGAAAATGACCACTGATGTTACTGAATCCTGAGAGAACGGGGCGTTGAGCACATTGTCCATTTCCATCCATTCTTCTCCATTCATTTGTTGATCTTTGAGAGAATGCAGAAGAAAGGAAACTCAGACTAATCTGATTAATTTGATTCCTTCCTTCTTATAGCAATTTGTATGAGATTTTATTAATCTAGATGTCCCAATTATATCACCAATATATAGGGCAGTTGCTGAACAAAACAAAACAAAGCTTGCATTCTCTTCCCTTTTGGGCTTGCGTGCTCACAGAATCACAGATTGACTGAAAAAGAAGAGTGACGCTCTTTATACAGTAATTTTAAAAAATGCAAGCTGCGTCTACGGTAAGAAGCGTCCGTGAAGCGTTAGGCCCGGCGCAACCCATTTTACTGTACAGAGCGCTATACAGTATCCTGGGTACGCTGGCCTAACGCTTCACGGACACGCTGGTACCGGTATCTGTCATTTCAAATGACATTTGAAATGACAGGTACCAGGAAGTGGATGGTTCTGCTACGCTTGGGATTGCCAGTCCTCTCTCCTCTCCTCCCGAAGCAAGCAAAGAAAGTGGAAAAAAAAAAAAGTTGCAAGAGAGAGAGGGGAGAGAGGACGGGCAATCCTATGCTCAGGACTGCCAGTCCTCTCTCCTCCTCCCGAAGCAAGGCGCAAAAGCAGGAGAGGAGAGGACTGGCAATCCCGAGCGTAGGATTGCCTGTCCTCTCTCCCCTCTCTCTCTTGCAACTTTTTTTTTTCGCTTTTTTTTTTTTTTTTTTTTTTGCTTTTTCGATTTTTTTGCGCTTTCGTTGCTTCGGGAGGAGGGGAGAGGACTGGGGCTGCCCCGGAGACCAGCACCCATGGACGTGGCCAGGGCAGGTGAGCGGGGGCTGGGGGAAAGTTTGCCACCTACCCTTACCCCTGCCTCTAATGCAGGGGTAAGGGTAGACGGTAAGTTAGCAGGTTAAACGCGTGGCAAAACAGCAGGGGCGCGCGTTACTGTATGGGAGGGAATACCATAGCTAATTCGATCATTTACATGAATTATGTGCTAGGTCTTACTTTCGGGGGAGGTCTTATTTTCGGGGAAACACGGTAAGAGCTGCTCAGCATGAAGAGGCTACATCCCTGTGTCTACAGTGTGAGGCAGCTCTGGGAGAACCAGGGCAAGGCCCTCCCCAGCTAGTACAGGAATCTGGATCCACCGATAGTAACCCGGAACTCTCTCTCCCCAGCTCGGTCCTCCCTCAGACGGGGCCCTTGGGGAACGCCGCTGGATTCAGTATAGACCCAGGAACCTTTTCCTGGGTGGAATTCTTTAAAGGTCTGCAAACCTTTGTCCAGATGCAACCGGGGCCACCAGTGACACAGCCACAGCCTCCACCAGAGGACCCTAACCTCCCAAGTCCCTCTTGGCCTCCCAGAGACGTCCCTCCCCTGGCTAAAAGCCTCACCATAGGGGATACGGACACCTCGGAGGAAGATCAAGATTCACTGGAGGAAGGAGAAATCCCTCCAGGAATGGAACCATACTGAGCCATGATGCGCTTCTTCTCCAAAGACGAGATACCAGACCTCGTGTCTCTGAGCCTGAAGGAGCTGGCCATCCCAGGCACAAGCGCCACAGCGGAACCAAAGACAAACCCTCTTCTGGTCGGGCTCCGTCAGGCCTCCCGCCATTTCCCATTGCTGCAAGCCGTACAACAGCTGATCGACCTGGAATGGAATGCTTCGGAGGCCAGTTTCAAAGGAGGACGGGCCCTAGAAGCCTTATACCCACTGGAACCCTCAGCCAGAGAACTCCTGGTGTTTCCGAAAGTGGACGCCATGGTCTGCGCGGTCACAAAGCGCACTACCATTCCAGTCGAGGGAGGAGCAGCACTCAAGGATGCCCAGGACAGACGTCAGGAATCCATCCTTAAACAGTCATTTGACGTATCAGCTATATCGCTGCAGATTGCTGCCTGCTATGCCGTGGTGACATGCGCCTGTTTGTTTGTCACTTGCCAGGAACGCCACCACGCACGTCGAAACGCTAGAACCAGCAATATCCTTCCTTATGGATGCAACCTCCAACCTGGTGCGCACCTCAGCCAGGGGCATCTCATCCATTGTGGCAGCCAGAAGGCAACTCTGGCTCTGAAGCTAGTCAGCCGATGCGACTTCCAAGACGAAACTCACAAGAATATCCTTTAAAGGAGCCCTCCTGTTCGGAAGCGAACTGGAGAAGTTAGCCGACAAATGGGGCTAATCCCCAGTACCTCGGTTACCAGAGGACAAGAACAAAAGAAGCCAACGCCCCTCTCCCCGAACATCTAAGGGCAGAGGATCACAGCATTTTAGACTGTACAAAAATACCTAGAGAGCACCTCGCTCCGCAGGCAGGGGCCAGTCCTTTCGGAACAAACACAACAAATGGGGAGCCGGCCCAAGCCCCAGCCACACCCCACAATGAGAATCAGCTGACCCATCCTCAGGAAGAAGCCATAGGGGCAAGCTTGCCCTATTCTACCAAAGATGGGTCGAGATAACGTCAGACAAGTGGGTCCTAACCATCATTCGAGAGGGGGATACTATCTGGACTTCCACAGCATCCCTCCGGACAAATTTGTGAAATCCCCTTGCTATGCCCCCTCCAAGAGGATGGCATTGGAAACCACACTGGCCAAATTGCTCGTCTTAAAGGCCATAACGCCGATGCCCAACTGGGCACTATTCCATCTACTTTATCGTCCCCAAGAAAGAGAGAACGTACTGCTACCTGAGGGTACCACACTTTCGCATGGAAACCCTACACTCGGTCATAAGGGCGGTACAGCCGGGAGAATTTCTGGCCTCCCTGGATCTGTCAGAAGCCTATCTCCCACATCCCGGTCCATCACGATTATCAGCGCCTTCTATGCTTCACGATCCTGGATCACTACTACCAGTTCCGGGTGCTACCCTTCGGGCCAGCCACAGCCCCTCGGACGTTCACCAAAATCATGGTTGTAGTGGCAGCGACACTGAGGAAAAAAGGAATCCTCGTACATCCATATCTGGACGATTGGCTGATCAGGGCAAAATTTCCAGAGGAAAGTCATCAGGCGACCACCAGAGTCAAGAATCTACTGGAGAACTCTCCGGTGGGTTGTCAACACAACCAAGAGCTGCCTGCAGCCCTCCCAATCTCTAGAATACCTGGGAGTCCGGTTCGACACCAAACAAGACAAGGTCATTCTTCTTCCTTCAAGGAGAAGAAAACTGATGAACCAATTGCGAAAACTGCTGAGAGATTCTCGCCCCAAGGTATGGGATTACCTCCAAGTCCTCGGCCTCATGACATCAGCCCTGGAAGAGCTCACATGCGACCGCTACAACAATCCCTACTGTCACGATGGAACCCGATGTCCCAGGACTGTTCGCCTCCAGCTACCGGAGAAGGTGCGGACCCAGCTTCAATGATGGCTCAAGACCATCTGAGCAAGGGAGTAAGGCTATCCCCACCGACCTGGATCTTGCTCACCACGGATGTGAGCCTACGAGGGTGGGGAGCCCACTGCCAGGAACTGACGGCACAGGGGCAATGGGAAAAGGAGTCGTCGGGATGGAACATCAACCGACTAGAAGCCCGAGCAGTCAAACTAGCCTGCCTACGATTCAGTCACAGGCTCCAGGGCGAATCTGTCAGTCGTGTCAGACAACACCACAACAGTTGCTTACATCAACCACCGGGGAGGAACCAGAAGCCAACAAGTGTCCCTGGAAATAGACCCCCTAATGGCGTGGGCAGAAGCAAACCTACAAGAGATCTCAGCTGCCCACATCGCGGGAAAGGACGTCACTGCGGATTACCTCAGCAGAGAGAGTCTAGACCCAGGGGAATGGATGCTGTCTATCACAGCCTTCCAGTGATATTAAACTGCTGGGGAACACCAGCCATGGACTTTCTGGCCACCCGGTCCAACGCCCAAGTTCCCACGTTCTTCAGCCGCAGACGAGAACCACAATCCCAGGGGATTGACACCCTCGTCCAGACCTGGCCACAGGAAGACCTGCTGTATGCCTTTCTTCCATGGCCACTACTGGGCGGGATCATCCGCAAGATAGAACACCACAGGGGACTAGAACATCTAGTGGCCCCGGACTGGCCAAGAAGGCCGTGGTATGCAGACATGCGAAGACTGCTGGCAGGGAACCCCCTGTGTCTACCTCCACACAGGGACCTGCTCCAGCAAGGACCAATCCTCCACAAAGACCCAACTCGATTCTCTCTTATGGTCTGGCCATTGAGAGGACTCGCCTGAAGAAGATGAAAATAATTAAATGTAATAGATGGGACAAGCAGGAAGAGCAAATCAATCTTTGGTAAGTAGATCTATAATTTGACATGCATTCCTTTTCTCCAGATCTAGGTACTAGACATTTTTGAATAAGTTTGAATAGTTCTTTTAGAGAGATTTAATTAGCAACCTCTGCATTTTCACAAGTTGAACTTTACATCAAAGGCACTTATCAGCTAAGCTGATTGATGGACATCACCATTCATTACAAATGATTAAAATAATAAAAATTTTAATCTGGTTGCCAATTAAAAAAAAAAGTTAAAAATTGTGTTCTGTGGTGTGATAATGTGAGCGATATTTTACTGTTTATTCTTTCAGTGTCTCTTCCAGATCTTTTGGAGCAAGCGCGCTGGCACCAGGTTTTGGGAATATTGATTTACATTTGGGCTTCCTGTCATCAGTTCAAATGTCATGTGATTCTTGCTAGTCTGAGAAAAAGTGAATCTGGTAAGATTATTATTTTGTTTACATTATAGTTTGCAGCTTATAAACACCCAGTGTATGCATATCTATCCAGATATGTAGGTATGACCCCAGGGGAGGGCTGGGAAATCCTGGACTAGATATCCTTGAGGTCCTTCCCAGTCCTGTCTTTCTGTGATGTGATACCATCGGGCCGATTCACTATAGTGCGCTTGGCCAAGTGCACATTTAGCCCTGGTTTGGCCGCGCGTTTTCGACACACTATTTTTACCCCTTATACAGTAAGGGGTAGTAGAGCGTCGAAAACGCGCGGCCAACCCCCTCTCTCCCCCCCCCCCCCCCCCCCGAAACTAATAGCGCCCGCAACATGCAAATGCATGTTGATGGGCCTATTAGTTATTCCCACACGATACAAAAAGTAAAATGTGTGGCCAAGCCACACATTTTACTTTCAAAAATTAACACCTACCCAAAGGCAGAAGTTAATTTCGGCCAGCACAGGGAAAGTGTACAGAAAAGCAGAAAAAACTGCTTTTCTGTACATCCTCCAACTTAATATCATAGCGATATTAAGTCGGAGGCCCGAAAATTTAAAAAAAATGTTAAATCTGCCCGCGGGTTGGAAGATGGACACTCAGTTTAGCTGGCGTCCGTTTTCCGAACCCGTGGCTGTCAGCGGGTTCGAGAACTGACACCGGTAAAATTGAGCGTCGACTGTCAAACCTGCTGACAGCCACCGCTTCTGTCAAGGAGATTCTAGGGACGCGCTAGTGTCCCTAGCGCCTCCTTTTACCACGGGCCCTCATTTAAGTACTCAATCGCGCATCCAGGAGAGTGGGCGCTCGTCTTAGAGCGCCGGCTCTCCCGTGGTTTTTACTGTATCGGCCCGCTTATTTGCAGCGGGGTGGGAATTCCTTCTGATGCATCCTAGGAGTCTGATGTTATTCTGATTTCCATGCTTCTCTACACGTAGACTCCAAGTAGTCCAGAATGCTGCTGCATATCTGCTTTCAGATGTAAAATTCTGTTATAGTATTTCTCCAGTTTTAAAAGACTTGCATTGGTTTCCAATTAGCAGATGTATTTTATTTTAAAATTTTAGTTTTGAAATCTTTAAAGAGAATTGGCCCAGGTTATCTTAAGAATCATTTAGTTCCATGTATTTCTATATGTTCTTTGGAAGAAGCACAAAATCTCTGATTTTGGTTAAAACTTGAACTTTTGGGAACACCCTGTGACTTGATGCTTGGGTGCACTTCCAAATTTTATAAGTATTTCGATTAAGAAAACTGAATTGAATGAACAACATAGCCACATAGCTGCTTCTGGACACCTTTATGGTCAAACCTCATATATGTTGGGTAAACTTCAAAAGAAAGATACATCCATAGGCAAGCAAGCTGAGACTACGATGGCGGATTGGCCTCAGTCCAGCTAACGACAGTGAACTACGGAGCACTGGTCACCAATGTAACAAAGCAGTAGTAGAGTCTAAACTTGAGCAGATTTCTAATCAAATAGCTGCTGTTAATGATATTCTCAGTTTTGTTCTCCATTCCTTTCTGACTAATTGATAATATTCTATTTGCTTTTTTAACCACTGTTACACACAGTGCTGACGATTTCACCATATTGACCAGAATGATACCAAGATCTTTTTCCAGGGTGGTGACTCCTAATAGGGAACCTAGCATTGTGTACTTTTAGTTGGGATTATTTTTGTCTATGTGCATTACTTTGTACTTGTCCACATTACATTTCATATGCCATTTATATCCCAGCTCTCTAGTCTGGCAAAGTCCTTTTGCATGTCCTCAGAGTCTGCTTGTGTTTAACTACTTTGAATATTTTTGGGTCATCTGCAGATTTAATCTTCTCATTTATGGCTCCCTTTTCCAGATAACTTTCTGGTTAGTCTCTTCTAAAATGGTTCTTTTATTCATTGTGTATTCCAGTTACTTCTCAGCTAAATAGTGAAAGGGTCATTCCCTGGACGTACCCGGATCAGTCCAGACCGTGGGTTGAGCCTCCTGTCCAGCAGATGGAGACAGACCAAAATTGAAAGGGTATCCCATATTAGGACAGAGCCTACCCTGCATCCCTTCAGGATTCGTCTGTCTCCAGCAGATGTAGACAGCTGAACCTGCAGATCCCCTTCTTCTTCTTACCTTATTTTCCCTGCGGGGACCTTGTACTTTTCTGGTCAGGATCAAGCCAGTATTAATTCTGGTTTATATAAAAAAAAAAAAAATTTCCATAATAATTTGAAAGATTTCTCCTTTGTTTTAGGGAGACAGTTCTGTCTCCCCGCTCTGCTGGGGGCCTAGGGGGGCTTGCCCCTCGAATTTTTCAGCCTAGGCTCCCCATTCCCAGTGACCTTTTGGGGTGATACTGGTGGTCCAGTCACTCCCCCTTTGGCTAGCTGTCCACTTGTGGAAAAGTGTCTTTTTAGGGCCTGTGAAGGAAAAGCTTACCCTGCACTTAAAAAAAAAAAAAAAAAGAGGCATAGCAGACTTTTTAAACTGAGCTCTCTTTTATCAAGTGTTTTTAAGTACTGTGGACAGCTCCGGCAGCGTGCAGAGTTCAGTCTCTGCCTCCGCTGACTGGCGGGCTCAGCTCAGCTGTTTTTCTTCTCACAGCAATTTTTTTTTCTAAAGCTGATGCCGCGTTCCAGCGACTGTAATGCCTGCGGGGAGCCTGCCTTGCGGCTCTGCTCCGGGTGCCTGCCAGGTGGAGAGGGCCCCTCCTCGGCACCTGCGACTCTGATACGAGCTGCACGCCGCATGGCCAGGCCGTTCCCGACCCAAAAAAACGCGGGAACGGCAGCCATTTTGGGAACAATTTCTGATGCTGAATTGGGGCTGCAGGAGGAAGGTGAGCCCGATTCTTTAATTTCCCCACTGAATTTGAGCCCACCTCATCCCCCGGAGGGGGTGTCTGACCTTCCCGCCCCCCCCCCCCCCCCCACCTAAGAACACGCGCGTTTCTTCCCCGTAACTTCCTAAGGCACCGGAGGGGACAGGGCTCCATTAGAGTCAGGGTGGTTCCGGGGGTCCCGCCACCTCCGGACCTCCCTGAACTGTCGTCGGTCCCTGATTCGGATGCTGATCCTCTGCTTCCTAACCTCTCCCTTGAGGGGGACGATCCTCGGGTGCTCCTCTTATTTCAAAGGGAGGAACTGGAACCGCTCATTCCCTTCATATTGCAGGAACTGGGAATTGAGGTGCCCCCTGAGGATATGGTTACGGCCACTATGCCTGCTAACGTGGACCCAGTCCTGGTGGGACTTAGGGCTCCTCCACGTACATTCCCATTCCATCCCTTGCACAAGCTGATGCTTCTTTGGGAATGGGAGTCCCCGGAGGCAGGAGTCCAAGTGGGTAGGCCTATGGACAAGCTCTATCCTCTCCCTGAGGACTGCTTGAATATGCTTAAGATGCCCAAGGTGGATTACTCCGTCTCTGCGATTACCAAGCACACCACCATCCCGGTGGTGTGGCTACGGCTCTGAAGGATGTCCAGGACCACAAATTGGAATTTTATCTCAAGCGCATCTTTGTGGAAAGTGTTCTAAACATCAAAATCATAGAACATATAGAAAGACATGGTTTAATGGAACAAAGTCAGCATGGCTTTACCCAAGGCAAGTCTTGCCTCACAAATCTGCTTCACTTTTTTGAAGGAGTTAATAAACATGTGGATAAAGGTGAACCGGTAGATATAGTATACTTGGATTTTCAGAAGGCGTTTGACAAAGTTCCTCATGAGAGGCTTCTAGGAAAAGTAAAAAGTCATGGGATAGGTGGCGATGTCCTTTCATGGATTGCAAACTGGCTAAAAGACAGGAAACAGAGAGTAGGATTAAATGGACAATTTTCTCAGTGGAAGGGAGTGGACAATGGAGTGCCTCAGGGATCTGTATTGGGACCCTTACTTTTCAATATATTTATAAATGATCTGGAAAGAAATACGACGAGTGAGATAATCAAATTTGCAGATGACACAAAATTGTTCAGAGTAGTTAAATCACAAGCAAATTGTCATAAATTGCAAGAAGACCTTGTGAGACTGGAAAATTGGGCATCCAAATGGCAGATGAAATTTAATGTGGATAAGTGCAAGGTGATGCATATAGGGAAAAATAACCCATGCTATAGTTACACAATGTTAGGTTCCATATTAGGTGCTACAACCCAAGAAAGAGATCTAGGTGTCATAGTGGATAACACATTGAAATCGTTGGTTCAGTGTGCTGCGGCAGTCAAAAAAGCAAACAGAATGTTGGGAATTATTAGAAGGGGAATGGTTAATAAAACGGAAAATGTCATAATGCCTCTGTATCGCTCCATGGTGAGACCGCACCTTGAATACTGTGTACAATTCTGGTCACCACATCTCAAAAAAGATATAATTGTGATGGAGAAGGTACAGAGAAGGGCTACCAAAATAAGGGGAATGGAACAACTTCCCTACGAGGAAAGTCTAAAGAGCTTAGGACTTTTCAGCTTGGAGAAGAGACGACTGAGGGGGGATATGATAGAGGTGTTTAAAATCATGAGACGTCTAGAACGGATAGATGTGAATCGGTTATTTACTCTTTCGGATAGTAGAAAGACTAGGGGGCACTCCATGAAGTTAGCATGGGGCATATTTAAAACTAATCGGAGAAAGTTCTTTTTTTACTCAACGCACAATTAAACTCTGGAATTTGTTACCAGAGGATGTGGTCAGTGCAGTTAGTATAGCTGTGTTTAAAAAAGGTTTGGATAAGTTCTTGGAGGAGAAGTCCATTACCTGCTATTAAGTTCACTTAGAGAATAGCCACTGACATAAGCAATGGTAACATGGAATAGACTTAATTTTTAGGTACTTGCCAGGTTCTTATGGCCTGGATTGGCCACTGTTGGAAACAGGATGCTGGGCTTGATGGACCCTTGGTCTGACCCAGTATGGCATTTTCTTATGTTCTTATGAAGTCTTGTCCTTAGGAGTTCGGGCGGCAATCTGCAGTAGTCTCATGCAGCGGGCAAGCCTCCGGTGGGTTCAACAAATTACTCAGCACCCAAGACCTCCCGTCTGCAGAGGTGGAGCAGGCAAATCGGCTAGAAGGTGCGATTGCGTATGGGGCTGATGCCCTTTACAATCTTTTACGGGTGCAAGCCAAAGCCATGGTCTCTGGTCTCGGCCAGGCGTCTCCTCTGGCTGAGAAATTGGTCTGCAGATGCCTCTTCTAAAGCGCAGTTGGGCACTGTCCCCTTCAAGGGTCAGTTGCTTTGTGGTGAGGACCTAGAGCAGCTTATTAAATCTGTGGGGGAGAATAAGGTTCATAAGCTGCCGGAGGACCGCCTGAAACAGTCTAAAGCTTTCTTCCCCTCCCACACTCGATTTAGAGGTCAGCATCGATATAACACCAGAGCACGGGGTTCCTTCCCGAGAGGCAATGCTTCCAGATCCCAATCCTGGTCTCATTCCTTTCAAGGACGTCGACCCTTCCGGGATAGTAGTCAGCAACACTCGGCCACAAAGTCCTCCTCCCAATGAAAAATGGCTGGCCCATTCCTCCGTTCTAAACTTAGGTGGACGGCTGTCCCTGTTTCTCGAGGAATGGGCCAAGATAATGACGGATCGGTGGGTCCTAGAGGTAATAGAAAAAGGCTACGCGTTAGAATTTGCTCGAGACCTACCGGACCTTCACCTAATCTACCCCTTCGGAAGTCGAAAGCAGCCTGCGGTCGACCACACCCTGAGCAGGCTGCTGGAACTGGGTGCCATAGTCCCAGTCCCGGTGGAGGAACAAGGGTCCGACCAATATTCCACCTTCTTCATCGTCCCCAAAAAGGAGGGCTCCTTTCGTCCAATTTTGGATCTCAAGTGAGTCAACCGGGCTCTCAAGGTTCCCCATTTTCGAATGGAAACCCTAAGGGCGGTAATAGCGGCTGTTCGCTCCGGAGAATTTCTGGCATCGCTCGACCTGACTGAGGCCTACTTGCACATTCCGATTTGCTGCGACCATCAGCAGTATCTCCAGTTCGAGATCCTGGGCCAACATTTCCAGTTTCGAGCGCTTCCATTCGTGCACTTTCACCAAGGTCATGGTGATAGTGGCAGCTTCTCTTCGTCGAGACGGAGTGCTGGTCCACCCTTACCTGGACGATTGGCTCATCTGGGCCAAATCGGAGTGTCTGCAAGCTGGCAGTCAACAAGGTCCTGACTTGTCTGACCTCCCTGGGGTGGATAATCAACTTTCCCAAGAGCAAACTTCAGCCATCCCAGACCCTGGAATTTTTGGGGGCACGATTCGACACTCGAGTCGGCAAGGTGTTCCTTCCAGACGTGCGAGCTCTCAATCTAAGGGACCAAATGCGCACTTTTCTCTCACTTGCTCTGCCCACAGCCTGGGACTACCTCCAGGTTCTGGGTTCCATTGCCTCCACTATGGATCTAGTTCCTTGGGCATTAGCGCATATGCGTCCTTTACAGAAAGCTTTGCCATCCCGCTGGAAGCCGGTATCGGAGCAGTTTTGGACGCCCCTCCCGCTCTCCGAGTCTACTGTCGTCGAACTGCAGTGGTGACTCTCACCTGTCCACCTTCTGCAGGGGTTGTCCCTTCAAACGCCGCAGTGGATCGTTGTCACAACGGATGCCAGCCTCTCCGGCTGGGGAGCGGTGTGCCAGACCCAGTCTACAAAGGGGTACTGGTCCCCGGTCCAATCTCACTGGCACATCAATCAATTGGAAGCTTGAGCGGTACGCCTGGCTTTCAAGGTCTTCCTTCCTTTACTCCATCGCAAGGCGGTACAAATTCTCTCAGACAACTCCACCACGGTAGCCTATATCAATCATTAGGGAGGCACCAGGAGTCGCCTGGTGGCTCCGGAAGCCAGCAAGCTCTTCGCCTGGGCGAAGCATCACCTAGAGCACTTAGCAGCGTCCCACATTGCGGGGAAGGAGAACGTTCAAGCCGATTTCCTCAGTCGCCCGCGGTTAGATCCCGGTGAGTGGTAGTTGTCAGACAGAGCGATGAATCTGATAGTCCGCAGGTGGGGTCCCCCATGAACAATGCAAAAGCTCCCAGGTTCTTCAGCTGCAGAAGGGAACATTCCATGGAAGGAGTAGATGTGCTGGTCCTTCCCTGACCTCACAACGTTCTCCTGTACGTGTTCCCTCCTTGGCCATTAGTGGGCAAAGTGCTCAGGAGAATCGAGCTCCATCGGGATCCTGTCATTCTAGTGGCTCCAGAATGGCCCCGCAGACCGTGGTTCATGGATCTCGTGAATCTCGCCACAGACGGCCCTCTCCGCCTCTGTCATCTCCCCCACCTTCGGCAGGGTCCCATATTTTTTCGATCAGGTGGATTGCTTTTGTCTAGCAACCTGGCTTTTGAATGCTGGAGATTGAGAAAAAAGGGATATAAGGAAGAAGTTATAGCCACTCTGTTGAGGGCCCGGAAGCCGGCTACCTCTCTCGCTTATGTCCGGATATAGAAGGTTTTTGAAAATGTGTGTGCCGCTTCGGGAGTGTCTATTCATAAGGCCCCGGTTTCCCAGGTCCTTTCCTTCCTCCAGAACGGTCTCTCCAAGGGTTAGTCTTTCAGTTGCTTGCGAGTGCAGGTCTCCGCCCTTGGCTCCCTTTTAGGCAACATTGACGGTTACTCAGTGGCAGCTCATCCGGATGTCGTCCGCTTCCTCAAGGGTGCCAAACATTTGAATCCGCCGGTACGGGCTACTTGTCCCTCGTGGAGTCTTAACTTGGTTCTTTGAGTTCTCTGCGAAGCTCCCTTTGAACCTCTATGGAGGGCTACATTTAAGGATTTGACTCTCAAAACCG
This sequence comes from Rhinatrema bivittatum, assembly GCF_901001135.1. Lineage (NCBI taxonomy): Eukaryota > Metazoa > Chordata > Amphibia > Gymnophiona > Rhinatrematidae > Rhinatrema > Rhinatrema bivittatum. The sequence continues at coordinate 138,575,940 of NC_042615.1, read as the reverse complement.
TATTCCTGGTGTCCGTTTGTTCCACCAGAAGGGTCTCTGAGCTCCAAGCTTTGTCGTGCAGAGAACCTTTTCTACATTTTTCTGATTCAGGGGTATCCCTCTTGCCAAAGGTCGTGTCTTCCTTTCACTTCAATCAGTCAGTAGAACTCCCGGCCTTTTCTTCTAAAGACATCGCAAACACATCTGGGGGTGATCTGCAACGCCTGGATGTGAAACAGGTCTTGCTACGTTACCTCCAGGTTACAAATGAGTTCCGGGTCTCGGATCACCTGTTTGTCCTGTGGAGTGGCCCAAATAAGGGTAATAAGGCTTCAAAGGCCACTATTGCACGTTGGCTAAAGGAGGCTAATGCGTCAGTGTACATCTGTAAGGGCCAATCAGTTCCACAAGGCTTAAAGGCCCACACCTTATGTTCTCAGGCCACTTCTTGGGCGGAGAGTCAATCGGTCTCTCCGCAGGAAATATGTAGGGCAGCTACTTGGAAATCTCTGCATACTTTTGCTCGTCATTACCGCCTTGATGTACAAGCTCCAGTTTTTGGCTCCTTCGGGCGGCAGGTTCTTCGTGCAGGACTCTCTCGGTCCCATTCTGTTTAGGGAAGCTTTGGTGCATCCCACGGTCTGGACTGTTCGGGTACGTACAGGGAAAGGAAAATTGGTTCTTGCATGCTAATTTTCGTTCCTGTAGTACCACAGATCAGTCCAGACACCCTCCCGTGCTAGATCTGCTCCGCCGCTCGAAGTTGTCTTTCTTTACAGGTTTTCCGGATACCTGAATTTTCTATTATTACTTAAGGCATCGGAAGCATCTCACAGATGAAAATGAAAATAAATCTTTATGCAAGAGTTTGTTTATACAGAATTCTTTCAATTGTTCAGTAGTTCAATTTATCAGTTTTCTTGTTACTTGCTTGATCTGGGTCTGACCCAGTATGGCATTTTCTTATGTTCTTATAAGTTCACTTAGAGAATAGCCACTGCCATTAGCAATGGTAACATGGAATAGAGTTTATCTGCTTTGAAAGTGTTTTATACTGAAGGGATGCAAGGTAGGCTCTGTCCTGATATGGGATACCCTTTCAGTTTTGGTCTGTCTCCATCTGCTGGACAGAAGGCTCAACCCACGGTCTGGATTGATCCGTGGTACTACAGGAACGAAAATTAGCAGATAAGAACCAATTTTCCTTTCTCATTTTCCATATATTTTTTTGTAAAAAACAGAAAAGATAGTGCCAGTAAGTGTTTCTTCCATCTCTTGTTCATCTAATATAGGACCGCAACTTATCAATGGGAAGACTATTAATTTGAACCTTTTTTGTGCCCTTAAGAAATTTGTGGGAGTACCATTTTACTCCTTTAGTTCCATTTTCTTCTAATTGCTGCTTACTGCTTTAATCAGAAAATTGTAATATTTTGGGCTTTGTAATGTTGTCCGGTAGTAACTTTTATTTATTCCTTTATTATTCATTTTTTGAACTATTTTTGTTAATCACGAGTAATTGTCCTTTCTTTTAAGTGTGTAGTTTTCAGTAAAATTATAGTCTCTCTGAATATGTCCACTAATAGTAGACTAGGTTGATTTGATTTTTACTATTATTTCCCCCTTTTTTGACAGTTTTATACTTTTCAATTTATTTATTTATTTATTTCAAGTTTTTATATACCGATCTTTACCATTAAAATAATTGTTTCATGAAAATAATCTTTACCATTAAAATAATTGTTTCATGATCATTGCTTCCAATAGGGGTTTTTTTTCCAGTTTGGCAACATTTTCCTCCTTCTCCTCCAGGCTTGCAGCAGTATCATATTACAAAAAATATTTCACAGTATTGTATTACAAAAAGAGGCAAATTTTTTTCTGATGCAGTATCAAACAACATCGCATTACTAGCAATGCAAAGATCCTCCCTTGCAGTAGCCTCTGTGATGTGGAAGAAAGAGCAGGTCTTTCATGCAGCAGATGGCGTGGGTGGGAAGAATGCCTGTGTTACCTCCTTCAGGAGTTGGCAGAGCAGCTGGAGAGAGAGAATGCTGGTGGAGACTCTATACCAGAAGATACAGCTATAATATTTTGAGAAAATGTGAAGCCGCTGGAAAATGTTTTTTCCTCTTCCTTCAGTCAGACCTGTCCAAACTAGTGGGATATGCTCACCGACCAGCAGATGGAGAGAGAGAGAGATCAACAGGCTCACTTCTTATATGCATCTGTGCTGACACCAGCCTGCCAGTATTCTCTTTTTCTAGCAGATTGTAGATAAGCATCCTGTGCTGTGGACTGCTGCCTGGCTGAGAAGGAAAAAAATTTTGCAGAGTCTTCTGAGATGAAACACAAGTTCTCATTCCCCCAGATTACAGGATTTAAAACAGGAAAATTCAGAGGTTCCAGTGTTGAAAGCCTGGTGCATCCTCTTCACTGTTAAGCAGTTCAGGACCTAGGGGGCCCCAAGGGGCACCTTGAAGGTTTACTCTGTTTGTTCTGCCTTCTTCTGTCCCCCCTCACCTCCCCTTCCTCCTTATATTTCCCTTTTTGGATCCTCTTATTTCCTCAGTTCAGTACTGCACCTTTAATTCTTTATTCCTGGGCAGCTCAGCAATAAAGCTTAAAAAGAAGAAAAAGAGAAAGGCCAATGCTCTATGTTGCTTCAGTGGCAGCAAGCCGCAGCAGCGGGATAATGTTTTGGGCTTGGAGGAGCCTGGATAACGTGAGTAACCTGATTTGGGGAATTTTCACTGGGAGCCATATGGTATAGGGAGGAGAAAATGGCTCCAATGGTTGAGGGTGGCAAAAAAACAGTGCTGTGCAAAGCCTGAACTCTCCGAAAAATACTGGCAGAGAACATGTGGCAGCGGGGGGGGGGGGGGGGGGGGTGGCGGCTCCAAAGCCATGAATATATACTGGCGGGGTTTCTGGAGTTAAAGCCACTGTAAATCAAAATCCTCCTGTGGGACTCCTAGTTTCTCCAGAGGTTCCAGCAGCCATGTTGCAGCATCGGAGTAGTGAAAAGGATTGCAGCTTTCCTTCTCACTTCTTTGGGGAGTTAGTGTGAATGGAGGCAGCTCAGGCTCGGCGGGTTGAGAAGCCTTGGGCTAAGCCCCATTTCTTCAGCTTGGTTGAGTCAGCCTCGTGATAGGCCATGGTTGAGGTTTTGTTTCCGCACAAGTAGGTGTGTGTGCGCGCGTGCATTCCCATTATGCAGACGTGGCCTGACATAGGCGCGTCCATGCGCTCGTACTTGTGCTCATGAGAAGAGGCCTAATTTTGAGTGTGTATGGCCGCTGGGAGTGTTTGTGCTTGTAGGACTGTGGCCTAGATTTGTACACATAAGGTGTACTTATGCATGTAGACTGTGGTCCAGTTTTGGGCACATAATTGTTCACGTTCATTGGGGCGTGCTTGGTGTACGCGCAGGAGGCTGCCTAGAGCCAAAAGCAGGAAAACTATGGCGCCGACAAAAAAATCTTAATTGCCTTGCTATCTGTGGGGCTTGCCATAAAAGGGCAATCCAGCCATCGCTTTTTTTAAGCCTGTGTCAACATTGTTTGGATGCTCGAGGTGATTTGAATGATACAGATTTTGGTGATGTTGGGTCATCCCCTTGGACTATGATGACTCCGGAGGGAAGTTGGGTGGATGGCAACACAGCAGAAGGGTCCCTTCCCCCCTTGCTCCCGGTGACAGAGACAGCTCCGAGGGAAAGATTGGCGAGTGTCAGTTTTGGGTCAATGGACCCTGGTATGGATCCTTCTCCTGTGTAGGATTTTTCCAAGGTCTGTAGACTTCTCTGCAGGAGCGTCCAGCAAAGGCAAACCGACCTTCTAAGAAAGGTTAGCGTGTTCACAGCTCCCACTTCACAACTACTGTGGGTAAGCGTCACAGGGAGTCTGTGTCTGATGATGTTCAGGGGGATGTGGATCATGATACATTGGATGACTCCGATGGGGACTTAGATTTCTCTCCTTTGGATGAGGGAGAAATTCCACCTGATTTAGAACTACATCGGACGCTACTCCGGTTTTTTCATAGATATGAGTTGCCGAGTCTGTTGACTCAGGCCCTGAAGACGCTCTGTGTGAATGGGATGATGCAACGGGTTCACAAAAGAAAGATCCCATATTGGTTTCCTTATGCAAAGCGTCCTTTTTCTTTCCCCTCCTGGATCCAATTCAAGAGTTAATTGATCTTGAGTGGAGCGCCCTGGAGGCAAGTTTTAAGGGGGATGCGCTTTAGTGGATGTGTACCCCTTGGATCTGAAGGCAAGGGATTAGTTACAATTCCTGAATGTGGATGCCTTGGTATGCGCTGTGACCAAGCAAACCACCATTCCAGTGGAAGAAGGGGCAGCTCTAAAAGATAACTGACATGGTGGTTAATATCAATCTCTCATTACATCAACATACATATATTACATGAGAGAGAAAATGTAACGAAGCAATAGGGTGGCGGTGACATCACGGAGCAAGATGGCAGCTTAACCAGGGAGCTCCTGCTCATCATGAGCTATTAAGTAAGCGAATCACCATCCATCCCTTCTCTTTTTGCTTGTTAATAATTTTAATTAGAAATGTTCTTTGTATTAGACTATGGAAATTTATTTCCTGCTATTCTGTTTAATGTAAACCGGTATGATTTACATCGGATGTAAGAATGTCGGTATATAAAAATTAAAAATAAATAAATATGTGGTGGGCTTGTCCTAAGGTAATGACCTTCTGGGATTCAGTAGCCCAAATTATACAACAAATACTATAGGAAGAGCTTACTTTAACCCTTGAACACGCTCTCTTAAACCTTCCCGTGGATACAACACTGGCTAAAGATAAATTGACTCAATTGATTATAATGTCCGCTAGATGCGAACTAGCCCGGCAGTGGAGATCTGTGGACCTACCCTCTATGGCAGACCTACAGCTAGACTGTATAAGCTTTGGACACTTCATAGGGGACTCGCTCTTTCATCCACTCACAACACAAGAAGATTGCAGATCTGGCAACCTCTCGGTGACTGGCTGTTTCAGAGCGCTGTATAATGTGACATAGTGTAGGAGAGAATTTGACCATAGTGATTATTATATTATTTTTTCTTACCTGTCCCTAATTTCATACTGAGACTAGAACTATGCTAGTGGTGCCAATCTGTCTTTTAAAGAGTCTACCTAGACATAATATCTGCATTGTGTGAACTGCTGTAACTGTAATCCTGCCTTTAAATGAGCTAGGCAAGATGCTGTATTGCTTAATTAGGAGAATATGTTGTCAAGATAATGCTCACCTATCGAAGGGATGGGGGGACCTACAGGAAGAGATACGATATTGGTTATGTATTACTGTATTGATATATATGCAAAATGTGTTTAAATATTGTATTACACACACTGTTCATGTTTTATTGATGCAATAAAATATAAATTAAAAAAAATGTAATGAAACAATACAAATATAATACAAATAATATCAAATATATTTATTACAAAAAACATGTAATGGTGACCAGGAAATATACAATATCTGAAATCAAGACAATACTTATGTCATAGAAATAGTATATTCAAAATCTTATGAGGGGAGGAAGTATGTAAGAGTGAATATTTTAAAAGTGGGTGCATTGGTGCAGTGTGTTTTAAAGTGATAAGAACTGTTATGAATAATTATGATATTAGTATTTTGTAGATTTTTGAATATTGTATACTATTTCTATGGCATAAGTATTGTTTGATTTCGGATATTGTATATTTCCAGGGCACCATTATATGTTTTTTGTAATAAATATATTTGATATTATTTGTATTATATTTGTATTGTTTCATTACATCAGCTCTAAAAGATGCCCAGGATAGAAGGATTGAAGCTATCCTTAAGCAGGCCTATGAGGCCATGGCAGTGAATTTGCAAATTGATTCCTGCTTGGGTTGGTTTGCATCTCTCTCAGGAAGTACAAGGAGCAGGGTCTGATGGCGGATCAGCAATGGAGCCTGGTGCCGCATTCTTAGTTGATGTGGGCTATGACTTGGTGTGGCCAGCCACTAGAGGGGTGGCTTCTGTAATAGCCTGCAAGGCGCAAGTTGTGGTTGCAAAATTGGTCGGCAGACACTATTTCCAAGTCCAGTCTCACAAGGTTACCTTTAAGGGTTCTCTCTTACTTGGCAATAAGTTGGAGAAGACGGTGAATAGCTGGGAGGAATCCAAAGTTCCTTGACTGCCGGAGGACAAGAAGGTGGTGTTGCATCCTTTTGGGGCAAGGGGCAGCTCCAGAGATTCCCGTCTGTTTCTTCCTTACAAAGGAGCAATTCAGACGTCTCATCCCTTCGGAAGACCTCAGTCCCTTAGGCCTAAGAAGCCTCGTAGAGATGCAGGCTCTGGGGCCGGAGTACCTCAGTCTTCACAATGAAGGTATGGGAGCTCTTCTACTGGATCAGGAAATTGGCAGGCGTCTGTCTCGCTTTTTTCAGAGGTGGGCCCAAATTACGATGGACCAGTGTGTCCTGGAGATGGTAAGGGACAGTTATGCTCTGGAATTTGGAGAAATTCTTGCAGATGTCTTTATGGTCTGTCCATGCAGTTCTCTGCAGAAGAGAGTGGCACTGGAAACTAAGTTAAGACAGCTTTAGAATTTGAAGGTCTTAATTCCTGTTCTCAGATTGCAGCAAAACTTGGGACGCTATTCCATTTATTTTGTTGTTCCCAAGAAAGAACAGGGGTCTTTTTGGGCCATCCTGGATCTGAAAGGGTTAATCGCCATTTGCATGTGACTCATTTCAGAATGGAAACTCTACATTCTGTCAATATAGCGATAAAAATGAGAATTTCTCATGTCTCTAGGCCTGACAGAGGCCTATGTACATATTCCCATTCATTAGGAATATCAGCGGTTTCTATGCTTTGCCATTCTGCGATGTCATTATCAATTTCAGGCCCTGCCCTTTGGGCTGGCTACAGTGTCCAGGCCTTTCTCCAAAGTCATGGTCGTGGTAACAGCATCTTTATGCAAGGAGGAAATTCTGATTTCTCCGTATCTGGATGACTGGTTGATTCGGGCCAGAAGTGCAGAATAGTCACTTCGCATCTTGCGAGATGATTTCCTTGCTCTAGGAGCTAAGCTGGGTGGTGAACCTGGCCAAGAGCATGCGATTGAATATAGAACAGGGCACAGTGTTTCTGCCAGAGAGTCACATTCAGAAGTTAATCGCTCAAATCCAGGCCCTGAGAAGGACCATCCATCCAACAGTGTGGTTGTATTTGCAGGTTCTGGGATTGATGGTGCACATGCGGCTCCTCCCGGTCCAATCCGCAGTCCCAAGACTATACAGTGAGTCTCTAATTGCTATTTATGGTGAGTGTCCAGTTACAGTGGTGGTTACAAGCAGATCATCTTAGGAAGGCTGTTTCCTGAGACACTGGCCTGGTTAGTGCTCATGACAGATGCAAGCCTTCTGGGTTGGGGGGCTCACTGTCAAGAGTTGGTGGCGTAAGATCATCAATCGGTTGGACGTGTGAGCGGTTCGACTGGCATGCTTGCAGTTCATCAAACAACTGAAAGCTTGGGCGGTAAAGATAATGTTGGACAATGCCATGACAGTAGTCTACATAAGAACACTGGGAAACCTGGCTCACTGGGAAACCTGGCTCACTGGGAAACACTGGCTCACTGGCTCACTGGGAAACCTGCCTCCAAAATATCAAACAGCTTCTCACAAGTCTCAACCTGATTCTAAATTCATCAAAAACAGAACTTCTACTCATCACACCAGAAAACAGTTCCCTCACACACACTCATCCTACCTTACCAAATACTACACAAGTGAGAGACCTAGGAGTTCTAATTGACAATCACCTAAACCTGAAAGCTAACATCAACAAAACCACCAGAGACTGCTTTTATAAGCTCCAAGTGCTGAAAAGAATAAGACCTCTGTTCCACACACATGACTTTAGAACAATTCTACAATCAATCATTTTTGCAAAGCTGGACTATTGTAATACCATCATGCTTGGTCTCCCCTCTTCACACACCAAGCCACTGCAAATGGTCCAAAATGCCTCCGCTCGTATACTCACGAACACCAGGAGAAGAGAACACATAACCCCTATCCTGATGGGCCTCCACTGGCTGCCCATCCACTTCAGAATAATCTACAAGGCCATTCTCACCATTTTCAAAAATATCCACCAATTAGCCCCAATCGATCTCCATATCCCCCTCCGACTACACCACTCTACAAGACCGACAAGAGATGCTTACAAGGGATCACTTCAAGTACCTCCAACCAAAACCACCAGACACATCACGCTAAGAGATCGGGCCTTCTCCACAGCCGGTCCAACTTTATGGAACTCCATTCCCCCCGGATCTTAGAATGGAACCTAGCATCTCAACCTTCAAGAAAAGACTCAAGACGTGGTTGTTCACGCAAGCCTTTCCTAACTCCAATATCATTTAACTCCCTTCAATCATCATGCTTCGCTAGTTATAGCATTAATAACCACCTCTTACAATGTTATCATTTACATATATAATTATCTGATCTTCTTTTTCCTTCTTAATCCAAGTTATTGTTTCCCTGTTACATGTAACTGCTTTTCTGCACTATTGTTCAAATTGTAAAGTTTATTATATTGTGCACCCCTGTTCCTTGTGAACCAGCATGACGGGACTTCTGTCTTGAATGTTGGTATATAAAAAAACTTAAATAAATAAATAAATAAAATAAGTCATCAAGGTGGAAGCAGAAGCCAACAGGTGTCGGTGAAGGTAGATTCGCTCATGGTGTGGGCAGAACAGCATCTTCAGGACATATCTGCCTCCCACATTGCCGGAAAGGATAATGTCAGGGCCGACTTCCTCAGCAGGCAGGTCTTGGACCCAGGAGAGTGGGAGTTAGCAGACAAAACCTTTTAACTTATAATGACGTGCTGGGTTCGCCCACACCTGGATTTACTGGCAACCTCCGGCAATGCAAAGGTTCCACAGTTCTTCAGTTGCAGGAGGGATCTGAGAGCACTGGGCGTTGATGCTCTCGTTCAGGATTAGCCGCAGAGTGGGGTGTTATATGCCTTTCCATCATGGCTGATGATTGGCAGGGTCATTTGGACGATTGCAAGTCACACAAACTGTACTTCTGGTGGCTCTGGATTGACCCTAGATGCTGTGGTATGCTGATCATCAGAGGCTACTGGTGGGCAGTCCTCTCAGACTGCCTCTCAGGAAGGATCTGTCGCATCAGGGACCCATAACCACATGATTATCCGGGTCGGTTTTGTCTTATGGTTTGGCCCTTTAGAGGGTTCGATTGCTGAAGTGTGGTTATTCTTCTGCAGTGATTTCCACTTTGTTCCAGGGCAGGAAATTTTCTACATCTCTAGTTTAAGAGTTTGGAGAGTGTTTAAGAGCTGGTGTATGGAGCAAGGTTCTCATCCTCTCAAAGCTGAAATTCCACTGATATTGGAGTTTTTGCAGGAGGGCTTGGTTAAAGGCTTGGCCCTTAACACTCTGAAGGTGCAGGTAGCTGCTCTCACTTGTTATAGGGGGGTGAACCAATGGTGCAGCATTATCTTCCCGTCCAGATTTTTGAAGGGAGTTAAGTATCTATGTTGTCTCTTAAGGTTCCCGGTGCCTCTTTGGGACTTTAATCTGGTCTTTCAGTTTTTTTGGCTAATGCTTGGTCTCTTTGTGGCTGCTCACCTTGAAAATAGCTTTTCTTGTTGCAATCTGTTCAGCTCGTTGGGTATCTGAGCTGCAAGCTCTTTGTTTCCATGAACCATTTCCTCAGTGACTCCGGGGTATAGTACAGCTTAGGACTGTGCCCTCCTTTTTGCTGAAAGTGGTTTCAGAGTATCATTTGAATCAGTCTATTTCCCAGTTCCTAACAGAATTGAATCCCTCTTCCTTGCACCATCGTCTTATCCACGCATTGAGACTCCGGAGCTCTGCCTGCCTCTGGTGAACTGCATGTGGAACAGGGAGCATTTCAGAGAATGCTACTCTGGAGGTTCTGGATTTAATCTTTCTACCTAAGAGCCTAAATTTGGCTTCCAGAAAATACCGGGAGTAGGAACCCTGACCATACTGAGGAGCAGGGACTTCCACTTCCAGTTGGAGTTGTCAAGTGAGATGGAACTGGACTAAGGGTCAAACAATGAGGAAGAGATGGTAGCCGGGAGAAATGCAAACGGTACCCAAATTCCACGATCTTGAGAACTCAAAGGTCCTTTGTGATCTGGTTCTACTCCTTCAGGTAGGACTGGATTCTGCTTTCTACTGGAGAGTATGCTTGATGAGAGTTTGGAAGGATAAAAAACTGGGCCCAGGTTTTGTCTGGATTGGTTGAGCTGCCTTAGGCTAACATCGTTCCTGTTGATGAGGTCTAGGCAGAAGTCACTGCTGTTGCTGAGCCAGAAGAGGTGGGAGCCGATATCATTTGATAAGATTGGAAAGGGCGTGTCTAAAAATACAGTCTCTTATAAAAGAAGGAGGAGCATCTCGAAGAAGGATTCTCAGGTCCTGTTGAGAGATTGGACCACCACATTCTGTTCCTTTTTCTGAGAACCATTTCTATGAGCTTTTCTCCGAAGAGGTGCTCTCCTAGATATGGTACATCCGCTATCTTTTTATGAGCTTCATCATGAATGCTGCTGGCTCTCAGCCAGGCCTTACATTGTGCCCCTATGGAGGCAGATGAGATATGCAAAATACCATTGAATAATTCATAAACAGAGCGAAGAAAATGCTGTATGTACTCTTTTATGTCTAGAAAAGATTGAGGATACTAATTTCCTCCTTCAGTGTGGGGAAGGAAGGGTTTAAACTTTTGCATGCTGTCATGTAGATATTGCACCATTTAAAATTGGTGAATAGAAATACAAGCAGTAAATAATGAGATTTGAAGAACTTTTTTTTCCCAAAATTGTCAAGAAATCTGGAGTCTTTCCGTGGAGGCAAATTCGAATATATTCTCCTCATCTTTGCTTTTTTCAGTGTGGATTCCATGACGAGGTAACTGTCAGTCCAAACCCCAGTGACTTTTGTATTCCCTGCCTAAGATCCAACATTCTTGCTGTATGCAGACAGCTTATAGGAGTTTCCCACATTCTCATTTGCAATTGATTAAGAATGTTGTGAACTAGAAAAGCTGCTGGTTCTGATTTCCAGGATTTTAGAAGACCAACAACCTCCGAATAGGGATATTTGTTTTTATGTATATTTATGCTGAGTGTGTTGTCCATCTTTTATATAAATTTAGAATAAGGTCTTTCGGAGGAAAGGTATGCTCTGGAGGGATCTAGAAGCTGGTCAAAAGGTATTCTGTCAAATCTTCTTCAGACCACAAGGTTATAGGCACACTAATCCAGGATCTCAATTATGAAGAGGGTGAATTGGGAGGGTCTCTTGACTGTGCCTGAGGGGAGAAATTCTGCTCTATCACCACTGAAAGACTTAACTCCGCTGCAGCCATGTGGGATGGGGAAGAACCTCTGAGGAGGGGTTCTGATGATGTATTCACCCTAATAGGAGAGACTGGGCTCCCTCCTATGCTGCTTTATCCTCAATGTAAGACGGTCATCACTATTCAACCCCAAGGCTCCAGCCTGCTGGACCGATGAGCAGGAGTTCCTTGAAAATTCCCCCAACTCTTGTCCCAGTGAGGCAAACAATGCTGCATTATGGGAGAAAGTCTGACTAAGGCTTCTGAGAGACTTACACAGTTCCTCCATCCTGCAAGTCCTGGAATGTTGAGAACGTGGGGACATTCGCGCAGAGGCATAACAGTTCGCCTGATTACAGTTGGGTCCAAGGCAACAATAGCACAACTCACGGCCATTGGTGAGGGACATTACCTTATCGCAGATACAGTTCTTAATCCCGCTCAATGTGGGGTTTTTCTTGCTGAAGTTTTTCCTTTTTGGTGTTTGTTTGTAATTAGAACCAAACCTAAGAAAAAACATGATTGGGAAAGGTAGAATGTCCAGACTTATAGACCAGTATCCCAGATAATGAGGGGAGCTTAATAGCAGTCCTAGACTAGGTCCACCTCTTTCACTGAAGGAATAGAGGGAGACTGCAGATCTGTTAGCTTCAGGAGAGGTACTTAATACAGAGTGTCTTAGGCTCAGAATTATAGAGAGAAGGTGGGGGTCTGAGGAGACAGAGAAGTAGTGAGCCCTGACTTGAGGCTTTGATGGCAGTTGACTACCTGTTTGTGCTGGCATCGGATAGCCTCCACTTAAGCTAAGACTGCTGAATAGCCCATCAGAGAGACTATAATGCGCCCTTGCACCTAGAACCATGCCATGGGAGGCAATGTTTTGTTTTATAGCACTAAAAAGTGCTGTGCTGTTGTGGATGCTGGAGGGCAGTGAGGCAACTAAAAGAGAAAACAATTGAAGAAAAAAAACAAAAATTTAAAGATTGTAAGGATATTATCTAGAGAAACTAAATACTCATCCGTGCTTGTATTAAGACAAAAAATGACTGAGGAGGCTCACGAAGCAATGCCCACATAGGAATTCCTGCACATGCTTAGCAGAGTTAAAAGCTCTCCTAGCTAGGAGAGATGAGTCCGTTCGGTGCCACCAGAATGTCATGACTAATTCAGCCTGTTTATTGACAGAAAATTAAAAAAAAAATTGGGGATGTTATTCTTCCTCCTCAAAATTTAAAAAAATGAAAGGTAATCTAATAGTTTCTTGCATTTTGGAAAATACATTTTTAACACAAGTTAAAAAGTGTATGTTGGCATTGCACAGAGGTGTTTTTTGCTTCACTTCCTTTCTGGTTCCTGCTGTGAAAAGCTCAGTGCCATTTGTAGAAATGTGCAGTAGCTTCAAAACTTGCTGTTCCTCCAGCTCTCTAAAGACAGAGTGTCATCAGTGTCCAGCAGTGATGAGAACAAAGGCACAGGTTCTTGCTGCTCACAGTCTGGTCCTCTCTTTGCAACATGAGTGGCCTCTCAGGAACACACACACACACATACACCTACACCTATGGGGTCTCATGGCATACAGCCCTGTAAAAATTATAACTGATCCTAAAATCACTTTAGGATACTCTAGTTCTTCAATACCGTATATCCTCAGAAACCTCCTCCATTACAAAACACCATTACCCGATAGCCCCAGAGCTAAAACTCTAGAGTGTCCATGTTAATGCTAGAATGAACATAAATTTTCCAAAAATCAGTAGAAAAAAATAACTCCATTTTTTTCCACTGAAATTCTTCCATTTCTATTCATTATAATAAACACTGATAAATTCCTGGGAAAAATAAAAACTGAAAACAAAGGTCCCTAGTGATAATAAAGCTCCATTAGGTTGTCTTGAAAACTTTCAGGACGCTTCTCTTGTTCATCAACACTCCTATATTGTCACACCCATATAGGCCTCATGCTGTTTCTAAAGATTTATACTAGCACAAGTATGAACCCTATCACATTTACACATCCAACAGAGCTATGCAACATTCACTGTCACACAGGAAGGGGAAGCAGAAACAGAGGCTGTGATGGAATGCTACAGAGAGCAAACATGAGAGTTAGATAATGATTACCCCAAGATCTTGCCTCTGTGATACACATCAGTTTCTCACCCTCTCATCAAGAACTGCTCTTTTGAATTTCTGTATTCCAATGCATGACTCTAAACTTTTTGTTTTAAATTTTAAGTCACCAACCTCTTGACCACTTGTAAAGATTTCTTTCATCACTTAATTTTTTTTTCTTTCATCTGGAATGTCTACCCTGTTGCAGATCTTTGTATCATCTGTGAAATGCCACACTTTTCCTACAAACATGTTTGCAATGTCACTTAAAAAATATCAAATAAAAGTGGAACATTGACTGATAACTGAAGCTGTTACATCCTAGTGATTTCCAAACCTGTTGTCAGGATCCCTCAGCCAGTGAGGATGTCCACATTGAATATGCATGAAATAAATATATATTATAAACCCAGTATATGCAAATTTATCTTAACTGTATGTATTTTGCTCCTCTGGAAAAAGCCCTGGGCTGGATGGCTACCCAATAAGTGTTATGGCTGCCGGCTGCCCATAGCAGGCTCAACTCACATCATGTCATGCTTGGCTCACTGCCCCTGGTGCACTTGCGGTGTTGGCCACTTCCTGCCGCAGCATTCCTCCTAGCTCCTTGTGCTCCACGTGGCGGCTGAGATGCCGCCGACCAGCGTTCCGACCCTGGGTCTTCCTTTAAAGGGCCAATGGCAGAAACTCCAGGTTCATCCCTGGCTGATGACATCACAGGCCCAGAATATTTAAGCCTGCAATCACCACTAACTGACTTGGCAACGAGTTCCCTGGTTCCTTTTGGTGCCTGTTCCTTTTTCACGGACCTGTTGTTCCTGCTCGTCTGATCTCTGCGGTTCCTGTCTCAGCGCTTCCCACTCCTCGGGGCCTGGCTCAGCGCTACTTCACCTGGACTCTCAGCACTTCCCGCTCCTCGGGGCCTGGCTCAGCGCCACTACATATGGGTCCCTGCTGCACTGCCATCTGCTTCTCAGGACCTCCCACGATAATCCTACACTGAGGATCTTGCTCCAGAGCTTTTACCCATCAAGACCTGGCTCAGCGCTGTAACTCTACTGGACTGTGTCTCAGTGTCCCCGCTCCTCTGGGCACTCCCCAGCCCTTTTACTCTGCGCTGCTTCTCTACTGGCACCTGCTACAGTGGGTCTCCCGCTCTAGCCCTTATTCAGCATACCACAGTTTGTCTCCACACCTGCACCTCCTCATCTCAAGGCCACCCCTACATGGCCCTGCTCTACAGTCTTTGGAGCTACAGTGGTCTTGCATCCCTGGAGACTCTCTCTTCTTCCCCCTCCGAGATTGCTCCTCTCTTGGACTGTACCTAACCTCTCTGACACTCACTGCATCCAGTCGTCTACTGTCTCCGGGACCAGCCTTACAGAGGTACTCAACCTGTGGGGAACGAGGGCCGGTCCCAGTGAAGTCCCAGCTTGCCTCTGTTCCCGGCCAGCCTCACCTCCCGACGGTGGGGACCTGTGGGGCCCAACCCCTCAGGTAGCATCAACCCCACCTCGGGCCAAGGATCCACAATTCCTAACAGATTGACAAGTCCATGGACCCGGCGGAGGCCTCGGCAATTCAAGCCATCCCTGATCTGGCACAGAAGATCATCGAACAACAAAAGATCCTGGAAACTCTAGCGGCTGCAGTAGAGAATCTAAGTACCCGACTGGACGCCACCGTAGCGGTAACTACGCCATCTCCCAGACCCAACACCTCTTGCCTCCATGCTGGTCTCATGGTCGACCGTTCCTTTACCAGCACCTCCATGTTTCTCTGGGAACCCCCTGTTGTGCAGGGGTTTCTGAACCAGTGTAATATGCATTTCTGTCTGCAGCCTGCTTATTTCCCAGATGTGATCACTAAAACCACCTACATCCTCTCTCTCCTAGATGGCAAGGCTTTGGCCTGGCCCTCACCCCTTTGGGAGTGTGTGGACCCGGTCCTCCGAGACCTGCCCAGGTTTCTTGCTTTGTTCCGCTCTGTCTTCGATGACCCAGGCAGACACTCCACATCCGGATCCACGCTCATTCATCTCTGGCAAGGACCCTGGCTTCTGAGCTACATTGGGATCTCGATTGTCTTCGAGCCATCTTTCTGGAAGGATTAAACTCTCGAATCAAAGACGAGTTGATGGCCCGTGTGCTGCCTTCATCCCTGGATTCTCTAATTGACCTCGCTGGACGGATAGATCGGCGTCTCCAGGAACGTTCGCAGGAAGTCCAAGCTTCCAAGAGGTCTATGGCGAGCTTGTGCCGCATTCGACGCTTTCCTTCCCCTAGAGTGGACTCTGTTCCCCAAAACAAGACTGGAGAGGAGCCTATGCAAATGGTTGAGGTAAGCTTTCACCCGAAGAACGACGCCAGCGGTCGGGCATCTGCCTCTACTGCAGTAATTCCGGACACGAACTGCCCGCCTGTCCCATGTGTCTGGGAAACTCCTGGGCCTAGGTTCAGCAGGAGGACTGCTCCTAGGCCTGACTTCTCCATCTCTTCCATTAACTCTTCCAGTTTCTATCCAAGTGAACAATCAAGAGTTCCATACCTTGGCTCTTGTGGATTCAGGAGCTGGAGGTAATTTTATTTTTAAGCAACTGACGGATCGCCTTCGGATCCCCACCATCCACACATTGGTGCCTCTGCTTCTTTCATCTATCCACGGAGGGGTTACCCATGTTACGACTCTTTCATCTGCTCACGGAGGGGTTCATCTTGCCCGGACAGGTTACCCATGTTACGACTCCACTCCATCTATGAACCGGATCTCTGCATGTGGAGTCCATCTCCTTTCATGTTTTGGACAAAGCCATACACCCGATGGTCTTGGGCTTGCTGTGGCTACAAAAGCATGCTCCTCAGTTTGACTGGGCCACGCTGCAACTCTCTCACTGGGGGCCCTCCTGTCATTCCAACTGTCTGGAGCCTGTCTCGCCCCGGCTTTGTCTCAATACCCTCACTCTTACCTCCAGGCCTTCCTCCTCAATATTCAGCCTTTGCAGATGTGTCCTCCAAAAGGCCGCTGACACCCTGCCTCCACACCGAGCCTATGATTGCGCTATCAATCTGCTGCCCAATACCGAGCCGCCTCGGGGCAGGATTTACCCATTTTTCCTCACCGAGACACAGGCCATGACCGAATACATCTGCGAGAACCTGGCTAAACGATTCATTCAACCCTCTAAGTCTCCCGCCGGAGCAGGTTGTTTTTTTTTGTTGGAAAAAAAGATGGTTCACTCCGTCCCTGCATCGACTACCGGGGTTTGAACGAGATTACCCAGAAGGACCATTATTCTCTTCCCCTCATTTCTGAGCTTTTCGATAGACTCCAAGGGGCAAATAATTTTTCCAAACTGGTCCTCAGGGGAGCCTATAACCTGGTTCGTATCCACGAGGGAGACGAGTGGAAGACAGCTTTTAATACAAGATACGGCCACTACGAATATCTCGTGATGCCGTTTGGCCTTTGCAACGCCCCAGCTGTCTTCCAGAACTTAATGAATGAGGTCTTCAGGGATTTGTTATACCAATGCGTCGTGGTGTATCTCGATGACATACTAATTTTTTCCAAAGACCTGCAAAGCCCACCAGCAAGACGTCGCCTGCATCCTCCAGCGTCTCTGAGAAAAACCAGCTTTACGCCATGCTAGAAAAATGCTCTTCTGAACAGGAGACGGTACCCTTCCTTGGATACATAGTCTCGAGCCAAGGCTTCAGAATGAAACCTCTGAAGCTAAAAAGCATCCGGGACTGGCCTCATTCGGTCTCTACAAAGGTTTCTTGGCTTTGCCAATTATTATCGTTCCTTCATCCATCACTACTCCATTCTCACCGCACCTCTTATGGCCATGACCCGCAAGGGGTCCAATCCGTCTCTCTGGTCGCCTGAGGCCGTAACTGCTTTTCAAGACCTCAAAACTGCCTTCCCCTGTGAGCCATCAACATCCTGATCCCAGATGCCCGTTTATTGTTGAGGTCGACGCCTCTGAAGAGGGAGCTGGGGCAATCTTAAGCCAGTACTCTGCCAATCAAACGTTAAACCCATGCTCCTTTTTTCCTAGACGTTTTTCTCCTGCTGAACGAAACTAACACTATAGGAGGTAAGGCGCTCCTGGCTATTAAATTAGCCTTCGAAGAGTGGTGTCCCTGGCTTGAGGGAGCTCAGCATCAAATCACGGTGTACACCGACCACAAGAACCTTGAGTACCTGCACCGGGCTCAATGCATGAATCACCGCCAGGCTCGCTGGGCCCTCTTTTTTACTCAATTTAATTTTCTGCTGTGCTACCGACCAGCCAATAAGAATAGTCGGGCTGATGCTCTCTCAAGGTCCTTTGTCCCAGAGGATGTGCCGGACCCTCCTTAGCACATTATAGACCCGGCTAAGGTCATCCTGGCAGCCACTTACCCGGTTCCACCTGGGAAGACGAAAGTACCACGCCAGCTACACCGGAGAGTACTCCGCTGGGCCCACGATTCCCTCACCACAGGGCACCCCGGGTAGCCCACAGCCTTGGCCGCCCTCCAGCGATTTTATTGGTGGCCAACCATGAGGAAGGATGCACAGGCCTATGTGGAATCTTGCCCTTCTTGTGCTCACTACGAACCTCCAGTAGGACGCCCATGGGGTCTCTTACAACCTCTACCAATCCCTAGCTTGCCATGGACCCACATTGCAACAGACTTTATTGTCCACCTTCCAGTGGCAACAACATCATCTGGGTCATTGTGGACCGCTTTTCAAAAATGGCCCACTTTGTTGCTCTGCCTGGCCTTTCATCGGCCCCACAACTTGCTCAACTATTCATCCACCATGTCTTCCGACTCCATGGCCTTCCTAAATACATCCAGTCGGACCGCAGAGTTCAGTTTACAGCCCGTTTTTTTAGAAAATTCAACGTCTCTCTGGATTTCACCTCCTCATATCACCCCCAAGCCACTGGGCAAGTGGAAACAACCAACGGGACTCTCAAGCAATTTCTATGTGCCTATGTCAATCTCCGGCAAAACAATTGGGCTGACCTCCTTCCCAGGATGGAGTTCACATTAAATTCTCACCCCTCATCATCCACTGGCTCCTCACCGTTCCAGGTAGGCTACGGACGTCAGCCTCTTCCTCCATTACCCTTACTATTGTCCATTCCTTCACCAGCAGCTCAGACATCTGCCCAGCTCTGGAACAGTACAAAGCAGTTACTATATAAAGCGGCCCAAAGAGCCAAGAAGTTCTTTGATGCCCATCACCGTGTAGGACCTCAGTTCAAACCAGGCGACAAGGTGTGGCTTAGCACCCGATTCATCAGTCTCAAGCTCCCATCTTCATGCTTCGCACCCAGATACAGTGTTCCGCTGGTTGGCCTCGGTTACTTACAAGCCTTCCCTCAAGAACCACAACGCCTTCCATGTATCTTTGCTAAAACCCTTTGTATTATCCAGATTGTACAAGAGGCCGCCCGAGCCACAACCGCTGTCTTCCGAGGCTGATGTGGTATACCAAGTGCGAGAGGTCCTTTATCTGCGAAGATGTGGGAAGAAATGGGAGTACCTTCTTTCTTGGGAGGGTTTCGGACCGGAGGAGAATAGTTAGGAACCAGCCGCCAATATTCATGATAAAACCCTCATCAAGCAATTCCATGCCACACATCCATTGAAACCGAAACCCCCGGGAGGGGGGGTACTGTTATGGCCGCCAGCCGCAACCGCCCACGGCAACCTCATCTCGCGTCATGTCATGCTTGGCTCACTGCCCCTGGTGCACTCGCGGCGTTGGCCAGTCGCTGCTGCCACGTTCCTCCTGCCTCCCTGTGCTCCACGTCGCACTGGGATGCCGCCGACCAGCGTTCTGACCCTGGGCCTTCCTAGGCGTGAGTGCGTGCCCTCTGTCCTCTCTTTAAAGGGCCAGTGGCGGGAACTCCAGGTTCATCCCCGGCTGATGACTTCACAGGCCCGGGATATTTAAGCCTTACCTCCAACCACCACTAACCGACTTGGCAAGGAGTTCCCTGGTTCCTTTTGGTGCCTGTTCCTTTTCCACAGACCTGTTATTTATTTATTTATTTAGGGCATTTATATACTGACGTACGTTGGGAACATCTCGTCGGTTTACAAAGAACAAAACTAGCAACAGGCTTTACATGGAACAAGTAACCAAAGGAACAAGGAATGCAAGAGTAAGAGGGCGGACAGGGAACGAAAGCACTAAGGAGGGTAGGGGAAGGGGGAGAGGTGATCTAAAATATAAAGTAGAAAATTGTACATATTTACAAAAAGGCATAGGAGCTTACATCACCAGGTTAGAGGGCGGGAGTAAATCTTGTTATATACAGGTTAAATACAAACGGCAGTAAATCATGTTATATACAGGTTAACTAATAGAAAGGTCAATTGAGATGCATTTAGTTCAAGGGATTGCAATAGGTTCCTGGCTGTTGTAGGGGGGGTGGAGGAGGGAGGCAGACGGTTAGGTGTAGGAGTGGGTGAAGAGCCAGGTCTTCAGGTTCTGTTTGAAGATTGTGGGGCAAGTTTCTTGTTGTCCTGCTCTTCTGATCTCTGCGGTTCCTGTCTCTGTGCTTCCTGCTCCTCGGGGCCAGGCTCAGTGCTACTACATTTGGGTCCCTGCCGCACTGGCTTCTGCTCCTTGGGACCTCCCACGGTAATCCTACACTGAGGATCTTGCTCCAGACCTGGCTCAGCACTGTAACTCTACTGGACTGTGTCCTCTGGGCACTCCTCAGCGCTTTTACTACAAAAGGTCCTATCAGCACATTGCCATGTCCCGAGCAGTTCCTCTGCGCTGCTTCTCTACTGGCACCTGCTACAGCGGGTCTCCCACTCTAGCCCTTATTCAGCATACCACAATTCAAGTCTCTGCACCTGCACTTCCTCATCTCAAGGCCACCCCCACATGGCCCTGCTTAACAGTCTTCGGAGTACAATGGTCTTGCAACCCTGGAGACTCTCTTCTTCCCCCTCCGAGAGTGCTCCTCTCTTGTACTGTACCTAATCTCTCTGATACTCGCTGCATCCAGTCGTCTACTCTCTCCAGGACCAGCCACACAGAGGTACTCCTAAGTTCGGCCAGCACCCAGGGCTCAACCTGTGGGGAACGAGGCCCGGTCCTGGTGAAGTCCCACCTTGCCTCTGTTCCCGGCCAGCCTCGCCTCCCGACGGTGGGGATCTGTGTGGCCCAACCCCTCAGGTAGCATCAACCCGACCTCGGGCCAAGGGTCCACAATTCCTAACAATAAGATTTTTTTCTAAGGAATTATGTCCTCTCTTGTTGGACCTTTTCAATATTTTACTAAGTCCTTTTGCTTCTAGTAGTTATCTGTCAGATGCAGTTATTTCGGCTCTTCATAAACCAGGAAGGTCCCTCTTCATTGTGGCTTGCATTACCCAGTTTCCCGTATTAATGCAGACATTAAATTGTTGGTGAAGATTCTGCAACTGTGTTTAGAGAAATTCTTGCCCAGCTAGATTCAGGTGGTTCAAACAGGCTTCATTTAAAGGCCGCTTTTCTACATCCAGTACCCAGACTTTGTTCAATATTATTCATTTGGCCTGAGTGGAGTGTCCCTGGCCTAGAGATATCCCATGATGCAGAAAAGGCCTTTGATAAGCTTTCTTGGCCTTTTTTCTTTGCGGTCTTGCAGAAATTTGGCATACCCAAAGGCTTTATTTCTTGGATACAAACAATTTATTGGAATGCTTGCACCCGGGTATGTCTCAGTGGGCATACTTCTTCCTTTTTCAGAGAGTAAGAGGCATCCGGTAGGGTTTCCCCTTTCTTTTCTATTTAATTTAGCCTCTAAAACAGCAAATTCAAGAGAATGACAGTGTTTGGGTGTTTATCCTCCTTTGAGAGATGTAAAATCTCTTTATATATGGATGATGTCTTACGGACGTTGCTAGATCTGCTGTTTCTACATAAATATGGTACTGTGTCAGGAAGGGGCTTTAGTGTGTAACCTTCCAGTGCTCTTGGCATCCCCTGCTGAGAATTTGGGGATCAGAAGAATTTTTATATCACATCTAATTATTGCCCATATTTTAAAGGTCTGGTGCCAGGTTTGTAAACTCATGAAGTTAATACCTGAACGGTTATCTGCCATTATCCCTTTGTGTAAAAATCCCTGCTTGTCTCCCTCTACTTTTTCACTGGATGCATATTCCTGGTCATACTCGAGCCTCCACGTTGTGAGTCAGTTGTGGGAGGGGCAGACATTCTAAACCTTTGCTGATCTCTGTACCACCTAAGAAAAAATGTATTTTAAATGGCTACAGAAGCCTGTTGGTCTTTTTGGTGGAAGAAGAGTCTACCCCCCTTCTATTAAATGGGCCTAGAATTCTGATCTTCAGATTAGTTTAAATCAGGATGACAAGCCAATGTTGTGGCTTGCAGCTCACAAGATTTCTATTTGTTCCTGTCAGTGGGAATTAATGTTTCCCACTGTTTGGTACATTGCAAGTTGTTGTCTTATCTGATTTAAGCAATCAGGCATACTATTACTCTGTTTTAGAAGAATGCTCCTTAGCTAGATTTTTGGCACAGACAAGTTGCAGAAATCTCTGCCATTGAGCGAATAATTGCAGGTCTCAGGAAGAAGGTAGATAGACATGAGAACACTTGGTAAAGATATTGGTCATGGAGGAGGGATAACCTGAAATCTTTTCTTTTTATACCTCTGATTTTCTTATGATGCCTTGTTCTTTTTGATCATGATAATGTATGAACATGAGCTCAGAGAGGCTGATGTGGTATACCAAGTGCGAGAGGTCCTTTATCTGCGAAGGTGTGGGAAGAAATGGGAGTACCTTCTTTGGTGCAGTCTGATAACATTACCCTCATGACATGGCTAACTCAGCACTGCTTGTCCCCTGCAAACATATAAATAGCCACTTAAACTCAAAGCACTATTGTTTGAAAATAAGGTTAATTGCCCAATGAAAGCAAACAAAATCATCTTGATTAGTCCAGATAGTGTTCTTTGTCACACCACTGCCTTGTCAATGATCATGTGACAAATGCAAAGCAATGAAGAGTAGGTTGTGGTGCTCTCATATACTGAAAAAAACTGTTCCAATATGCTGCTGGGGCAAATGCTGAGGTTGCTAACAGTAAAGTAGATATCACAGCAAGCAAAAGAAACTGGCAGCCCTCACCAGAGAATTTTTTTTTTTTAAACTTTAGTTGTCATTTACAATTCAGCTTTAGCTTTGGAGGTATCGGCGTGCATATGTGAGCGATAGTATATGCAGGACTTTTGTACCTAAGTGTCCCTGAAATAAGCAGTGTTACTGTTAATTACTTCATATTTCTGAGCACTTCTGTTGTATTTTGATGAGTCAAATCTAATTTTAACATATTTTTCCATCTGACTTTGTTTCCCTTTTAAATTGCAGGTGAGGTGGTTAACTTGGATCATAGTGTCCCTTACGGGGACTGGTTTGAAAGTGTGTCTTGTCCACACTACTTTGCAGAGCTCGTGATATATGTAGGCATGAGTGTCACTTTTGGAGGCTGGAACTTGACCTGGTGGCTCGTGGTGATGTATGTGCTGTTCAATCAGGCACTGGCTGCAGTTCTGTGCCATGAATTTTACCAGAAAAATTTTGTATCTTACCCAAAGCATCGGAAAGCACTGATACCATTTGTTTTTTAAAATTACTTTCATAGTTAATGTTATTGTGGACTATTTTGTTTTCAAAATCAAATTAGCAATATTTGGAGAATGGAAATTAATGCTGATGTTATGAAAGTTTCTTCCCTCTTAAGTACAAGTTGATATTACACCAGAAATCATGTGTCAAGTTTTTTTTGTTGAACAAATCTAGCTTTGTCTCTGAAAGAAAATATGGACTCTTGGTTGTGCAATACACTATGAGCTCCTAGCTCCTGAGACATGGAAGTTCAAATCTTGTGCTCTCACTGCCTCTTTGGGTACCTGGATAAACTTTGTGCTTCAGTTTCCTAAAAGTATTTGGATACTAATGTAGCCAAACATTCCATGATAGAAATGGTTGCATTTCTGAAGTAGTATAATCTGATAGAATATTAATTTGAATTAAAAGCACTATATAGAGTAAATTTAAAAGGAAAATTAGTTTCTTACCTGATAATTTTCGTTCCTGTAGTACCAAGGATCAGTCCAGGACACCTGGGTTGTGACTCCGCACCAGTAGATGGAGACAGATTAAAACTTGTGGGCGGAGCCATATATAAGCCCCTGTGCCAGTCACAGCCCCTCAGTCATACGTAATGTCAAAGTAGAAAAATTCAAAAGCCAACATAGCTAACCATAGAAACTTACTAAGTAAAATAACTCCAACACCCCTACAGGAAAAACAGACTCTCCAACCGGGAGAGCGAACAAAAGAAGGGGTCAGCGTATTAAAAAACAACAATGAGCGGACTCTCCATTACTATAGCGCCACACTGCGGGCGGGATCCTGGACTGATCCTTGGTACTACAGGAACGAAAATTATCAGGTAAGAAACTAATTTTCCTTTCCCTGTACGTACCAGGATCAGTCCAGGACACCTGGGATGTACCAGAGCTAAGTTATCGAGGGTGGGAAGCAGAGAGTCCCGCTCGGAGTACCCTCTCTCCAAATCCCCCAGCATCAGTAGCTTGAACATCCAATCGGTAATGTTTAATGAAGGTATGCAACGATTTCCAGGTAGCCGCCCTGCAAATCTCTTGAGACGACACCTGAGAAGATTCCGCCCAGGACGCCGCATGAGATCTCGTCGAATGAGCTCGAAGACCCACTGGCGGTGTTTTACCGCGCAGAATGTACGCGGAACCAATGGCCTCCTTGAGCCAACGGGCGATCGTTGTGCGGGACGCCGCAGAACCTTTCTTCGGACCCGACGTCAACACAAACAGATGATCCGTTAAACGAAAAGAATTTGTGACCTCTAGATAGCGAAGAAGAGACCTCCGCACATCTAGTTTTCTCAAATCCCTCAACTTCGGGTCGGAAGAATCACCAACCGCGAAAGCGGGAAGTTCAATCGATTGATTCAAATGAAAAGCCGATACGACCTTAGGCAAGAAAGAGGGAACGGTCCGCAAGGAAACCCCTGAATCAGAAAAGCGCAAGAAGGGCTCTCTGCAGGATAGAGCTTGCAACTCAGAAACCCGGCGAGCCGAAGCAATGGCTACCAGGAATACAGTCTTTAACGTGAGATCTTTGATCGTAGAATGCTTCAGAGGCTCAAAAGGAGCTGAGCATAAGGACGAGAGCACCCAGTTGAGGTTCCAAGAAGGACAAGGGAGCCGCAAAGGAGGACGGAGGTGTTTCGCTCCCCGAAGGAAACGGGAGATATCCGGGTGGAGAGCCAGGGAGACTCCCCGAATCTTACCACGCAAACAACCAAGCGCCGCGACTTGGACCCGTAGGGAACTGCACGCTAAGCCTTTGGCCAGCCCAGCCTGGAGAAAAGCCAAAATATCGGGAATAGCAGCGGAAGTGGGACTAAGACCCCGCTCCACGCACCACTCCTCAAAGACTACCCAGACTCGAACATAAGCCAGAGACGTGGATTGTTTTCTGGATCTCAGCAACGTAGCAACTACCGCGTCCGAGTAACCTTTTTGCTTCAACCGATACCTCTCAAAAGCCATGCCGCGAGACAGTAGTGATCCGCATCCTCCAAACAGACGGGACCCTGACGAAGGAGCCCCGGAAACCCCTGTAGACGAAGGGGTGCCGCCACCGACAACTGGACCAGGTCCGCAAACCACGGACGGCGCGGCCACTCCGGCGCCACCATGATCACGTTGGACGGGTGCAAATCTATGCGCCGCAGTATCTTGCCGATCATGGGCCATGGTGGGAACACATACAGTAGCACCTCCGCCGGCCAGGGAAGTGCTAACGCGTCGACCCCTTCTGCTCCTCTTTCTCGGCGTCGACTGAAAAATCTCGGAGCCTTTGCGTTGTTCCACGTGGCCATGAGATCCATGTGGGGCGTTCCCCAAGTCCTGCAAATGAGAAGAAACGCTTCTTCCGCTAGCTCCCACTCTCCGGGATCCAGGTGGTGTCGGCTGAGGAAGTCCGCCTGGACATTGTCGGCTCCTGCTATGTGAGACGCAGCGAGATCGCTGAG
This sequence comes from Rhinatrema bivittatum, assembly GCF_901001135.1. Lineage (NCBI taxonomy): Eukaryota > Metazoa > Chordata > Amphibia > Gymnophiona > Rhinatrematidae > Rhinatrema > Rhinatrema bivittatum. Next base: position 138,550,294 of record NC_042615.1, on the reverse strand, counting down.
ATGCCGCTCTGCCCAGGCCATCAAGGAACATGCTTCCTCCGCTACTTGAGGACTTTTCGTCCCTCCCTGGCGATTGATGTAAGCCACGGTGGTCGCGTTGTCCGACAATACTCGGATTGCCTTTCCTCGTACAAGGGGTAGAAAAGCTTGCAATGCCAGACGGACCGCCCTGAACTCTAGGCGGTTGATAGACCACCGGGTCTGATCTTCTGACCATAGACCCTGAACCGATTTCTCTTGGCAAACTGCACCCCAACCGGAAAGACTGGCATCCGTGGTCACCACTGTCCAGTTGGGAAGAAGAAGAGATACTCCACAGGAGAGATGTTTGGAATCCAGCCACCAGCCCAGGCTGGAGCGCACCTGATTCTCGAGAGGCAGTGGAAGATAATATTCCTCTGAGATCGGTTTCCAGCGGGACAACAATGAAGACTGCAGTGGCCGCAGGTGAGCGAACGCCCAAGGGACTAACGCCAGCGTTGAGGCCATAGATCCGAGAACTGTCAGGTAATCGCAGACTCGCGGACGGTGTTGAGACAAAAGTCGTCGTACCTGAGACTGTAGTTTGCATATCCGATCCTGAGAGAGAATCACTCTGCCCCGTTTTGTGTCGAAAACGGCTCCAAGGTACTCCAAGGACTGAGTGGGTTCCAGATGACTCTTGTTGTAGTTGACCACCCAGCCGAGGGACTGCAAGAATTGTAGCACCCTGGATACCGCTTGCCGACACAGGCTCTCTGACTTCGCCCGAATCAGCCAGTCGTCGAGGTAAGGGTGAACCAGTAGGCCTTCCCGACGTAAGTGCGCCGCCACTACCACCATCACTTTCGTGAATGTCCGAGGCGCTGTCGCCAGGCCAAACGGAAGAGCCCGGAACTGGAAGTGTCTGCCCAGAATGCAAAACCGCAGAAACCGCTGGAAGGCTGGCTGGATGCCCACATGAAGGTATGCTTCTGTGAGATCTAGTGACGCAAGGAATTCGCCTGGCCGCACTGACACGATCACCGAACGAATGGTTTCCATCTTGAAGTGAGGGACCCGAAGACATCTGTTGACTCCTTTCAGATCCAGTATGGGTCGGAAAGTGCCGTCCTTCTTGGGAACTATGAAGTAAATGGAGTACCGGCCCTTGCCGTACTGATCGGCCGGAACTGGAGAGATGGCCCCCAAGCTTTCTAGTCTTCGGATGGTGTCTAGCACTGCCGCCTTCTTCTTGGGATCCTTGCAAGGCGAGACCAGGAACTTGTCCGCTGGGATGCGAGCAAAATCTAACTCGTAACCGTGTCTTATCACGTCGAGGACCCACTGATCCGACGTCATGCTGGCCCATACCTCGAGAAATAAGGATAGACGCGCCCCCACGTTTGGGACAGCGTGCTGAGGGCGCGACGAGGAATGGGCCGGCCGAACTTCATTGCAAAGGTTTGGAACCCGTACCCGACGGGGCTCCTCCTTGCCTGCCAAAGCGTTTGCCCCGAAAGGAGTGCTGCCAGTGAGTGTTTCGAGAAGAGGCCGGCCTGTACGAAGGTCCGGTGGATCTTTGCGGCCTGGACTTCCGGGGACCCCGGAAACGGGCTCTGCCAGAAAACGAAGAGCGCGACCGGGTCCTATCCTCTGGCAGCCTAAACGCTCGGTTCTCACCCAGGGAAACCATCAAGTCATCTAATTCCTTACCAAACAGCAATTTCCCTTTGAAGGGCAATGCCCCGAGGTGAGCCTTGGACAAACCATCCGCCGCCCAGTTGCGCAGCCAAAGGAGGCGGCGTGCCGACACCGCTGCCACCATGGATCTAGCTGAAGTGCGTAGAAGATCATGGAGCGCATCGGCCCCATATGCGATAGCTGCTTCCAACCTATCTGCTTGGGAAGCCTCCTCCGGAGAGAGATCTGCATTCGCCTGCAGTACCTGGGCCCAGCGCAGACTAGCTCGCATAGCGAAGTTCGTGCAAATGGCAGCTCGAACTCCCAAGGCGGAAACCTCAAAAATCTTTTTGAGCTGTACCTCCAACTTTCGGTCTTGAATATCTCGGAGGGCCGTCGCTCCCGTGACAGGGATGGTAGACCTCTTCGTGACAGCGGACACCGCCGAATCCACTTTTGGAAGTCGGAGGAGCTCCAGCGCCTCCTCTGGTAAAGGATAGAGTTTATCCATGGCCTTGCTGACTTTCAAACCTAACTCCGGAGTATCCCATTCCTTGAAAAGGATATCCGTGGACGAGAAATGAAAAGGGAAGGCAACCGCCGGTCCTGTGAGGCCGAGAAGAACAGGATCCATATTCGCCTCCTGGCGGACCACCACCGGAGGAGCTTCAATTCCCAATTCATGGAGAATGGCCGGGATGAGAGGTGCCAGTTCCTCTCTGCGGAATAGCCGTACCACCTTGGGGTCATCCCCTTCTGCAGCCTGTGCAGTTTTCTCTGCAATGGGCTGTGCAGTACCATCCACTGCTGCCTTCCCGGCCCCCGTCAGGGGCTCCTCGGCGAACTCCGTATCATCCTCAGGGGAATCCTCGGGATCCGATTCCTGCGGCACCCCCCTGGGAGGCCGCTTCCCCCGGGACGCACCGTGGGCGATCTCCACGCCCTTCCTGGACTTCTTTTTCCGTGGAGGGGACCCGTGGTCGGCCGCACGCGAGCCATTCCCCCGGATGCGCTTGCTGCGCTTGTATTTGAGAACTTTGCGCAGCAACAGCGCAAAATCCTCAGAAAAATCACCAGAATCCGAAGAATCACTCTCGGAAGCCTCCCGGGACCGAAGCCCCTCCGAAGGAACCTCCCCCGCCGCGACACGCTGTGGGGAAAGCGCAGGAGGAAAGGAAGAGGCCCCCACCGTTTCCCGCGAAATTTCCCGACCGGTGGCCAAGATGGCCGCCACTCCCGCACTAACCGGGAAAAGATCCTGAGGCCTGTCAGCGGAGCTACCACCGCGCGACGGCGAACGCGCGACCCGGGAACGAGCCCCCCGCGGCGCTGCCGAGGATCCCTCATCACCCGGGACGCAAGCTGAACAAAGGCTGTCCCTTGAAAGACGCGCGCGCGCCGAGCCGCAGGCCCTGCACTGTGCAGCATGCGGCATGCCGGCGAAAACGCGGGAGAAAACGGGGCCGCGGCGAAAAAATTACCTCAAAAATTAAAAAATTAAAAATAAACAAGAAGCGCAATTCGGCGACCTCCCCCCTGCCAATGACGCCCCCCCACCGAGAAAAACGGAGCGGCGACGCCAGGCAACAGAGAGCCGCAAAAACAAAAGTAAAAACTTTGTTTAAAAAAAAAAAAAAAAACAAAAAACAAAAACGCTGTCCCTGGTTCTGAAAAGCCCTTATTCCTGCAGGGGTGAGTGAACCAGGCTCCCTGGTGTCACCCCTGACGCTGCCACTAGCTTAGCCGGGTCCTCAACCCTGGCAGCGGCCTCAACCGGGGAGGGTAGTCCCCTCAGGACCTCTCAACTCCCCTGGGAGGCAGGGCACCCGGGACTAAGAGATTAAAAGAAAAAAACCCCAATTTGGTATATAAACAACTAAGCCTAATAGAAAAGCCTAGCCCAAAAAATTCAAACCTGACTAACACCAACACCAGAATCAGGTCAGGCAGGGCTGTGACTGGACCTGCACCATCTACTGGAGACAGAGTAAGACTGAGGGGCTGTGACTGGCACAGGGGCTTATATATGGCTCCGCCCACAAGTTTTAATCTGTCTCCATCTACTGGTGCGGAGTCACAACCCAGGTGTCCTGGACTGATCCTGGTACGTACAGGGAATGATTATTCATTTATTTCTCCGAGGGCAAGCAGGATGGCAGCCCTCACACATGGGTGACACATCACCATACAGAGGCCGGCCTGGAACTTTGACCTCAAAGATTCTCGAGCTTTCTAACATGCCCTACTGAGCATGTGCAGCTGTAGTTATGAGTAGAGTCCCTCAGTCTCTTTTTTTTTTTTTTCTCCAAAGAGTCATGTGGTCATGGGAGTTGTGTGGTCACAGTATTCAGCTTTGTTCTCTCCTCACAGTTTTTGTTGTGATTTTTTTCTGGAGCTGCAACTGTTTTTCTTTTTCTTTTGGTATTTTTCTTTTCTTTTCAACTTTCTGCCATCCGCATGGTGGGCCTTTGTTGCTGTGCAGCCTGGCAGAGTCTAATTTTATTCCTTAATAAATAAATACTACATCTGCAATTTAGTTTCTGTATCCTCTCCTTACTCTGCCTGTTTTTGTGCCTTTGTCTGGTGCTGACAGGACTGATGGAATATAGTTTGAGAGTGATCCATGTAGGCCGTTGAGCCTGGGAACTTGCCTGAGTTCTACCCAGACAGGAGTTCCATGTCGTTTCACCAAATGATTGGCATCGATGGAGGCCCGGACAGTGAAGGGATAGAGGACCGCATCGTTCCTTTGCGGGAAAGAGTTCATCCATCCCACATTCTAGGGAACTAGCCTCCATGGGCAGGAGCCATGAACTATGTAGCCTCCCCTTCTGCCTACTGGCAGTGCAGTCTCCTTGTGAGAAGAGTGAGCAGGAGCATGGGCAAGCAGCATTGCTGCCACATCTTTGGTGCCATGCCCGGTAACAGCTGCCCTTGCACACCCGAGCCAGTGCACCGATGGGTTCGACATGTCAATATCAGCACTGCATCGGGGACCAGGACTGCCATCAAGGTCCATTGTCACTCTTGATGCCATCGAGGTGTGGGACTGCGCTCAACGTCATAAGGGCCATTGAGTGCTGTGCATGCTATCGATTGCCCTGGCTGGGGGCGGGAGTCCTTCCATGCCATAGGCGTCATCATGCGCCATAGACATTGAGCTAAAGGAACAACACCGAGCCAAGCATCATCGAGTGCCATGGGCCTTGATGTGGAAGTGTTGCTGTGTGGACTGCTTCGGAGATCAGGACAGTCAGTCGAGTGCCATGGTCACCTTCGACGCCATCAGACCTGCCCTCAATGCTGTTGAGTGCTATGGAGGCTATCTGGCAAGTGTGCCAGCGATGCCATTTATGGCTGCTCTCAACGCCTGGTTGCCCTTGAGGCCATTGACTACCAGGGTGTGATGGTCTGCAGTGCTCTCGAGCACCATGGAGGACCTCAACTAAAAAGAGCTTCAGACCTGGGGTGTCCGTGGTGCTGTTGAGCACCAGGGTTGCCATTGACCTGGATACCTCGGCACCTGGAGTGCCGAGGTATCCAGGGTGCACCATGGCTTGGTGCCCTCGAGGCTGTCTCATGTTGGGGATGCTGACAAGCCCTATTTGTGCTGTCCGGAAGGAACATCAAGGGGCACTGAGGTGTGCTATTGATGGCGTACAGTCTAAAAAGCACTGGGAACATGGGTCATCGGAACATGGGTCATCGGAGGCCCTGCAGGGTTTCGAGCACCATTGGTGCTGCCAAGCACTGGAGTTGCTGTTGAGGCTAGTGTCAGCCTTAGCCGTGGTATCAACATCATTGAGCCTGCAGCATCGATGATCTCAGGCACATTTATTTATTTTATTTATTAATGCTTTTCTATACCAACTTTCTTGATGCAAATCAAATCAAACCGGTTTACAGAGAACAGAGGCATTAACAAACGATAACCACATAGAAGAGTGGAGGGGAACAGGCAAGGATGTCAGCCATCATTGGTTCCTTTTGGGCAATGACCTGGTAGCACATCGGTGCTGTAAAACCTCTGCCTTCGACCACCGCGGGCATCATCTATACTGCCAGACCATTAATGCTTTTAGATCTCCATCAGTGCCGCCTTCCCTCAGCCATTCTCGGTTTGCAAGTCGTCTATATTTTTGGGCATCATGTTCACCATGGGTGCTGCCCGACTGTTGTCATCTGCAGGCGCCTGGGATGCTATTGATGCAGTGCATGCTGTTGAGCATGCTAGGTGCTTGTGGTGCAGTCAAGGACCATTGGAGCCTTCGATGCAGTGTGAGCATCAAAGGGCGATATTGGCACTGGGAGCGCCATTGCCACTATAGGTGGCACCTTCAGTTACCATGGGCTTCCTTTTAGCTGTTACGCAATGGAAAAGATGCTGAGCCATTCACGACTCCAAAGGCAGCAATCAGCCTCTCCCAGGCGTTCTCTGGTACCATGGCTACAATAGGGGCAATGCCGCCCGCCACGAGGGATAGCCATACTCAGTACCCCAGTGTGGCACTGGGGGTGCCGTCGTCACACTGTACATGCTGACTCCATTAGGTGTTAATGCAATAGTGGAGCGCATCATGTACGGTTGGATACAGTGGGGGTTGCCTACTCCTTCAAGCCCCTCAGGCACTGATAGATGGCATTCTGTCTGTTGGTGCTGTGCACAGCTGTGCCAGAGATAGCGGGACCACTATCATTGCGTCAAGGTATCTGCTTCCTTGTCTGTTTCACACCTTAGGGTGTGATGGGACAGTAGCGAGTTGGGCATCATCACACACTTGGATTGCTTTTTGGCAGTGTGCAGCCTCTGACTCGGTTATTTACTCTTGTGAATCGGTTATTTACTCTTTCGGATAGTAGAAAGACTAGGGGGCACACCATGAAGTTAGCATGGGGCACATTTAAAACTAATCGGAGAAAGTTCTTTTTTACTCAACGCACAATTAAACTCTGGAATTTGTTGTCAGAGGATGTGGTTAGTGCAGTTAGTATACCCGTGTTTAAAAAAGGATTGGATAAGTTCTTGAAGGAGAAGACCATTACCTGCTATTAAGTTCATTTAGAGAATAGCCACTGCCATTAGCAATGGTAACATGGAATAGACTTAGTTTTTGGGTACTTGCCAGGTTCTTATGGCCTGGATTGGCCACTGTTGGAAACAGGATGCTGGGCTTGATGGACCCTTGGTCTGACCCAGTATGGCATTTTCTTATGTTCTTATGACTCTTAACAAGTGATGCTCAGTCCCTGCTGTGCCATGGAATTCTACCAACAAGCGCGGCGATGGGGTGCATATGTGCACTGCCATCCGCAAGACAAGGTACTGCTGCATGAGTACTGGTCATTGCGTTTTTAAAAGCAGAGGCACTATTCTTCCAGTTGCCCTCTAGTGTAGGGGTGTGTGTGTTTCCCTTATGGTGAGCACAACAGATTGTTCGCTTCTGCCAAAAGACTGACTTAAAACTGCATTCCTAGTTGAACCACTAGGGGCATGGATACCAGGAGGGTAGTGTCAGGAGTCTTTCCCTCCCACAGAAGAGGGGTGTGTTTTTTGACCCCTCTCATGTTAAATTACGTTGAGTCCCCTTAGGGGCTCCATCCCTTGCAGGATCATCATGTAATTGGAGCCTTGATTCGTTTGAATCTGTGCATCCCCTTGCAAGCCAGGACCTGTGGGCTTTGGGGAATGGCAGTGGCTGTACAGTGTACTGTTCTTGTTGGACCATGGATTACCGTGGTGGCCTACCCCATTTGAATGGGTGGCCACCTGCAGCCAATTTGGTCGCTTATGAACCTTAGCGATCAGCAACAATAACCCACTCACCCCTGGAGGGTTTTTTTTGATCAGGAGACCTCAATTCCCATTGCTTTCCTGTCCCTTCAGAACAGGGAACTACGACTAGGTTTTCCAGAGGCAATCCTTATGGGTTCCCCCTAGGATGCTATGTTCTCCCCTAAAGGGGTGGCCTTCGTTCTCCATTTCCCAAAAAAGGGATTTCATTACCTCTGACTGGTGATTGCTCTCTTTTACCATGGATCCGAGAGCAAGTCAGACATTAGTGTTCTTTCCTAGGTCATCCTAAGGCATAGCAGGTCTTTTGGGAGGGAGTTATTCTGGATTTGGTTTCCCCTGTTGTACCTGGGTTCTTCCCTTCTGGGCAGCTCCCCAGTGAAGATTAAGGTTTCTCCCAATGTGAGAGTCACCTTTTTGATACCTGCTGAGCACAATGTGTGGTTCTCGCTCTTGCTAGTCATTTTTGCATGAGGGACCCTACCTCAGGGAGGAGGGTTCTGGTCTGTTTGCATCCCATTTGGCAGGTATGTCTTTCAACCTCTCACCTTATCCATTTCTGCGTGAGATGCCTGACTCTGCATTTCTTGGCATTGAATCTCAGCTGTCAAATCTTCGACCACTCTTCAAGCTTTCATAAATCACTTTTCATTCTACTTTCAGGTGTGTCCATTCTGTTGCAGATCCCTTGTTCTATCCCTTACGCAGTGTCACTTACAAAGATACTTTATAGAACTGGTCCCAATACTGATCCCTGTGGCACTCCACTTAACATGGCTCTGTTTTCAGAGTAGATTCCATTTACCATTACACACTGTCTCCTATCAGTCAACCAGTTTGTAATCCATGCCACCACCTTGATTCAACTGAGGTAGAGAAATATCACTGAAAAACTCCCTTATCCTATCTTCATTCATAGGCTCAATAGTATATAATTGTTGGTAAAAGATACAAAAGGCTCTCCCAGTTGCCTCTGTATTAGTTGCCCAATTATTTTGATCATCCTTTATCCCCCCAATAAACTTTGAAGTTGCTTGAGCCTTTTCAGACTTATTACCATGCCTAAATAACATTTGTTTATAGGGGAATAAAGTCCCTATTGCCCGTTGATGAATGAGATCATTTGAGACTTGTATTTGCTTATATCGAGAAGCCCAGTCATTTTTAAATGACTGATTCATTTGCCTTTTATAATAAGATAATCTGTTCTCTAACTCCAAAATATCCTTGTTTCTTTGTTTTTTTCTTAGCTGCTACATAACTCATCACCTTGCCTCTACGAACAGCCTTTGCTATTTCCCAGAATAATCCTGGGTCAGAGGCATGCTAAGCATTAAAAGAAGTCAATTGCTGCTATTTGTCCACCAAAAATGTTTTAAATTTAGGAAAATTGCACATTCATCCTGGCATACACCAATGTCTGCTTGGGCCATGCATGATACATGACCTTATCTGACAAAGGACAAGACAGTCCTTCACTACATTATCAAATAGTACATGTGATACCAAAATATAGTCTATATGTGATTTAGAGGCCCTAGCTCTCGCATAATGTGTGTAGTCTTTTTTTTTTTTCCCCTGGGTGGAAGACCCTCCAAATATCCAATAAGTTTGTTATCCTTTAAGAAAGGAATCCCCTTACCTTGGGACAATCTGGGGAGTTGGGCTACAGTACATTTTTCTAACAAAATGTATTATTATTTTTTTATATATACCGACATTCGATCTGAGATATCACATTGGTTTACATTCAGGTACTGTAGATATTTCCCTATCCCCAGAGGGCTTACAATCTAAGTTTTTGTACCTGAGGCAATGGACCCACACAATGAAAACCTCCACCTAATAGGTAACGATATAAATGCTAATAGCCATGTAACCAGATTAGCAAAAAATTAATGCCAGTATCCATTTGGAGCATATACAGCTATCAACATTTGCTTACCAAAGAGCTTCCCCCTTTACCATGATATACCTGCCTCCCTCATCCTGATATGTGCTTTCTACAAGAAAAGGTAACAAAATAGCCACGCCATTGCATTTTGAGGAACCAGAAGAGTAAAAAATTTGGTTAAATCCCCTCTTCCTTAATTTTTGATGTTCAATATCAATCATATGCATCTCTTGTTTATATGCAATAAAACTTTTTCCCTTTTAATAGGGGATCCCAAACCAGCAACACTCCATGAGCTATAATTAATTTCCTGACTCAATATCCTTTGGAATTGTGAGAACTAAGACTGATGGTGGTTAACTTTATGAACAATATGAAATATCCAAACCACTGCGTATCTTGATGTGGCAATAGCCAGCCTTCCCCTGCTGCAGCCCAAGTATTTGAAAATTTGTCAAAACAGCATACATGGAACAATAGCATGGTGGCTGTTCTTAAAAATATTAGCATACAAAATTGGTTCACATTGGTAGGACATTAAAAAGTGCAGTATCCAACCCAACCCGCCCCCCCCCCCCCCCCCAAACCCACATTAACATTCAAGATTTACAATGCCTCATCCCTACCCACTCTACCCCCTTGTCCCAAGACTCCCCCCAAACATCATTAATACTGCTCTCTCCACCTTTGGAGAGTTGGACTCAACTGCATACACGTTTGGGTACCGTCCCTTGGAACAACCCCCCCCCCCCCACTCCTAAACTTATGACTATATGATCCATATTACAACTCTGACAGCAGTTGCATTTAGTTATCCAAAATGTCAGTTAACACTTATTAAATATTGCCTCATGTAAATTTTGTAGCATATCTTGTATGTCAGTGTTCCTGAAACAGTAAATTATAAAGTCATTAACTTGTCCAACTAATATAATTTCTTATATATAAATGGCTCCCGATTATGATACATGGTGCAGAGAATTTTTTGCCAATGACCCCTGCCTTCTCAACCTGTCAGGAAGCTTTATGAAACAAATCCAGAACATGAAGAACATCATTGTTCTCTGCTTTCAGTGACCCACTACAAATGGTGCAAAAAGAGAAGAAGCAGCTTTTATGAAGCCCCGATCTATTTACTCGCTACAGCAACAAAGAAGAGCTCTTAGCGGGGAAAATGCCGTGTCAGCCTCATTTTCCTCACGAATGAAATAAACAAGGTAGACCAAACAACTTTTGCCCCTGCATGTGATGCTTTAATCCAATGAATCTACAAAATGTGTGGCCGCCTTAACATCTTCAAATGGCTGATTTTTACCCTCATGCCAGATCCACAAGTGTGCTAGGAATTGCAAGGCAAAACGTACTTTTTTGCTGCCAATCTCGAGCATAGCGGTACAAATTCCCTGTGGAGATTTGAGACTTTCATTGAATAATCTTAAAACATTCTGACTGTGAGGTGGTTATATTGAAGTTGTGGGATTTTCCAAAATGCCTGTAATATTTGTTGTTTTTGAGCAAAGTTTAGGAGACACACGATTATTACTCTTGGCCTGGTTTCCGAGTCATTTCTAACCCCCATGCAGTGAGCTCTTTCAATTTGAATGGGACCTACCAACTCAGGCAGACTCAGCACATCCGGCATCCACCCTTCCAGAAAGTTCGCCAGTTTCTGATCATCCAGGGATTCATCCAGACCCACGATATGTGGATTATTACGGTGGGATCGGTGCTCTAGATTGTCTATTTTGTCTTCGTGCATCTTAATTAAAGTGTCTAACTTATGCAGTTTGCTGGTCGTCACTAATGTGTTTTCTACAACAATTAGTCACCTCTCCAGTATGTTTAAAAGCAATCCAAATTTGGTAAGTGAGGTGTTCAAATCAGTTATTTGCTCAGCAGGAGCATTAAACTTATTACCAATTGCTTCAGTAGCCGTAGTGGTGGAGTTGCTGACCACCCTTAGGCAGGCTTTTCTCCTTCGCAGCAGCCATTTTCTCCCTTGTGGGCTTGATTTTCTCTTTCTTTTTTCTCAGTACAGTGGACCCTCGAGTTACAACTGGCTTGACATACAAACAACTTGGGTTACAACCAAAATTTTAGTTTTGAGTTACAACCAAAGTTTTTAGTTACAACCTGAATGCCGGCCAAGGCCATGTGTATCCGCTCGCGCGTGTGGTTGCTTCTAATTGGGCGTTTTTTCCTGTCAATCGTGGGTTTTTTGGGCTTGGTGGGTGGGACTGCTGCTCTGCTGTTGCAGTGATTGGCTGCTGCCGATAAAGCCTGTCCATCTCAGGTGCACCCAGAGCTGCAAATGTTCACAGGAGCACATAGGCAGACCCGGCATGGCATTGCAGCAAGCAACAGCATCACTGGTGACCAAGGAAGCTTCTGTGCAGCAGCAGAAAGGAAGAGTAGCACTCAGCTGGCTACAGCAAGGTATCAGGAGGGGAGGAATGAGTATGCTGGGAGGGGGAAATGAGTGTTTGGGGGCCAGAGATGTGCTCTGAGGGAGTGGGGAGGGTGAATCCGCCCCCTCCTTCCTTCTTGCAAGCCAAAGATATCAACTTGAATGGGGGGAGTACAGTATGAAATTGTTGTTTCTGGTATGCTAGGCACATTTTATAACATTTTGGTGAGTACACTAGGAAAATTATAGGTGTTTCTGGTAATTACTAGGGATGTGAATCATTTTTATAATGAATAGAAATATCGTACGATATTTCTTAATTCATTATATATCGGTTAAAATAAGAAACAAACACTTTTCCCCCCGAATTTTCGTGAAAATTGTTTTTTGGGTTAGTGTGCGCTAACTCCTGTTAGCGCACACTAACAAAAAAACATTAAATTTTTGTTATTTTTGTAAGTGCGCGTTAACTCCCATTAGTGCGCACTAAGCCAAAAAAATTTTTACTAAAAAAAAAATGCACATCTGCGGAAAAACGAGATTTTCCCACAGCCATACGAACTTGAAAGCGCAAACGATCGGGCACCCAATGCACATTCCTAGTAATTACGCACATTATACAACCCTTCATTATAAAAATGTTAGGTAAGGGTAGGTTTGGGAGGTTTGGAATGCATTATAGGTATTTCCATTATTTCTTATGGACAAAATAGTCTTGACTTACAACCAACTTGAGTTACAACCAGCCCTCTGGAACAAATTGAGTTTGTAAGTCAAGGGTCCACTGTATTTTGGCTGGCATGGGACCGAGAGATTTCTGCATATTGTAGTCTATGGACATAAATTTACTTCTGGAGCAAAATCCCTTTTCCAAAGACCTTAAAACCACTGATGGGAGAGGATTACCAGGCAACGGCACCCAGAGCTTCGAAGAGCACACCCTGCCAAGCTCACTGCATCACATGACTCCAAGCAAGCTACATACTTAATTCCTCAAAGCTGATCAGAAAACCTAGGTGGTGTAGAAGAGCTAAGCTAGCTCAGGGAGAGGAGCACTTCATCTCATGATTTTGCTGTGATGAGCCAATCATCCAGATACGGGAAGACGTGTATTTCCTGGTGACGGAGATGAGCTGCCACTACCATGAGGCATTTCATAAAGACCCTTGGGGGCTGATAAGAGGCCAAATCGGAGTACTTTGTACTGGTAATGGGAAGAATTCACCTGGAAGTTGAGGTAAGGCCAGTGTGAAAAGTGGTTGAATATGTGAGTGTATGCATCCTTTAGATCCAAGACTTGCATCCATTCGCCCTTCTGAGGGAGTTCATTCTGAATTTCTCTTAGAATATTTTTTTGTTCAGACTTCTCAAGTCCAGAATGGGCCTCAATCCCAGCATCTCAACATACACAGGAATAGAAACCTTGTGAATGTTGAAATGCTGGATTGGATTTATTGCTTGTTGTTGGAGAAGTGATTGGACTTTCAGCCAAAGCTGCAATAGATGAGATATATCCGGATGGAGCACCAAACAATATGGAAGGGATGGTGGCCAGGAAAAATGTAACTGGTACCCAATTGCATAGGTTGGAGGACCCAGGGTGATCTTATGCCATTGTATGAAATGTTGGATTCTTCCCCCTACTAGAAGAGTTAGGAATGGATTGTTCTGAAGGATCAAAAATTAGACTCTGGTTTGGGCTGAGCCTCTTGTGTGGTTTTCAGTTGACGGAATTGTCTTTGTTGAGGTCTGGCCAGAAGCAGTTGTTGACACTGGGCCAGAAGGGACAGCAGGCAGTACTATTGAAAAGAATGGTAGGGCCTCCTGTGGAAGTATGGTCATTTGTACGGGTAGAAGTGATGTCGCACTGTAGAGGGCTGTTCAGGAGCCATCTAGAGCGATTATACTGCCACATATTGGTCCTTTATCTGAGCAACCATCTCCCAAAGCTTTTTGCTGAAAAGATTGTCCCTCAAACAGGGGAGGTCCAATAGTTTTTTGTGGACCTCTTTGTGGATGCTACTTGTTCCAAGCCATGCCATACGTCTAATTCCACTGGAGGCTGAGGAGGTGTAAGAAACGGAATCAAAGAATTCGTAGACTGATAAAAGCTGATGGTGAATACCCTTTTCCTTAGCCAGGAGTGGTTGTGGACAGTAGTTGCCTTGCTCAGTGGCAGTTGGAAAAGGCTTAAATTTTTGAATGCTGTCATGAATATACTGCATCATAGAATTAGTGGATAGTAATGCGAGCAGATAACATTGCACTTTGAAAACTTTTCTTGCCAAAGTTATGTAGAAGTTTATGAGCTTTTCCTGGAGAATTTGAGTGAATTTGTGTCATCTTTGTCTTGGGCAAATCACTTTACCCTCCATTGCCTCAGGTACAAACTTAGATTGTAAGCCCTCTGGGGATAGGGAAATACCTACAGTACCTGAATGTAATCTGCTTTGAAATGCTGAAAAAAAGTGTGAAAAGCAGAATATAAAAATAAAATAGCAAAACTCTACTGAGCTAAAGCGATGAGCCCATCCGATGTTAGATATTATCTACGTGTCATGGCTAATATAGCCTTGTTTGTCGATGGAGAAAATATAATAAAATTGTAACATATGGTCAGACTCTTATGGGTGTAGCAGCTTAACAATTCTAGTCTGAAGGAGTCTTCAGTAACAGTCGAGTCACTATAGCAGGATCTTCTGACAAATGGGGAGTTTCCTCCTCCTTGTCCTCAGCTATATTCAGCATAGCCAAAGAATGTGCAATCAGGGAGGTCAATACCTCTCTTTGAAAGAACCAGAACACGGTGATGGAATTCTCTTCTCAGAAGGATATCATCTCCTTCCAGTTCATCCACAGAAACCATGACTGGGAGCTGTTTAAAAAATAAACATCTTCACCATTCCAAACTGATCTGAACCATCCTTGGCACTGCCAGCCAAATGGAATATTACTGAGACTTTGGATCCCATTTGTACAGCAAGTCCTCTGGTGTAGCTTCATGTGAGCCCTTGCCAGACTAGCTCCAATGCTGTTTGCCATGGAGTAGAGGAGCTGAAGGTACTACCACCCTGTTGGCCTCTGTGTGGACAGCAGTTTCTGCAGTTTTTGAATCCTTTGCTGTGTTAGAAAGACCATCCAGTCTTTTAGTCAAAAAAGAATCCCAAATAGTCCAGGGTCTGGAAAAACTGAACACCCAGAATAGTTCCTGCAAGGACTGTCACACTGTCTGGGTAGTGAAGACAATTTATGCTGACAGTTTTGCCTCTAATAATCAATTGCCCAGATAAGGAAGGACTAAGATACCTTCCTTCCACAACTCTAGTGCCACAATCACCATCACCATGGAGAAGGTCCTCAGAGCAATGGTTAACCTAAAGGAAAGAGCCTGAAACAAAACACCTGGTGGAACTTGTTGACTTGTTTGAGATTCAAAAAGGAGCGGAAGGTTTAATCCTTCTCGGGCACCACAAAATAGATCAAACTATCAACCCGACACTATTGTTCCTTAGAACTTGGGCTCATAACCTTCATGGAGAGAAGATTGTCCACTGTGACACTTACATCTTCTCGCTTCAATGTAGAGTGACAATGAAAACCTGAAGGCTCCAAAAACCAGCCAGAGGAATTCTAGAACAAAGCCCTTTTGAATGATCTCCAGCACCCACTGCTCAGACACAATTTGGGCAGTGCGTTGAGAGACCAAGAAAACCCTTAAAGTAAAAAATCAAACAAAATTCCAACATGTGTCTCACAGGACCCCTGAAGGCCCCTAGAAGTACATTATCCTGCATAGCATTGCACAGCTTGCCGCTATGGAAAAGTTCCCTGCTCAATCAAAGGAGCAAGAATTCATCTTTAACTTTAGAAGCTGTTTTCCAAGGAAAAAAATAGATTTATTCTTTTTTTTTTTTTTTTTTTTTTTAACTGAAAAGTACCTCTTTCTCAAATTCCATCAAACTCATGGAGGAAGTAGGGAAAGTAAGGATGCCACTCCTCCTTATATCTTGCCTCCACATCCAGCACACCTTTCCAGGAGCAGCAGGGACAGACCCTGCTGCCCTGGGAATCTAATCCAGTGAGTTCTAATAAGGAATCGCAGGGACATTGTCCTAATGGAGAAGTATAGCATAGCTGTACCTGCTATTGGAAAGAGGCTCTAAGTTTTGTCCTTGCAGCGATATTATAGTCATTTATTTATCTACCTATCCATGTGGCTGAGGCAAAATCATGTGGTATCATTTCATCCTCAAGGGTAAACTTGAATCCAAGGCGAGAATCTTAGCAGAGACAACTCTATTAAAAACTGCCAGTGTCCTCTGTACCACCTTGAAACTGCTATGAAGGTGCAAAGAGAAGAACTTGCCTCTATACTGCTGCAAACTGTAGTAACACCCTAGCAGCAGCAGCAGGAATACTACCAGCTGCTTGGTCACTAACCAGTCTCCCCTTGTGGAATTGTACTAAATTCCTCTAAAGTAGTGGCTCTCGAATGGTGTGTCGCGGCTCCCGGTGTCCCACTGCCCCGCTTGTGCTTCTCTTCTACCCAGGGGTGGGGCTGAAGAGTGGAGAGATCTGTGCGCCGCCACCAGAGGCCAGGCCGGCAGGGCTGAAGAATAGAGAGACACTGCGTGCCACCGGTGGAGGCCAGGCTGGCGGGGCCGAATAATGGAGAGACCTGTGTGCCGCCACCAGAGGCCAGGCCGACGGGGCCGAAGAGTGGAGAGACCTGTGTGCCGCTACCGGAGGCCAGGCTGGTGGGGGCCGAAGAATGGATAGATGCGTGGTGGTGGCTGAAGAGTGGAGAGACCTGTGCACCACTGCCGGAGGCCAGGCCAGCGGGGCCAAAGAGCGGAGAGACCTTGTGTACCGCCGGAGGTCAGGCCAGCGGCAGCTGATAAGCGGAGGCCAGACTTATTGGGCCAAACAATGAGAAGAGGCTCCATGTGAGCTTGTGTTTGTGTGTGTGTATGTGGTAGAATGGGTGCCTGGGTGCATGAGTGAGAGCTTGTGTGTGGTAGAATGGGTGCCTGGGTGCATGAGTGAGAGCTTGTGTGTGGTATAATGGGTGCATGAGTGGCAGCTTTGTGTGTGTGTGGTAGAACGGGTGCCTGGGTGGTGAGTGGCAGCTTTGTGTGTGTGTGGTAGAATGGATGCCTGGGTGCGTGAGTGGCAGCTTTGTGTGTGTGGTAGAATGGGTGCCTGGGTGGTGAGTGGCAGCTTTTGTGGGTTGTGGTAGAATGGGAGCAAGAGCATTTGTGTGTGATTGAGAGCTTATATGTAAGTGACAGAGCATGTGTGTGATTGAGAGAGAAACTGGTCAGAGGTAATGTGTTTCTGTGAGAGAGAGACAGACTGGTCAGGGAGGTGACTGGTGTGTGTGTGAGGAAGAGATACTAGTTAGGGAGATACTGGTCTGTGTACGACAGAGACTGGTTGTGGGCCCTAAGGAAGAGGACTGTGAGGACAGAGCTTCAGCAGCCACTGCTGTTTCTGGTGAGTGCTATTGGCCTGCAAGAGATAGGAGTAGGAGAGTTGCTGGAGAGGGTAAGTAAAGGCAGCTTTTTAAGTTTATTTTTCTTGATTGCCATTTTAATTATTGAGTATTATGTGATGTGTCTGCTAGTTTTGAAATATTTTATTGATATTTGGATAATTTTTAATAATTTTTATGAGTTTTTAATTGTTGGATGCTATTCTGTTCATCAGCTGGTTTGTAACATTTATTAGTATAGTTTTACAATTATTTCTAAGTGGATATCTATCTATAGCAGCTTGGCTTGCTCTGTTTTCCTAATAGGCGGTGTATTAGTGTTTAGGGCCTGGTTCAATATTTGTAGTGGTAAATTTACTGTCTTTTCATAAGGAGGGGTATTGTGCTTGCCAGTAAAGAGAGTTTGTTTTGCTTTTACTGAGATGTGATCAGAACCAGAATATCTTTTTTGTATGGTGAGTTGTACAGGTAATGCCCTAGTTCTGCTCTGCACCCATTTTGAGGGGTCGAGGGGGTTCCTGTGGATGCAGATGGGGCTAAATGCATGTTTACATTTAGCCCCATGATGGTCACATGTTCAGTGTGTCATGCATGTGAGAACCATCTGTCAGGTGTGTCCGGCCAAAAAAGGTTTGAGAACCACTGCTCTAGAGAATACGATGAACCAGAAATAATCACCTCCAGCAAATTGCCTTCCTTTCTGCTCCGAACCTCCTCTTGCCTTGCCAAAGTTGAAGAAGCTGGAAAGGTGAAGTAAATCCCAGGACTACTGCTTGTTCCATGGTAAATGCCTGATACAAATTTACAAAAAAGGACTGACTATCACAGCCCAGACCAATGAAGAAGATTGAGCTCCAACTATTTTGTCTTTCTTTCCTTTTTTCTTTTTTTAATATAGAGATCGCCCTCCAGTAGGAAAAGGTAACTGCTACAGACCAGGAGCAGGCTCGCTCTGCAAACTGAGAAGCCAGTGCAGTAGTGGGGAAATGTAAATCCACCTCCGGTCCTGCAGAACATACTGGATCCGCAAAGGGAAAAGCCAGTGCAGAGGCAGATAAATTTAAAACCATCTCCTGTCTTGCGGGAGGCAAAACTGGCAGTCCTGATAGAATAAGACTCCATGGGATAGTGCATCCCGCAGAGCAGTGTCTTTGAAGTTGCAGCACCTGCCTCTTGCATTGTGGGACTGAGGAGGGAGGCCCTAACAGCCTGCAGCCCACACTGACAAAATGACCACCTCAGCAGGAATCAGTAGATAGGCATGACCCTTCTACCACACCCTCCTTCTCCACCCAAGCCTCGGATACTCTTAAAATGGCTCACGTCCTCCTCATTGAAGTAGCGTGGCACAGTTCCGCTGTTCCCCTAACTGGCCACAAAGTGGGGACTTCTTCCCGTGCTCTGCCGACATCTCCCAATGTCCTGCCTGCACCACCACAACCTGGCAGAAGGATAAGACTCATCCTATGATACAGTCGCTGCCAAAACTGCCTCTACCCAGCTTGTGCTGAGGATGTCTCCGTTTTTAACTTTATGGCACCACACAGCACATCCCAAAATTGATCCATTTTTTCCCTTTTTTTTAAGGCAGAGACCCGGTGGGGGGCGGGGAAAAAGTGGGAGGAGATTACCTGATGCCATTCTGGTAGCCTCCTGGTCCAGGCCTTTTCCACCAAAGGAAGGAGAACCCATCATTCACCTCAGGAGCTGCCCAAATTTCTCCTTTCTCCCCCATCCACTGAGGGAGGGAGAATTTATCTTTTACCCCAGGAGCTGTCTACTCCCATCCAAACTGCAGCTAGCCTAAAAACACCACCTTCAGTCCACAGCACAGGAATGCTTGCCTAGCATCTGCTGGAGACAAAGAATACTGGCAGGCCCAGGTCAGCACAGATTCATGTAAAGGGTGATGTTGGCAAAACCCGTGCTGATAGGTGGGCATAACCCATTCTTCTGGATTGATCTGACTGGATGAAGAGGAAATGCCCTTTGATAACACTGGACTATTCTACTGAATAGATTCAGGTACATAAACATTTAAACAAATTTTCACAAACCATTTGAATTGTTTTAAAACTGAGAATGACAGTCTGATCCTCCCAAAGAGTATGTATTGGAAACTGCATTATATATTCAAAGTATCCAACTAAATTATTTTGATGAAGATGCTTCCTCTGCTGTGTTCAAAGAAAATGCCATATGGTTTACATTTAACCCACCTGTTATAAACATTATTTAGTATTTCACTCTTAAAATCATTCAGAAGTCTTTAATGTAGTAGTTCTCTTGAAAAATAAACACACCTTGGGATTCAAACCTAACAAAATAGGAATGAGTTGCTTTATTTTTTAGCTCCGTTGCAAAGAGCTAAACATTAAAATAAAGTACAAATTTTAGAGGTCATTATAAGGCAGGCAGTGCCACATCATTCCAGATAATGAAAGGTTTCATTTTCAGAACTTATAAAGACATTGAACAGTTCCTTTGTTTTCCTCTCTTAACATCTGATGGTTTCTTTGTTTTCAGGAGCATGTTCCTTCCTGTCATCACCTGTATTAGTGCACAGGGTAAAACTGCTATGTCTTATGCCAAATGTTGGTCTGGAACTCTGTATCCTTCACCGTACAGATACATGTAGATATTGCGTCAGGTTTTCCAAGGCTTTCTGGGTTCCATTCACAACCATCCATCCTCAATGTCACAACACAGTGTTCTCAACCTCTGCAACAACAGAGGGAGAAGTGCATGTCATGATGTTGCTCATCACTCACACCAGCATCAAACTACAGATGCTGCTGCACGGCCAGCACAGACACCTAACATGTAGTTGATATCTTGAACTTCAGTCTCTCCACTCAGGAAAACCAGATGCAGTCAGGTGTTGCTGGAAATGGCATATAAAGACAGGAGGGAAAGGGGATGGGAGAGGGAGCAAAACCAGGAATGTAGTTAGGCTGAGGTGCAGCTGATTAGACCAGTCAGGTCATTGTAGGTGTGGAGCCCCTGTCCCAATCTAAAGGGAGGTGGAAGCAGCAGCATGGTACCAATGTAGCTGAGGCTGACCTGGATTTAAAAACGAGAGTATGAAAAGAAAATCTGTGAATTTGTTGCATGCTCCTCATAGGGTTATCTCCGCATTCTGTCCTATGGGATGTTCACACCTTCCTCCAATCCCTGCCATATGCTCTCCCACAGGGTAATCCCCCCCCAGCCACGAGCTCTCCTGCGGAGTGATCCCTGGTCCTCCTATCCCAGCCACACACTCTTGTGAGATGACGCCACCCCTATGATCTTAGCTGTGCATGCTCCTGCAGGGTGACATTTATGCCCCGTATTGCCAGAAGTCAATTAAGTTTATAGCCCAAAGTCACTTCGAAACTAGCCAAATATTTTTAATTGAAAAAACAAAAAAATCAGATTTGGCAATCAGTGCTATAGACACTGGCTCCTACTTTAAGCTCTTGAACAGTAGCAGTAATATGAGCATTACTCATAACTATGCAGTATGTTGTACTTTTAGTCTATATATTTTTCCACATTAAAATATAAAACTGAAATGTGATGACAGATAGGAAAAACTTTTCACATGCTTGTTGCTCATTTAGAAATTCTCTAGTTATTAGTTTACCAGACACTAAAGATTATATGTGCTTTGTGCTACATAATTTATATTTCTTCTTGCTTTATTGTGTAATTATTGAAATAAAAGTACAAATGTTTAAGTTAAGCAAGAGCTAGTTCTTTGCTACTGCAAAAAGAATCTGAAATCATAGTAAGGAGGTGAGCACTCACTGGTTGGAGGACACTTTCTGGCCTTTGGGATCCAGAACACACAGAGTTTTAAATGTAAATAATGTAATAAAATAAATAAAACCTAAAACTAAATACCATTCCTTGTATTGGTTTGTATACCTCTGCAGTTGTTCTCCCTCCCTCCCTCCCTTTATTCCCCTCAACTTTTATCCTCCTTCCAGGCAAGTTGACCTGTCTCTTCCCCCCAACCCCCATCCCGTATTGTCCAGTTCCCCTCCTCCCTTTTCTTCCTCCCATTGTATCCAGATCTTGCCTTCTTTATTACTCCCAAGCTGGCCAGTAGAACAGAAGCACTTATATCGTATTCCCTCTCCTGTGGTCCAAAGAGGGGATCTCTGGTTGGCAGTGCCTGTTCTATACTCGGGCCTATTTCCCCCCAGCCAGGGGCATAGGGTGACTGCTGAAGTTGGTGGTGAACTAGAACATTTGCTGCTGCAAGATGCCCTAGAACACAGTTCACTCTCTTTTAGCTTGTGGGCACTACTTTCTTTGATGCAAAAAGCCTATCAATTTTATGCTCACAGCAACCCAATCTTTTGTGGGAAAATGAACTAAATCCATCCCTTAAAATAATCACCTAATCTACTAACAGCAGTTTCAATAAAATATGTGAATGAAAAAAATATTTTCTGCAAGAACATTGACAACCATTTTATTCATGCAAATAAATTAATAAAGAGCAAACTTCTGTTTCAAATAGAAATGCGGAAAAGAGGTCCATAAAACCATAAAAGACAGTGATGATTAATACCATAATTGTCACATCAAGAATTCAAGTTACACAAGAACTGGATGTTTAAAATACAGATAAACCCTCACCAAATAGAAAATAGAAATGTGCCACCAAAAACTACTGGAAACCAGAAGTCCGACTGTATTATTCCTCACTAAACATCAAGCAATAAAATCAAGAGATATAAAACATCATTCATAATATTAAAACCATGCTAATAAAAACAATAAATGTCAACATAGCCTATGAACATCCAATAATTTTAAAAAACTTGCATAAATGTGTTCTATTTTCCAAACATCAATAAAATATTTGAAAACATCAGGGGTAGATTTTCAAAGGGGTACACGCGTACCCCTCGAAAACCTACCCCAAACCCCTCCCTGCGTGCGCCGAGCCTATTTTGCATAGGCTCGGTGGCGCACGCAAGCCCTGGGACGCGCGTAAGTCCCGGGGCTTGCATGGAGGGGTGTGCCTGGAGTGACGCGGCGTTTTGGGGGGGTGTCGCGTGTGATGCGACGTTTAGGGGGCAGCACCATGGGCGTGGTTTCGGCCCATGGCGCCGCCTCCGGACCAGCCCCTGGGACTGGAGCAGGGCAGCCGGCTGGCACAAAGTTACGCCTGCTTCCAGCAGGCGTAACTTTGCCGACAAAGGTAGGGGGGGGTTAGGTAGGGGAAGGGAAGGTGCGGGGGGGGGGGGGGGGTGGAAGGAAAGTTCCTTCCGAGGCCGCTCCGATTTCGGAGCGGCCTCGGAGGGAACAGAGGCAGGCTGCGCAGCTCGGTGCGCGCAGGCTGCCGATTTTGGGCAGCCTTGCGCAGCTCGGTGCGCGCAGGCTGCCGATTTTGGGCAGCCTTGCGCGCACTGACCCCGGATTTTAATGGATACGCGTGGCTATGCGCGTATCTATTAAAATCCTGCGTACTCTTGTTCGCGCTCGCGCTAATTTATAAAATCCAGCCCCAGATGAATAAAACATCCAATAAAAAATGTTCTTTATATCCCCCCCCCCAAAAAAAAAAACCCACAATAAAATGTTTCAAAACAATAGAAACATCAAATTATACCCAATAATTAAAACTAATAAGTATTAAAAAAAAATCTTCTGCTCTCCATATCTGGGACCTTTTGATTTCCATTCACCCTGAGATTATCATAGATTGGGGGAGATAAAAGATCTCTCTCATTCACACACACATACTAACACTGATTCTTTTACACACTCCCTCTCATATACTGTACATGCCAATGCTCTCACACACAGGCCCTAGAACACTAATATACCACCTATTGGGCAAACAGAACAAGCCAGACTGCTACAAATCCCTACAGAGAAACTACATGCTAGTCAAAATAGTGCACTTCTGTCACACACGCAGACAGACAGACCCTTACTTAATACAGACTAAGGGACTACAGATTAGAATCAGAAAAATATGCAGGCTGAAATGGAAAGCCAGAGATACCAGACTCTGTGAACTCTGGAATACTGAAGAAAAAGCAAAATACAAATATATAAGAAATGCACATACCCAAAGATGGCATATTCTAATTGATGAAAGACAAAATATATATATTTTTTTACCTTTGTCTGATCTTATATTTCTAATTGGTTGGTCCCAGTTTCTTTTTTCCCCTTGTATGTCTTCTTCTTATTCCTTTTTCAGGGTCTCTTTTATTATTTCTTTTCTCTCCTCCTGTCTTCTTTCCTTCCTCCATACCCCTACAGGCTTTCTCTTAAATGTGTGCTCTCACACACAAGCTTTCTCTCTCCCAGGATCCCACTCTTGCATGCTCTCACATATACACAGATTCCCACTCTCATATGCTCTCTCACATGCATTCTCTCACATGCAAGCTCCCATTCTCACACACACACACAGGCACACTCTTGCATGCTCTCATTCACATACAGGCTCTCACTCTCCCTCAGACACATAGGCTTTCACTGTTACAGGCTCCCACTCCTATATATAATGTACACACACAAGCTCTCACTCTCACATGCAGGCTGCCACTTTCTCACACACACATACAGGCTCTCACTCTCACGAGCAGGCTCCCATTCCCTCTCACAGACATTCATTCTCACACAACTTCAAATTGCCACACACAGACTTTCACATGCAGGCTCCCACTCCCATGCATACGTACAAACACACAGGCTCTCATATTCACAGAGGCTTCCACCCCCATACACTCCTTCACACGTCACACAAGCTGTCGTTCCCACATGCTCTCGCTCTCTCACACATACAGGCTGTCACACCCACACGTGCTCTCACACACATACACCAGGTTACCAGGCAGCTTACCATTTCTTACACACACTTACCATTCATTCACATACATAAAGACAAAACATAGGCAAGCTCCCCATCGGGTCTGGAAGGCCGGTGGCAGCTGAGAAAAGGAGCAGGCCTGGGAGGCTGCCAGCAGCTGAGAAGAGGAAGGAACCTGTTTTCCTGCTGTTCCTCTTGTGCCTGCCCCATGCTATTCAAAACTTGCAGGGCTAGCACTTCCTCTGTGCTGATCTCACGATGCACAAGATCAGTATAGAGCACATACTGGCCACATGTAGTTTGAAGGCCAGCACACTTAGAGAAATGGGAGAATGGACTTCTTCCTCTTGTTGGCTGCCCAGACAACTTCTTTCTTCAGCCGCTGGTGAGATGGGGTCCGCTGGTGACCTCCCGAGTCTGTTATACTTCTTGGTCACTGGCGAGATGGGTGTCTGCCAGTGGGCTTGCGGGTCTCTTCCTCTTCTCTGTCTCTGCTTTCCAGGATGTGCATGCAGTTGGTGATACCTGTGCACTCTGGGCGCTAAGCCCTGCCCCAGCATATGTTCAAAAGAGATAGAGATGCTAGAAGAAAGAAAGTGGTACTTTTTACCTGGATTGGCTACTGTTGGAAACCAGTACTGGGCTTGATGGACCTTTGGTCTGATACAGTATGGCAGTTCTTATAGTCTTATGAGGTGGCGGGAGAGCTGTGCATAGCAACTGGCAGTGGTTAACAGAGGTGGTGAACACTGACGGGGCTGCAGGAGGAATCAGGAACAGTAGCACGAAGCATTTTGAGATGCTTGTGAACATGAACCAAAGCACCTGTTCGTATTGATTCTCCAAACACCTAAAATGACTAAGGATCCGATAGCAACTACTCTAATGGGTATAAAAATTTCTCATTCAAAAGAAAATCTGCCATCATTTACGGGTATGGGTTATATTGAAATAAAACTGGGTGTGTTTACTTAGAAGTGATTCAGGGGAGCAGAAAAACCCTTTTATGTCACTGAAATCAGATTCTAAATAACTAAAGTAAAACTGCACTGTTAATTCTGTTTTAGGAAATTCACAGACAGAGTCTGGGCTTGTTATAGGAGTCTGGGGAAAGTGGTGAGTGTGTGCCACTTTTGGCATCCTTAGAAAATAGCAAAGCAGCGGTTGCCCTCCAAAGAGATGAGGAGAAGCCCATGTATGAAGCCTGTAGGCAGAGAGGATGGGACAGGGTGAAGGGGAGAACACTTGCAGAGCCATCAGACCCTCACCTTGAGCTAAGCCAAGCTTGTGGTGCTGCTGCTGGCTCAGACGGGGAAGAGGGCAGCCGGCTGCAACAAGAGAAGGGTAGGAGTTGGATCTGCCCTGGTGGTCTCTGGGAAACTTCTGCCCCAATGTCTGGTAGCTGTGCCCCAGCCAGAGCAGGAAGATAATGAGTTTCATTTCTTGGATATGCTGGATACCTGCAGCATTGCCTTGGATGACTTTCTACCCCCAACTCCCCAGATGTGGAGTGCTTGAGCACAGTGGGGCAGCAGATGGAGCTCCTTGATCCCCTTTCCCTCTTTCAAGCCTTCTCCTGCAACAACGCGGTGATATTCCATGCACTACTCCACCAGAGGGTCACGGCCCAGGAGATGGGGGAGAGCAGGGCAAACAAGAACCAGAGGGTGGGTAAGAGATTCCTCACTGACTTGCACAGACTCTGTCATACCCTCCCTTTGCTCATGCAGGCTAATAAGACTGCTTTGTCAATCTCCTCCCTTGGCTGGCACAGACTATCACCATGCCATGTCCATCCAGGATTTACGTCCCTACAAGGGCCTGACCTCTAATGCTGTGCCTGACCTCTAATGCCGCGCCTGTCCGTGCAGGCCATACATCCCTACAAGGGCTTGACCTCTAATGCTGTGCCTATCCGTCCAGGCCATACATCCCTACAAGGGCTTGACCTCTAATGCTGTTACTGTCCTTTCAGACCATACGTCCCTATAAGGGCTTGACCTCTAGCGCTGTGCCTGTCCATCCAGGCCTTATGCCTCTATAAGGGCTTGACCTCTAATGCTGTACCTGTCTGTCCAGGCTTTACGTCCCTACAAGGGCTTGATCTCTAATGCTGTGCCTGTCCATCCAGGCCTTATGTCCCTACAAGGGCTTGACCTCTAATGCTGTGCCAGTTCATCCAGGCTTTATGTCCCTACAAGGGCCTGATCTTGTTAGTGATCTGAGTGCAGGAGTTAGCAATCTGTTATAGACTGCTCGAGTAGCAATCTGTTATGGAGAAGATGCTTGATGGGAGGAGCAATCAGATAGGAGGAGCAATCTGTAGAG
This sequence comes from Rhinatrema bivittatum, assembly GCF_901001135.1. Classification (NCBI taxonomy): domain Eukaryota; kingdom Metazoa; phylum Chordata; class Amphibia; order Gymnophiona; family Rhinatrematidae; genus Rhinatrema; species Rhinatrema bivittatum. Next base: position 138,523,913 of record NC_042615.1, on the reverse strand, counting down.
AAAACTCTGTGTAGCGGGCTCCTGAAGAGGGAGAAGTCAGCAATCTTATAGTGTCTCAGATATCGTCTTGCTAAGGTGTAGCAATCTGTAATGAATCTGATATAGTTGTGGTGGATCCCTGGGGCGATGGCAGATGACCATGCTCTCGGGAAGATACCCCAAGAGGGACCACCAGCTAGGCTGGAGTATGGAGACAGACACACATTAGTTCTTTTATTAAACAGGTTATTAGAAACCACCAGAAGTGGCAGTAGTGAGCTGATATGCCCGGCAGGGCTGTAGTCCCTCAGGTTCTGGAACAACGATCCCAGGATGGCTGAGCTGTTGAGAAACTGTAGAAAGTGAGCAGGCAGAGTTCATGAATAGAACTAGATGACAAAACTCACGTAAGATCTCAAGTAAGCTCAGGAGCTGGAAAGGATTGGGCCCTCGAGGAGCGAGTACCTGGTTCCAGGGAAAGCTCTGAGAGAGTGATGGTAACTCACAATTGTTTGTAGCAGTGATAGCTTCCAGGCAGTAGAGAATCTTTAGAGTGTACAGGAACATGGGCCCTCAAGGAGCGAGTACTGGTTTCTATCTGTAATCTGAAAATAAAGAAAAGAGTGAGGCCCCCGAGGAGTGAGTACCTCAGGTAAGTCCGAGGAGGCAGAGTAGCTTGGATAGGGAAACCTTGTCCGTAACCTTATCCCTTCCTTGCTAACTCGGTTTGTTAGCGTTTTCAAAGACCTTTAAATATTGGAAGCAGATGATGTCATCTCAGGGGGACGCCCTTGAGGTTCGCGTCCTTGCTGGTACAAGAGCGGGGACGCACGCGCGCACGCCCTAGGCATCAGGACAAGATGGCGGAGTTGCAGCATCGAGCCGGTCCGGGTATGCCGGAGGGAGACGGCATGGAGACAACGAGGTAGCCAGCCATCCATCAGACTCGGAGGGAGTCGTCACAGAGGTAAAGAGGGCGGAGTGAGGGTGTCGAGCAGCGACGGATGCAACAGATCTCTAATGCTGTGCCTGTCCATCCAGGCCATACATCCCTACAAGGGCTTGACTTCTAATGCTGTGCCTGTCCATCCAGGCCTTATGTCTCTACAAGGGCCTGACCTCTAATGCTGTGCCTGTCTGTCCAGGCCGTGTGTCCCTAAAAGGGCTTGACTTCTAATGCTGTGCCTGTCCGTCCAGGCCTTATGTCCCTACAAGGGCTTGACCTCTAATGCTGTGCCTGTCTGTCCAAGCTTTATGTCCCTATAAGGGCCTGACCTCTAATGCTGTGCCTGTCTGTCCAGCTTGGATATTTCATATGCTCAATAATTTTCATGACCTTCATAATATGGGCCATTTTCCCTAAATCTTTCTTAGGTGTCAACATTAATGTTTCTAGTACTATAGAAAACTGGTGGTAGTTGTATTCTAGTTCATCCTCTGTATTCTCATAGTTTACAGAGGCACTGTGTAAACTACAAAGTCAACATAGGTTGATATTGTAGATTTGGACTTGAGTAGCAGTTTTCTTATTTCTGAGAGCTTTTCAAATTCCTTTGTCATCAGCTGAAGTGCATAAGTACAGTTAATAGCTTCTGGGTATTCACTAGACGCCAACAGAACCACGACACTCTAGGGTCAACCCATTTCAGGGAGCCCTTTCCTGCACAAAGGAAAGGGAACTCTCCCCGGGTGTAGCCAGCCTATCTCTTAGTACCCTCTGACCCATGTTGAACCAGAACCGCTGTTCACATAGAAACTTCCTCCACGTCGACTCGCCACGCTTGAAGGCTCGTGCTCCACTCTAGGGGCCAACTCATTTCAGGGAGCCCTTTCATGCTCAAAGGAAAGGGAACTTTTCCCGGGTGTAGCCATCCTTAGCACCCTCTGACCCATGTTGAACCACTGTTCACATGGAAACCTCCTCCACGTCGACTCGCCATGCTTGAAGGCTCATGCTCCACTCTAGGGGCCAACAACCCATTCTAGGGAGCCCTTTCCTGCACAAAGGAAAGGGAAATCTCCCCGGGTGTAGCCAGCCTATCTCTTAACACCTGCTGACCCATGTTGAACCGCTGTTCACATGGAAACCTCCTCCGCCTCGGCCTTGAAAATTCTTGTTTGTATATCTGATATGTCCACCAGATTTTAAAAGACCAGCGAGAGCTCACTAGACGCCAACGGAAACACCCCACTCTAGGGGCGAACCCATTCTAGGGAGCCCTTTCCTGTGCAAAGGAAAGGGTGCTTTGCCCGGGGCCAGCCTGTCTTGCCCCTATCAAAACCACAGGGACCAGACTACCTCCGCTCTGCCAGCCTGTCTTGCCCCTATCAACTTTCTGCCACTCTGCTTTGCTGCCATACACCAGACGACTCACTCTACTCCTTGTGGTGTTCTTGCCACTATCATGGTTCCTCGGTGCTAGTCAATTTGCTGCTTTGTCCCTTTATTGGCGCCTTGTGTTTTTTTCTGACACCCTTTCTGCTTGCTATGTTCCCCCTTCATTGTGCTGTAGGATGTTGATGCCACTTGTCTTGCCACTTTGCCTGTCGTACTGCCTTTGAGGGTTCATGCAACTGTTATCGGTGCTCTCTTTTGAAGCTGTGGTGTGTTTTTGACACTCTCGCTGCTGCTTTGCACCTCTGTTAAAGCACTCTTGTCACTCCTGGTACCCCTTTGCCCCTTTACAGTACCTTAGGCTATTCACGCCACTTTGGTGCCACTTTGCCACATAGCTTTGGCACACTATAGGTCTGATGATGGCATGGCCTCTCCTTCTCCGCCCAGAAGAGGAAGTGTTGTGAGGTGTCCTGCGCAAGAAATAGAATTGGCTCCAGGCCTGCGTGGGGTCTGATTAAGGAGCAGCATGGCCTGGGAGTAGGAAGACGAGCAGCTAGTTATCAGAAGTAGGAGACAGAGCAGTATTAGCCCCCACAGACCCAAGAAAGAGGAAGAGTTCCATCAGCTGCGGGGGCTGGAGGAGGAGGTTGCTACCACTTTACTCCTGGGTGAATTCTTCAACAAAAAATTAAAAATTCTGTGCACACATTTTCTAAATTCTGCAAAAGTCTGCACATTTATTTGTCAAAATAATACAATACTTTTTGCTAATTATTATGCATTTCAGTGCAATCTAGTATTTTCCTGAGAGGAGGTAAACAGGAACAGAAGCAGAGTTCAAAGGAGGATTCACAACCCACGGCACTGGATAGCTGAGCAGACAATGACAGCCGCCGCTATCTGAATCAGCAAGCTAGCTACAAGTCTCACATGCAGCAGCAGAAGTCACATTTAACCAAACATTTCCTACTGCTGTGGGGCCAGTCTTGTGCAGCAGGAGATGATGTTTGGTTAAACACAACCTCTGTGGCGGAAGTCAGAGTCTGCTCAGCTGCCCAGTGCCTAGGGCCCATGTCAAAAGGCTGCAGACCTCTGGCTCTGAACAAATGGAAATATGAATCCCCCTTGGCCTCTCCCCATTCTGCTTTCCCCTCATACCTTGAGCCCACACTAAAAACTCTCTCCCTCTCCTCTCATTCTCCCCCTCACTCTCCTCCCTCTACTTTCCCCTCTCCTCCTCATTTTCTCCCCCCCTCTCTTCTCCCCTCATTCTCTCTCCTCCCCTCCCCCCCCCCTCCGATTGTAGGGTCCTGGCTTTTGCACAGTGCAGCTTGCTAACCTCGCCCCTGCTGCGGGAACCTCGCCTGCGATGCCTTTGCTCTCCGTGCGCGTGCCCATGCTGTGATGGTTCCACTTTCCATGCGCGGTGAACTCGCTCGTGCCGTAATGTTTCTGATTTTGCTTCCTCTTCTGACAGAGCATTCAGAAGGAAGAAGCATTTGGCTGCGGTGGATTCTGTGAGGCAAGGGAGGAAATCTGCGGGAAGGGAGAATTGTGCGCAAATTCTGCATTCCACAGTAGCGTAGAATTCCCCCAGGACTACCACTTGTGCTTATGGGGTTTGGGGAGGAAATAAATGAGAGGGTCGTGTGCGATTCAGCCAGTGTTAGTGAAGGGGAGGCTAGCGCAATTGAGTCAGCAACAGCAAGGGGAAGAACACGTGTGATTGAGCCAGCGACAGCAATGGGGGAAAGTGAATGTGATTGTGCCAGCAACAGCAATGGAGGGGGAGAACGTGTGCTATTGAGCCAGTGACAGTGAAGATGGGGACACATGTGATTGAACAAGAGACAGCGGAGGGGGGGGGCATGCGATTGAGCAAAAGCATGGGGAGGCGTGCGACTGAGTGACAGCGAGGGGGAGCACGTGCGATTGAGTGAGCAACAGCAAAGGGGCACATGCTATTGAGTGAGCCATAGCAAGGGGAGCGCGTACGATAGAGTGAATGAGAGTAAGTGGACGAGTGTGTGTGACTGAGCATGTGAGAGAGAGGGTGCATCTGTGAGCATCAATCCCTCTCCTCTACACCTGCTAATCCAGGACAATCTCAAGGCAGCTGGAAATCAAACATTCTCAGGTGTGGAGAATGGGGATTTTTTTTTAATCCTTAGTTTTATTGGGTGTTTGGGTCTGCTGTTTTGAAATATTTTAGTGATGTTTGGAAAACTTTTATGAGTTTTTAATTATTGGATGTTAAATCTTTTCATTAGCTGTTTTAAAATATTTAATCTTTTAATTAGTAAGGTTTTATTGTTATTGTTTTTTATATTTCTTGATGTTTTATGAAGAATGGTGATGTTTTGTTTTTCCATTGTTGCATTGCATACAGTGACTTTATCAAGTAAGCTTCAGTCTAGTTTGCTCCTAAGGGGCCGATGTAGAAAGCTGCATATTGAAATTGTGTACTGAGATCCAGTGCAAGCAGTTTTTTTTAAATTCCCGATGCAGTAAGCTAATTATATGTTAAAGCATTGGGAATTAAAGTGTGCTGACCGAGTTAAAATGTGGGTTTACCACAGACTAAACACAGGTTAATTCGGAGTGGCAACCAGCAGTGCTACCCCAGCCGGAGAAAGGTACCAGCTGTTCGAAGATTGGGGGGGGGGGGGGGGGGATTTGCCCCTTGTCCTGCTTTCACCTTCCCACTGCAAGGGTGGGTCTCTGGCCACAGGCGATAAATGTATGGAGTATGGAGGGAAATGAGCATATGGGGGTGCTAGGGCAGCCCCATCTTTCAGCTGGTGAGACTGGAAGTGTACTGCAGCAAATTTAATGTGGATAAGTGCAAAGTGATGCATATAGGGAAAATTAACCCATGCTATAGTTACACAATGTTAGGTTCCATATTAGGGGCTACAACCCAAGAAAGAGATCTAGGCATCATAGTGGATAACACATTGAAATCGTCAGTTCAGTGTGCTGTGGCAGTCAAAAAAGCAAACAGAATGTTGGGAATTATTAGAAAGGGAATGGTGAATAAAACGGAAAATGTCATAATGCCTCTGTATCGCTCCATGGTGAGACCGCACCTTGAATACTGTGTACAATTCTGGTCACCGCATCTCAAAAAAGATATAATTGCGATGGAGAAGGTACAGAGAAGGGTGACCAAAATGATAAGGGGAATGGAACAGCTCCCCTATGAAGAAAGACTAAAGAGGTTAGGACTTTTCAGCTTGGAGAAGAGACAGCTTGGGGGGGGGGGGGGAGAATATGATAGAGGTGTTTAAAATCATGAGGGTCTAGAACAGGTAGATGTAAATCGGTTATTTACTCTTTTGGATAATAGAAAGACTAGGGGGCACTCCATGAAGTTAACATGGGGCACATTTAAAACTAATCGGAGAAAGTTCTTTTTTACTCAACGCACAATTAAACTCTGGAATTTGTTGCCAGAGGATGTGGTTAGTATAGTTAGTATAGCTGTGTTTAAAAATGGATTGGATAAGTTCTTGGAGAAGTCCATTACCTGCTATTAATTAAGTTGACTTAGAAAATAGCCACTGCTATTACTAGCAACGGTAACATGGAATAGACTTAGTTTTTGGGTACTTGCCAGGTTCTTATGGCCTGGATTGGCCACTGTTGGAAACAGGATGCTGGACCCTTGGTCTGACCCAGTATGGCATGTTCTTATAAATTCTTGCTCCTAGTGAAGGCGGTAGGGAGTGAGAAGCCTGAGAGCCTGATCCCCTCGCACACTATGACTGACTGCCTTAAAGTAGGGAAACTTCGGACATTTTCCTAGCTTTGAAAAGTTTACTTCACGTCTGACTAGGACATACATTTCCAGCGCTAGAAAAATGGGAGCTCTTCCAGCATATCTCTTTGTATTGGGAGGGAATAGCCCATGCCCTCATTTGCATACGATTTCCATACCAGGGCCCAAAGACCAATGCAGTTTTACCCACACGTTTTCTGCGGGTAAAGCACCTGCACAAAATGCACGTTCAACTGAACGCACCTTATTGCGTCGGTGAAGAAAACGGAACGTTTCAGCGCTAGAACCGGGCGCATTCGGATGACACCAGTGCTCCAGCGCCTCTGGATTCGACAGCCACAGTGGGGAAACTCGGTTTTCCCGTTCCCATGGCAACCACAAGCCAGCAGCCCATCAGTTTCAGCGATTGGGCTCATGGTGAAGGCAAGAATTAAGTCCCCGCCAGGCCCTAGCACTCAGAGCAGCTCCTGATTCCACTGCTCTCCCAGCCCAGCCCTTAACCAACGCCTCGGGCCTTCCATCTCTGACCGGTCTCAAGTCAACAGCCCGCCCTCATTCAGCTGCCCGCTCCTACCCTCGCGAACATGGTTCCGGCAGAACGGCCCGCATATTTGCACCATGTTACAATATAATCACGCAATAAAAAAATAATACTATCTGCAGTAAAGCTGGTTAACTATTTATCACTCTCAAAATTGTTTTGTCTGCGTCCAGTGCTGTTGCAGAACACAAAGCTTGCTCGTTTTCTACCTCCCGGCAAGTCCGGGCACTGGTGAACTGGCACCGAGCATGCGCAGCATGAAGCACCGAGGAAACGGAAGCGGCAGTAGGATGCCGGCGGGCAGCTTGTGACTTCTCAGTGCTGGTGCGCATACACGGAACACCGATTCCCCCCTCCCCTCCCCCGGCGTCTGGTCGGGCAGAGCTCAATGTAGAAGGAAGAAGGGAAAGAGACGTGCAGGAGAAACACCCGCCTGTAAATTAAAAAAGCAGTCCAATTTGGCAGTAAAACACCGCTCCTGCTCTTCCTTGTGCTGACGCGCTACATCCGGGACCGGCCACGGTGCTGCTTTCTTCCTCCTCAGGCCGGGCGATGTGGCTGCGGGGCTTCGGCGGGGTTGCGCAGGACGCTCGGGGTGCTCTTCTTCTCGTGTTCCTCCTCTTCCAGCTCTCAGCTTTTCTTGGTGGAGTGTGCGCTATCCAGGAAGAGGATGAGGGCAAGAACAAGGCCCCGCCGCCTGCTCCGGCCAGAGCCGAGGTAAGAGGATAGTGTCATCTCGTGTTGGTATAAGCCACCTGTGGCAGGGGCGACCACAGCTCGCCCTTTTGCCCAAACGTTGTTCTTTTCCTGCTGCCAGACTGCTTTTCAGGGTGCAGAGCAGAACATTTTCTGTTCACCCCCATCACGGGCTTCATTGTAAGGAAGCTGGTTTGTTGAGATTTTAATCTTTAGCATATCATCTGAAAGGGAACCTAGCTTCCGGTATTACTCAGATGTTAATACTTTGTCTTAAAGCTAGCTTTACTATATTGGTTAGTGGTCTCCCGAAATCAGGATAATCATTCCAGAAATCTGTAATGCAGGGCATCCCAAACTTTTAATCAATATATCCTTAGTTTAGCACTTGAAAATTCACATGAGCTCTAGATGACAACGAAAACAAGTTAGGAGGTGGACTGTCCCCCCCCCCCCCACTAAACAATCACTTCCATCTCACCCACCCCCTACTACTACTACTCCTCCTCCTCTTTAACATTTCTATAGCACTACACAACTCTAACTGATCCCCTCTCTCTACCTGTTCAATTTGGGAAGGATTGTCCCAATTTTAGGAAATGCATGAAGGCATGGCTATTTATCCAAATCTTTAAAATGTGGCAGGTGCTGCCCCTTCCCCTCCCCCATCCCGGGTCTGGCCACCAGATATCACTGTCTCTGTATTAGAACACACTTTAGAAGCAACCATCCATACTCCTGAGTCCTTCCCATGTTGGGGGTTTGGATTGGATGCCTGAACACTGTTTAGCCCAGCCATTTTAAGACACTTTGGAATCAGTTTGAGGAAGCCTTTGAACAGTAAGGATGTCCTAAGTTTTACACTCTGGTGAGGTCTCTCAGATTCACCCAAATGGAGTTTCATTTAGAAGTGATAACTCATCGGGCATGCCCTACTGGAGGGTCCTTCTAGCAATTTACAGAGATACATTTTAAGCCTGATACCCTTTTGGGGCAAAAGGGTATCTACAGGGGACCTGTGAGCCTACTCTAAACCCTAGGTGGGCGAACCCCAGTGATGGATCCTACTACAAGAGACAGTGAAGGCAGACATTTTTTGGACTTGAGTAGAGTGGGGAGGCTTTTGGATCCCCCTTCCCCACTGGGATTGCAGTGCTGAGAATTAGCCTGATCCCACTGGCTTTCCCCCAAGAGAAGTCCCCCAGAAATATCAATAAACTGAGGATGGAAGACCAAGATTGGGAGACCCCCAACTGGATTTCCACACAAACACCAAGGGACCAGGACGGGCTGGGTGTCCAAGGAAGAAGATGAACTAAAGTTGGATTTTTGCAGTAAAGTTGGGGACCCCTCCACTAGGATTCCCATTGGGAGAGTTTGCACATGAAATATCACTATGAGCTCTACCCAGAGGCCTGAATAAAGGACACCTACCTACAGAGGAAAGTAATTAATGCACCATTCGATGTAAACTCACACTTCTGGACAATGGACTTTAATGTATGATTACCAAATGGTAAACTTTTATTTAACACCCAGAGTCTAGTCCTGTCTAGCGATTACAGCCTCTCACTTCCTGAGAAGCACCTATAGTATACACACACTGGGAGCAGCATAACATCATCTGGGCCAAAAGTGAGAGCTGCTCCACATAAAAAGAACCCCCCCCCCCCCCTAGGGATTAATAGTTAATCATGGGATGCAATTTGCTAGCCAGAGAAGTCCCTGAAGATATAAATTAGTTGTGTTCCCTGATGGGAGTTACTACTTCCAAAAAAAGGGGCTTCATAAATATAACCTGATTTAACCTAATTGTAGATATGTTTTACTACATTTTATTAAGTTTTATTATTTTAACTTCAGTTTTAATGCTCTATTTTTATGTATATAGTTTATGAAACTAATTTAGTTTGTTTTTAAATGTTTTGTTATGTATTTTTAATTATATTCAATGTAAGTGATTGGTTTTAGTTCCTTTGTGTGTTTTTTTGCTACAAATTTAATATATTGTGCATCGCTTTGATTTACTAATTATAAAAATGATTAAGAAAACAAACTAAACAAAATCTGCTGTCTCCAGTTGATCTTCTCTCTCAGTATCCACCCCCTTAACCTCTTCTGCTGATGATCCCCCCCCCTCTCACCTTCCTAGTTTATTCTGTCACCCCCTCCAGCCCTTTTTACTTTCAGCTGAACCGCTGTCACTCCCTCCGTCTCTCATCTCTTTCCTTCCACCCATTCTTTTTTTTTTAATTCTTTATTTCTCAATTTTCATGTCATGATACATTACGACAGATATACAGTAAATTTTTTCAGTCCTTATTTCAACATTTGACAATACTGTTTAGATTTCCAAAGAAAAAAATTTTAACTGAAAAATATACACCATAATCGTACAGCAAATGTTGCAAAACCACTCTTTTGTATAACTTATTTTAGTGATAATTTAAAGGAATTTAAACCTGGGATCAATGGAAATCATTATTTAGGAGATTAAATAGGATAAACTAATTTCTATTACATATGGTACAGTTATTGCAGTTTCATTACAAAATGCCTGATACTTCAGGGTATTATTGGGGAAGAGGCAGTTGGCTCTCTAGCCTCTACAAATTGGGTTAGATGTTCTAATTGGGAGAAGATAAAAGTTTCATTTCCCCGCTTAATTATACATCGACAAGGGTATCTGAGCATATAGGAAAACCCTAGTGCAGTTACCCTTGATCTTAATGCCAGAAATTCTTTTCTTTTAATACGTGTAGAGGGAGCCAGGTCCGGGAAAATTTTTACATCTTGACCACAATAATTAACAGGAAATTTCTGAAAGTAAACTTTCATTAAATTACTCACATCAGCTGTAGTAATTAAAGAAACAATCAATGTACTTCGTTCTATTACCTGTAAGGTAGAGTTTTCTAAAAAACTTGTTAAATTACTAGGTATTGATACAACAGGATCTGAGGTTCTTTTCTTTACAAAAAAGTAAGAATTAATTGATGGAATACTATTTTCTGTAAATCCCAGAACCTCAGTGAAAAATCTTTTCAGGGACGTAAATGGGATTTCTCCCGCTATTTTAGGAAAATTTACAATCCTTACATTTAATTGTCTCATATTATTTTCAAGGATTTCCAAACGCTTTAAACATGCAATCTGGTCCTTTACAACTAAATTATTAACAGACTGCACAGTTCTTATATTATTTTCAACTTCATCTACTCTTGTTGACATTTCAGTAACTTGTCTTTGTGTACCATATAATTGTTGTTGTAAATTAGAGGATACCGAATCTATTTTCCCCTCCAACCTATTTACAGTGGCATTCAAACCACTTACCAGGTCCCAAATAGCCCCTAATGTGACCGTCTCTGGCCTAGTTGTTAAAGAAAGTCTATCCACAGGGTTCTCAGTTTGGGGGAAGTTCAGATGTAAACCTGTAGACAATATAGCTGTTTCTTCTCCTCCAATGGAGGCAGGCTCAGTGGAATTCATCACTGAGCTTTGTCCCGGAACAACTTCCTCAGATGTTACATTTTGCACCACTTTATCAGTGGGCAAAATTACTGCACCTCCTTCTGGATCGCTTTGAGGTGGAGGCGGTCTGTAATCAGGACTGAGGGAAATCTCATCCTGGGGAGTCTCCTGTTCTCCTTTCGAGGAGCTCCCAAAGGACTCACCGGAACCCTCTTTTCCTAACTGCTGCATAAAACGATCTATCTCAAGTTGAAGTAATGAAGGTAAAGGTTCTGAGGGGAAAACCCTCACTTTGCCTTTTCGTTTAGCTGGCATAATAATACTTAAAGAAAATTTATACCAGAATTCTAACTGAGAAAATACACGTTTTCTGTACCTTTATTTTCCTTGATCCCAGTCATTGGAGTCCGTCTGCAGGGCTTCCTCTGTTAGTCCGTCCAATCCGGACTAAGCCGGACCAAGCCGTGCGCACCCCTTAGGTGCGCACGGCTTTGGTGGCGCCGCACTCGCGCCGGTTTTAAGGCGCGTCTGGCTCCTCCCCCTCGGGTCGGTCCTCACAGCTGGTAGGTGTTTCCTGGCCTGACAGACGCCCTGCACGGCACGGCAAGCTCCCCCCTTCCACCCATTCTTTTACATCCTCCAGTCAATCTTGTTATTTTCCCCTTTCACCTTCCACTTACATACTCTCTCCACCTTCTGAAACCCTTGCCAGCTGATCCAACCTTCACATTTCTCTTGCATCTGATTCCTCCTTTCAAACAGCCCCTCTTCTGAACATCTCCCTCTTCGTGGTCAGTGGTAGCATTTTCTTTTGGGCCTCTGGCTAACTGTGGATAATAACTGGTGGGAAGGGGCAACTTTTTTCTATTGGTTAAGTTCAGTGGTGGGTGAGAGGAGAGAAGCAGTGCATCTCCACCCCTCATGGCTGGTCCTGAGCCTGACTGTGATTTGTAAATGACAGCGACATTAATAATGAACATTTTGGGCCTCTGAGCCAAGCGCAAACTCACAAGTCCTGCAACAGCCCGATCTCTCCTCATGCAAGGCTTTTTCTTACCATAAAACTCATGTAAGGGAAGGGCCTGTGAGTGCATGCTGGCTTCACAGCCCTTGTGACCTCAAGTAAAGGTTTTGTGGTTTCATTTGGATTAGGAAGTCTTGCTGTAATGGTTTGAGTGAAAAGATCAGTTGCTTTTAAATAAGAGCCTTTCCCCTCTCTTCTTTACTACTAACTGTTTTAAAGACAGCATCAAGAAAGTGCTTTCTGATGTGTCTGACATACTGAAGGGTTTTTCCTATTTTGTATCTGTAGGAAAAATAACTTCCAAAATCACTCTTCATTTCTGAACATGCTATTAAACCTTTATCCACTTTTTTCATCACCTCCTACTTAGACTATTGCAACCTGCTTCTTGCAGGTCTCCCATTGAACCTCTCTTCCTCCGTAGGGTCTGATCCATACATGCACAATGGGTAAAAAACCACAATGAATCAGCCCCTTAATATATCTCTTTGGGAGAAAGAGCTGCCTTTCTCTCTCTGTTGTATATGTAGGACTTGAGTTAATTACTCATGAGATGGGCAATAAGAAGGCTCTCTATGGAGTTTTCCAATGTTTTCAAAGGGAAACTACCTGTGAAATTTCCATTTGAAAATCTGGCAGGTGGGAGAACAGTGGTCTCTTTCCTTGCAGAAAGTATGTATTTATTTAAGTAATTTATATGATGCCTTTTGGCCACTTCAAAGCAGATTATATTCAGGTACTGGAGATTATTTCTCTATCCCAATCTGTACCCAAGGCAGTGGACAGTGAAGTGAACTGCCCAAGGTCACTAGGAACAACAGTGGGATTTGAACCCTGGCTTCCCTGTTTCGTAGCCCTCTGCTCTAACCACTTGGAGCCCAGGAGTAAGCACAGCAACTTTAAAATGAAATTCCTACGTCTACTATCCTTTTCTCGATCACTTCCGCCACATTTAAAAAGTATGAATGCTGTCATCCTGCATACATACTTCTTGCTATGTTCACAGGGGACAATAATCAAACCCTATTTTTACATGGCTAAACATGTTATCCGTGCAAAGATGCCGAGTATAGGTAAACCCCATAGACTAACACTGACCCCAGAAAATTAACATCACCGTTGACCAGATGTTAAATTCCCAACATTAAGAAAACATGAGTAAAACCTAAGCATCTCTCTGCACTGGGGAGTAATAGCCAGTGCCTTGACTAACATGGGATTTGAATGGAGACGTGCAAACTTAGAACACAACCCAGAATAAGACTGCATGAGGCCCATATTCAAAAGCTATTTAGATGGATAATGTAATAGAATTTTGCTCAATAAATTAAGGTGTTGCAGGGGCATAACTGGGAGGAGTTGAGTTAGCTGGCTAAGTGAACTGGCTAACTCCAATCAGTTAGCTGGATGACTTTGCCGGCTAAGTCTGGTCGAGTTAAAGAGCTGACCTAAAGTTAGCTGGCTAACTAATTAAGATAGCCAGCTATATTCAAAAGTGTGGCTGCCCTGTTGAAATTGCCTCCAATGTTAGCCGGATAAGTTAATCCCGCTGACTTTGCTATCCGGACTGTGTTTGAATATAGACCTCTAGATTTTTTGTGCACTAAACTCGTTGCTGCATAGGGAGTGAAATTGTGTTCACAACCCAGCACACCTTATTACATCAGTCTTTAATACTCTCATGCAGGCTTTCTTTGCTTTCGTTTCTTTCAAATGATGTGGGAGCCTGTGGCACAAGAGCACTTGTACAGGCTGTGAATTGAAAATGATCTTGCTATAGTTATATGAGGAATTAAGTAGATTGTTGGGATGATGGTGATATCTGATCTGCCTTTTAACTTCTGCTTCATTTTCTGAACTAACACATACTTTCCATCTGTTTCCATCCCATCCTTTACCCTTCTCACTCTTTTTTTCCCTGTCATTCTCTATCCCCACACTGTTGAGCAGTTTCTTGCCACATATTCCATGTGTTAAAGTGCTTTGCCTTTTGATAAAGTGTGGGATTCCATATCTGTGTGATGCTTGTTTGATGTCCCTATATCGGAGTGCAGGCTGGAGGTCCTCAGATGTGTGTGTGATTGATATTGCCTCAGGCATGCAGTCTCGTACTTTTATGCTCTCCTGTAAAATAGTTTCCAAGGAGAAAATCACATCTTATAAGGGCAGTCACACAACTGTTGTATTTTTGGGTGTTGAAGGTTAAGCAAATGCATCCATGTGTGCAATCATGTAATCACTCGGAGCTCTCCTATGCAGTCCTGCATTGCCTTACATTGTTGTTGGGAAATTTTTCCTTCTGACTGTACTTTATTGGAAACTTTCTGCCATAATATACCCAACATTGTCATTACTAATCCTTTACTTATTTTAATAGTTGCAGAAAGTGCCAACACAGATTTCTCCAATGCACTCTGGATATGCGGACTCTACAGCCAAGGATAATTTGGGATTTATCCATGCCTTTGTGGCTGCAATATCAGTCATCATTGTGTCAGAATTGGGCGACAAGACTTTTTTTATCGCTGCGATCATGGCAATGCGTTATAACCGTCTCACTGTGCTGGCTGGGGCTATGCTTGCCCTGGGACTTATGACATGCTTATCCGGTGAGTTCATTTTACAGCCTGAAAATTTTTTCTCGCTGTATTTCAGGCATGTAGATGAAGCTTTGCTGAGATTAACAGCCTGTAAGGTAGCAACTGCAAAATACAGAAAGTTAATCCGCTTTCACATTATTTAATCCTAATCTGCAGCAGACACTGTTGCTCAGTGGCCACATCTGAGCCCCAAACTGTTCCCCTGGCCATTTTTCCAGTTAGGGAAATTTAGCGACATAAAAACTTCAGATTTTATAAATAATCCTTTGTGATTCAAGAAGAGCAATATTTACTTAGACTTTTGAGGCTTTATTTGTATATGAACTGGCAAAATCTTCCTCTGGAGACCATTTTCTGTTATTTATATAAATAGGCAGGCCTACTCTCTTTTCAGACACTTTTTTATAGAGGGGAAACCTTAACTTTTCACTGTTGGCACAGACTGCCTCTGTCTATTTGGAGTATTTACTAGGCATCTGGGGATTTTGCCTTCTGGTACTGGATTGGAGTCTGCTTGTAGGAAACATTCTCTTTGGCAGATCTGGTCTCCTGGAACAGGAGCTGGTGTTGGATTATGTCTCCAGCTTCACAGAATAGGAGCCACTAGAGCCAGTGCAAAGGTATTAAGCACCCTAGGTGAACCTTCAATTTTGTGATCTCCCTCTTATACACCTGCCTGTTGGCTGCTCTGGCACAGCACTCTCTCTCTTCCCCTTTCAGCATCCTTTTCATTCTTTGCCAAGTCGTCCATCCCTGCTCAGCACAGCAGCATAACCTTACGTTTTATCCCCTTTTTTGCAGTGTCCAGCATCCTCTCTTTCCATCCCCCCTACCTGACCAGAATCCTATTTCCTTCCCACCCATACCCAGCTTCCTCCTTCATCCATTACCTTCTGTATTGTGGTGCCATGACCTAAAAGGGATTAGATGGCACCTGGAGGTTTTTGCTGCCCCTGCATGTCTTTGGCACCCAGTGCTGGATCTTCTTATTGGGGAATGGATTGGGGTTGTAGCTTTAGTGACTGGCTGTTCTGGAAGTAGGATACAGTAGCCAATGGCAAATTGCTATAAAAGATTTTTCTGCTGTGTGCTAGAGGGGAAGTGTAGATAAGTGTTTGTTTTGGGTTTTTTTTTATAACTGGAGAACACTGTTGGTGCAAATCTAACCACAGAGTTATGCTTCCCCAAGTACTGCTGGCCAGGAACGTCAGCAGAGTAACCAGGATTGCTTATGTAAGATGAAAAGTAGTAATGTAATGCCTAGAGTCAAGATGTATATCTTTTTTGTTGGGAGAGTGCAAATTTGTCCAGCAGCCTCAGAGCTTGTGTTAATAAACCTGCACTGCTTTAGGAGGGGAAGCAGTACGCAGTTGCTGAATAAGTGATGAAATTTCCCTGCTAGCAAATGTGGCACATTTTGCAGTTTTCTGTACATGATGATGATATTCTACTGGGGTTGCTGCCTCCTTTATTATCATATCAGTAGCAGGCAGTGCTGCAGTTGGAGAAATGTTTTGGGGCCACAATGTACTCAACACTAAATGTAGGTAAGCAGTGGAATTTGTTGGGCAGGTGCCCATTTTGCTAAGTTGTCATAAAACCTTTCACTTAGCCAGCAGGTTGCTATGCAGTAAACATTTTTGCTAAATTCCAGTGTGTGTAACACTGATTTAACTCCTTCAGATGTAGTTATGCACTTTGCCTTCTTCTTACACTCTTTTTTTTTCAGAGTCTGTAATGACCTGCTCTAATTTTGTTTTCTTCTAGTTTTATTTGGCTATGCCACAACAGTTATCCCCAGAGTGTACACATATTATGTGTCAACAGCATTGTTTGCGATATTTGGTATCAGAATGCTCCGCGAGGGCTTAAAGATGAGCCCTGACGAGGGTCAAGAGGAGCTGGAGGAAGTTCAAGCAGAAATAAAGAGAAAAGATGAGGAAGTAAGTCTCAGCTGCCCAGCCATGCAGCTCATTTGATGTGTTTCAGGGTGCAATGGCTGCTGGAGCACTCGCAGTCCAGGTGGAAGGATTCAGGCGAGTACCGCACTTCTGCTGACCTCTTATGGTTAGGGAAGAGGGAGGTGAATCTGCTTTTTCGTTCATAGACGGTCACCTATTGGTGTGAAGAGTGTTGGGCATACTTGTGAGAGAGATTCTTTGCTCATAAAGGTCTCATTGGCCTTGGTGAAGTAGTGATGTTTTTGAATTGCCTATCTCTGTCCCCCTCTGGATGAAATTTGTCATGGAGGTAGTATTGGTTCAAACATTGTTTATTCCTAGGATTCTCCTAATTTATGGTTGATCTTCATCTGCAGCTCCAACGGTCCAAACTGCTAAATGGCCCAACAGATGTGGAAGTAGGAGTGGGACCAGCTGTACCTAAGAAGAGGTGGCTGCATTTTATTTCTCCAATATTTGTGCAGGCTTTTACTTTAACATTCTTGGCAGAATGGGGCGATCGCTCTCAACTCACAACAATTGTTTTGGCAGCTAGAGAGGTAAGTGAAATCTGTGCAGCAAAGTCCTGTGGGAACGGGGCTCAAGTATTTGATTTATAAAGTGGATTTGTTGTAGCAAAACAGAAGAAGCATTGTAAAATGGTTGCTAGAGAGGTAGAGGGAACACAGTGGCTTTGTTAGAAAGGAGCCATGGATTGGTAGGTGTTGAATTGTTTGATCTGAATAGGCAGGACTTTCTCAGTTTCTGTGGGTGTATTTCAGCCAGGGCTGGTGCAAGGGTATTAGGGCCCTAGGCAAATCTTACAGACTTCCACTTGGCTTCTTTCCTCGACCTTCCCATACATAATTAAAGATGCATTTATAATAGATTTTATGAGAAGATTTTTACCTCAGAATATATCATAACATGTATATTATATCTACATGCACTAATGTAGTTCCAACTAGAAAACCTTGCAGAAGGAGAAATTTTCTTACCTGTTAATTTCCTTTCCCTGAGTCCAACCAAACCAAACACATGAGTTATGTATACCAAGCAGCAGATGGTGGCAGAGATTATCAGGCTTGCTGATGTCACATTACATAGGCTCCTGTGTTGCCTTCAGTCTGCCAGTATCCTGTAACAAGCTAAGAATAACATACTTTGAGAAAAGACAGCTGAGGGGGGATATGATAGAGGTCTATAAAATTATGAGAGAACTAAGATAGGTAAATGGGAATTGGTTATTTACTCTTTCAGATTATACAAGGACTAGAGGGCACTCATTCAGGAAGTTAGCAAGTAGTACATTTAAAACAAATCAGAGAAAATTCTTTTTCACTCAACATACAATTAAGCTCTAGAAGTCATTACCAGAGGATGTGGTTAAGGCAGTTAGCCGAGGCTGGTGGACACGCTGAAGCCTATAGTCCCCCATCCAGTTTTGTCTGTGCCTGCACCTCTGGACATAGGCCAAGCACCTAGGGCCCCATCCCCTGTGGCATACAGTGAGGATGGAGGGTCCCTATGACCTCTTGGGGGATGATCAAACTGAGTCCTCCTCTGACTATTCAGATGGTCTCCCGTCAAATTCTTCTCCTCCAGATGAGCGAAGGAAGTCTCCGCATGAGGGATTAACCTTCACAGTGTTTGTGAGGGTGATGGCGGAGGCCATCCCTTTCCAGCTTTTGAGAGAGGAGGATGAGGATAGCAGGCACAAAATGCTTGAGATCCTTCAGTTTGTGGAGCCTCCTAAGGAGATTGTGGTGGTTCCGGTGCACAAGATCCTTAAGGAGTTGCTGTTGAGGATTTGGGAACATCCCTTCACAGTGCTTTCCATTGTTAAGAAAGCAGAAATGTTCTTACCTGATAATTTCCTTTCCCTGAGTCCAGCCAGGCTGCCAGATTCAATAAGCATCAGCTGCCTCACCAGTCGTCTGTGGTCGAATCCGCCCTCAAGAGGGCCAAGCGATCTCGGACCCATTCCCCGGCACCCTTGGGGAAGGACCACAGAGTGATGGATGCTCTTGGGAGGAAGATATTCCAAGGCACCAGGATTATTGCCCGCATTGCTGCCTACCAGCTCTACATGTGCCAATGCTCGCGGGACATCTGGAAGCAGGTACAGGAAGTGGCTGAGCAGCTACCTTAGCAGCAGCAAAACACCCTTGTGTTGCTGGTGCACAAGGGGTTGGAGTGCAGGAAACATGAGATACGTGTGACCTACTAAGTTCTTGAGACTGCATCAAGAGTCTTTGCGGCAGGAATCGGCGCCCGCAGAATGGCATGGCTTGGGCCTTGGATCTCCCACCAGAAGTACAGGAATAACTCGCTCACGTGCTGTGTACTGGAGAGAAAATCTCTTCGGAGATAGGATGAGGGACGCTGTGGCCCAACTCCAGGACCATCATGAATCCCTCCAACAACTCTTCGCCAGTACTCCGGACCCGTCCTCCTCCTCCAGGAGTCTGTTGAGGCCGGAGGCAAGTAAGTCTCTCTCTCTTTTTTTTCCACCAAAGGAAGTACTGTCCTCTGCCTCCCTGATCCCGTCAACACCATCAGAGCTCCCAAGCCCCATCCAGCCACTCTGTCAACTCTAGGGATGGGGTTTTGACTAGGCTTTAAGGGAAACGTAAGACAGTGGACCAGGCTGCGGTTCTTTGTGAACCAGTGGTCTAATGTAACCTCGGACCAATGGGCTTTGTCCATCATCTGCTAAGGGTACCAGTTACATTTATTGGGTGTCCCACCACATTGCTCTCTGTGCCTATATTGGGGGCCAGTAGCACATCAGGAGTTTCTACAAACAGAGCTCTCCTCTCTCTCTTATCGGCCAGAGTGGTCGTGTCCATACCACCAGGGCAAAGAGAGTGGGGATTTTACTCCAGGTACTTTCTGATTTCAAAGAGATAAATAGGACTGATCCCATCCTAGACCTGAGGACCTTCAACAAGTTTCTAAGAAAAAAAAAGTTCAAGATGGGGGGGATGGAACAGCTCCCCTGTGAGGAAAGGCTGAAGAGGTTAGGGCTGTTCAACTTGGAGAAGAGACGGCTGAGGGAAGATATGATAGAGGTCTTTATCATGAGAGGTCTAGAACGAGTAGATGTGAATCGGTTATTTATACTCTCAAATAATAGAAGGACTAGGGGGCATTCCATGAAGTTAGCAAGTAGCACATTTAAGACTAATCGGAGAAAATTCTTTTTCACTCAATGCACAATAAAACTCTGGAATTTGTTGCCAGAGGATGTGGTTAGTGCAGTTAGTGTAGCTGGGTTCAAAAAAGGTTTGGATAAGTTCTTGGAGGAGAAGTCCATTAACAGCTATTAATCAAGTTTTACTTGGGGAATAGCCACTGCTATTAATTGCATCAGTAGCATGGGATCTTCTTAGTGTTTGGGTAATTGCCAGGTTCTTGTGGCCTTGTTTGGCCTCTGTTGGAAACAGGATGCTGGGCATGATGGACCCTTGGTCTGATCCAGCATGCAATTTCTTATGTTCCCTGGGCATCTTGATTCTCCTTTTGCAAAAAGTGGACTGGCTATGCTTCCTCATCCTATAGGACGCATACACCCATATCGAGATCTGCCCCGGTAACAGGAAGTATCTCTGATTTTTGTCATGGGAACATAGCACTTCCAGTACAGAGTGTTACTTTTTGGGCTCTCGTCTGCTCCATGGGTCTTCACAGAATGTCTGGACGTGGTGGTGGCGCACATCCTCAGACTGGGAGTGCATGTTTTACCGTATCTGGATGATTGGCTGGTCAAGAGCACATCTCGGGCAGGGGCTACCAGTTCCATGCGCTAGACCATTCGGGTGGAGTCACTAGAGTTTGTTTTCAATTACCCAAAGTCCCATCTCAGTCCGTCACCTCAATTGGACTTCATCGGAGTCCTGGTAGATACAGCTCAGGCCAAGGCCTTTCTGCCACGCCAGAAGACCATTGCCTTGGTGACCGTTGCAGCAGAAGTTCAATAGAACCAGCGGGTATCAGCCTGGCACATGTTAAGGCAATTGGGCCATATGGCCACGTCTGTCCATGTCATTCCCTTGGTACGCTTGCATATGGATAGAGCCCAATGGATCCTGAGGTCACAGCCACTCAGAGCCTCCAGAATTACATCCAAGTCATCCTGTCGGTCAGGGACTCCTTGACCTAGTGGGGGGTACTTTCCAATCAGAAAGGGGGATTTCCTTTCGGAGTCTCCCTATTAAAATTGTGCTAACCACAGATGCGTCTATGCTGGGGTGGGGAGCTGATGTAGATGGGCTAGGTACCCTAGGGCCTGTGGTCCACTCAGGAATGTTCTTGTCAAATTAACTTCCTGGAGCTTTGTGCAATCAGGTATGCTCTATAGGCTTTCAGAGATCGGCTGTCCAACAAGGTTGTCCTGATCCAGACAAACAACTAAGTAGCTATGTGGTATGTCAACAAGCAGGGAGGTGCGAGATGGTATCTCCTGTATCGGGAAGCAGTCCAGATCTGGTCAAGGGCCTTGTCTCACGGGATGGTGCTCAGGGTCATGTACTTGGCCAGGATGGAGAATGTGGTGGTGGACAGACTGAGTTGAGCCTTCCTCCCCCATGAGTGGTCCCTGGACCCAGGAGGTAGCGCATCAGATATTCTGCCTCTGGGGGAGCCTGGATGTAGAGCTGTTTGCATCCCCGTGCAACAGGAAGATACCTCTGTTCTGTTCTCTATCCAGGTCAGACGGCAAACCAGCCTCAGACACCCTGTCCCATCATTGGGGCGCGGGTCTTCTGTATGCATATCCTTCAATTCCCTTAGTGGCAAAGACGTTTTTGAAGCTTCACGAGGACAGAGGGACTATGATCCTCATAGCTCCTCATTGGCCGAGTCGGGTCTGGTTTCCACTCCTGCGGGAGTTATCCATCCGGAAACTGATCTGTCTGGGGACTTCCCCAGATCTCATCATGCAAGATCAGGGCAGGCTGTGGCATCCCAACTTCTGGAATGTGAAAAAAGAGAAGGGTGTGTTTTTGTTTTTTTTTTACTTCGATGCTGACTGAAGCACTGCTGAACACCAAACTTCCCGAAAGGAAACACTGTCCTGTGCAAAAACTGGGGTTTTTTTTTTCTTTATGAAAATTAACAAGACAGAGCATGAATCAGAAACAACCCAGATTTCTATCCTTTCTTTTTTTTTTTTTTTTTTGAGGTGGTCCAGTTAGAGAAGAGGGAGGAAACTGAGCAACACAGAATGAAATGTGGAGCCCAAACCAAACCCTTTGAGGCCCCTTGGTCTAAAACCATGTACAACTGAAGGAAGACGCACAAGGCTTGCATTGCAGGAGCTACCCTTCCAATCCAGTCCTTTTTCAAACAGCCTAACTAGGCCTCATCTCAGAGCATGGGACATGCTTGCCTAGCATCTACTGGAGACAGTACTTGCAGGCTGAGGGCAGCAAGGGAGTCTGTGTAAGGTAACAATAGCAAGCCTGTTAATATCTGCCTCTATCTGTTGGTTGGTGGACATAACCCATGTGTTTGGCTTGGTCTGGCTGAATGAAGAGAAAGACACTTGAAATCTGGGTGTGGGTTTGGCCTTCAGAAAGCCATGGTTAAACTGATTACAGTTATAATATAGTAAACCTCCCATGCCAAAACAGCACTAACTGCTAGCACTCAAACAGTAACAACCCTCCCTATGGAAAGACAACATTGGCACTAAAAACTAATACACCTCCCAGTAGGAAGACGCAACAAGCCAAGCTGCTATAGATCCCTACACAGAAACTACATGCTAGCAGAATAACTCGCTTCAGTTATACGTGCAAAACATGGCTAGACCATCACCAAATACAGAACATTAAGTATAAGTAAAAAATGTACAGATAAAAACTGATCTGGAAATGTTAACAAGCCAGATTCTGTATGCAGTTGCAACAGTGGGAAAACAGAAGTGCCACCTTCCTCTGAAAACCTAAAACAAATCAAGAAATATAAAGTTTCATAATAGTAAAACATACTAACAAAATATTTCCAAAAAGCTGATTCATAGAATAACATCCAATAATTAAAAAACTTACATTGAAATGTTCAGAAATTCAGAGCAACACACATCAAATAATGCCCAATAATTAAAACTAATAAGAATAAAAAATCCTCTGCTCACTATACCTGGGAAATTTTTTTTAATTTTCTATTACTCTGAGATTGTGGATTAGAGGGTTGCAGCCGGAGGAAGCGACAAACTCTATCTTTCTCTCACTTGCTTAATCTCACACACAGTCTTTCTTGCATGCTCACACACTTGTTCTTACGCTCGTGCTCACTTGAGTACTTGCGTTTTTATGCTCACATACTCTTGCACTTGCTCATGTGCTCTCATAAATGCATGCGCTCGCATTCTCATTCTCATGTTCACGCTCGCGGCAGCAGCAGCCTCCTCTTTGGGCCCACGCAGCATCGGGAATCCTCGTTCCTGTTGTTGGAGCACACGCTGTGCCGCTGCCTCCACGGCCATGGACCTGGTATATGCTGCTCTGAAATCTGGGCTTTTCTTGTCTGCATGTTGATGCTTCCTGTTTCTCTCTGCCCGTGCGGGCCTATGGAACACTACTGCCTCTTCCAGCCTGCATGGGCAGGAAGAAGGAAGCACAACTGCTGCATTCTCACTACCTGGAAGAGTTCTGCTACCTGAAGGCCACATTTGAGCAGGGCTGGTGGAAGCACTAGGCAGCTGCCCAGTGTTTCTGTTGGCAATAGCTTCTGCAGTATAATTGTAAAAGAATTGTAAAACACAGAAGAGCATACAATTATAAATCAAAGATTAATTAGATTTATAAAATAAATGTTTAGTTAGATTTTAAATAGTTTGGTTGGAACTTAGGGGGTTAAGTTCTTGCAACACCAAGTTTCTCTGACTTCAACATGTATGGAAGTGTTTCTTTTTCAAAAGGTTTATGGAGGTACCCTAAAATCCATTAGTATTCTGATAGTATACAATTGCTGTCTGTTCCTTCATCTTTCTTTACTTCTGGATGATGGGTGAGGAAAAGGAGGGTGGTGGGCAAGGTTGTGTGGTGGGCAAGGTTGTGTGCTAATTTGATGAAGAATTCGCAGTAGTATCCATAATAGATCTCACCCAATGAACTGACCACATGGTGCCCCAAGCCAGTGCCTATATTGTCCAGATAGTGTGAGTAGTGAATTCCCCTTTTGTAATTCATCCTTTGTACCATTCTCTCCACTTCCACCCAGGCCCATTTTTCTCCTTGAAAAGGAAATGGGTGATCTACGATTGGGTTTGCAGCATGTTGTAGTGGTGCTCCAGCTCCTCTCTACATGCCACTGGTAGGAGTGACGTGGGCAGAGTGCACCTCTCAGTCTCATAGTAAGAAGTAGAGAACACAAGGGGGCTCTAATTTATTTATTGCTAACAGCCTCACCAAGTTTCTTTGTGCCTCAGGGTTCTCAAATATGTTATGAAAGCCACGTGTTCTCACTAAACTGATGTCTGTGTATTGAACTTTCTTTTTGAAGTGTGTTAATGCCAGTCATGCCATGTATACTTGATTAGGATCCCTTTGGGGTGGCGGTAGGCGGAACAGTGGGACACTGCTTATGTACTGGTCTAGCTGTTATTGGGGGAAGAATGATAGCACAGAAAATCTCCGTTAGGACTGGTAAGTAACCATTTTCATGTGTGTGGTGTTCTTTTGGTACCTCTTTTTGAAATGTTTGTCTTCATGATTCCGAGGTCTTGTTGTACAAGTTTTACATATACACGTGCTTGCTAATAAACTTAATGCAAATCTCGCTTTGTTTTGGTACTATTGTAAATTATTTTGTGTTTAAACAGTCTAATCATGCCTTTCTTTTGTAAATCTATAATTATGCCAGATCTTAAAGAATGTTTCACCCCCACATTAAGCAACTTACTTCTCCAGTTAACTTCATAATTGGTATTAAGCATTTTATGTGCCTGGTTAGAGCTTTTGAAGTGGGCATTATTACCTCATGGCTGAAATACAGTTGTGTGCAAAAGATTAGGTGTCTCTAGTTAAACTGTATATTTCACTGAATCTCTAAAGTGAACAGAAGCTGACACAGCCTCTCCATAATACAAAGTTGAAATGACAGCTTTCTTAATTTTTAATGCAAAAGTACTATTTCTATTCTGATTTTAATAGATTGCACATGCCATATTCACTTTTGTAATATTTTCAAACATTTGGAGACCCTTTTGGTCAGTATTTTATAACATCTTCGTTGGCAGAAATAAGAATGTCCAAACACTTCCTAGCCAGTGAAAAATCTTTCTGTTCTTGCTTTGGAATGTTTTCCTCACTCTCCTTGCAGAAATCTTTTAGCTTAGGCATATTCTTAGGTCTCCTTGCATGCACGCCCCATAGATTTTCAATAATTAAATCTCGAAGGCCATTCCTAAACCTTCATTTTCTAACGTGTAGCAGATGGACTCAGGACCAATGGGTATAGTGTACTCCTGATAGCAGTTGGGAGACGGAGTCAGATTTCAATCTGACATCAGCCTACATATACCCGTGCAGGAAGCTTAGCTCTTCAGTATTTTTCCATCTTCTAAGCAGTTAGGGACACAACACACACTTGCACAGTGTTAGAAAATCCAAACCAAAGAAGAGAGAAAATCTTACTTCTACAAGACGAGCCCCGCTCTCCTGCGGTGATACCTAAGGGGGGTCCCTCCCCCAGTCGAGAATTCCTGAGATGATTTCCGAGATGCCTCGGTCCGGTAGCCGGTTCCCAGCATGGACTTAGCCCCCAGAGTGGCTGAGAGGCAGCGGGTGCAATACCGAGCGTGGTAGTGAAGATATTCCCCCCCCCCTGCAGCCGGAGATCGCCTGGCATGAGACTGGGAAGCGCCGAGACAAAGTAAGGTAGAAAACTTTCTTAAAGTCTCTGGTCTCCGAGGCTCAGTTAGCCGCCCAGATCATCCTTCCGGCGTCTGTTAAATCGGGTTGAGCAGCCCTGTCCGGGCTAGACCCCGATCCGGTGCGAGGGTTCTCCCACGTGGAGACCCTCTGCCGGGGGGGGGGCGCGCCATTTTGCCCGCTTGGTCGTCGGCGCCATTTCCCCCCGTTGATCGCCGTATTGTCCGCACAACTGAGCCATGCGCACAGCGGCGAGCCAGGTGCACAAACTACTTGTGTGCTCAGCGGCGTGCGCAACGGCACCGTGCTCACAGATAGGCCTCTGCGCACAGTGGTGTGCACATCCCACTAAGGGCACATCTTCTGCACCCTGCACGCACAGCGTCGGTGCACCCGGAGCACACAACTAAGCCTCCCGCATAGACGAGTTTTGAGCTGCTCCATGCGCACAAATCATGGCACCGCTAGCCAAGAAAGCCAAGGGACCAAGACCTCTGCCTAGCCTGCCACCTGAGAGCTGCGCAACCAGAAGTGACCTCTGCCCTATGCCTGCAGTGCGAAGAAACTCTGGGGGAACCGAGGCAAGGCCCTACTCAGCCAGTAGAGGAATCCGGCTCCACCAATGAGGGTACCCCGGACCTCTTTATCTCCGGCTCGGTCCCTCCTCAGATGGGTACCTCAGGGAACTCCGCTGGATTCAATATAGACCCAGGGACCTTTTCCTGGGTGGAATTCTTCAAAGGGCTGTAAACCTTTTTCCAGGCACAATCGGTACTGCCTGTGACACAGCCACAATCTCCACCAGAAGAGCAAAACCTTCCAAGCCCCTCTCGGCCCCCCGAGAAATGCTTCTTCTGGGCAAAAGCCTCCCTTCAGGGGACACAGGCATCTCGAGGGAAGAGCCAGACTCCCTGGAAGGGGAAATCCCTCCAGGGATGGAAGCATACCAAACCATGATGCGATTCTTCTCCAAAGACGAGTTACCAGATCTCGTGTCTCTGAGCCTGAAGATGCTGGCCATCCCAGGCATAAGTACCACAGCGGAGCCAAAGACAAACCCAGTTTTGGTCGGGCTCCATCAGGCCTCATGCTATTTTCCAATGCTGCAGGCCATACAGCAACTGATTTGACCTGGAATGGAATGCCCCGGAGGCCAGCTTCAAAGGAGGATGGGCCCTAGAAGCCCTATACCCCCTAGAACCCACAGCCAAAGAACCCCTAGGGTTCCCAAAAGTGGATGCCATGGTCTGCGCTATCTCAAAGCACACTACCATCCCAGTCGAAGGAGGAGCTGCGCTCAAGGATGCCCAGGACAGACATCAGGAATCCATCCTTAAACAGTCATTTGATGTTGCAGCAATGACCCTGCAGATCGCTTCCTGCTGCGCCGTGGTGACACGTGCCTGCCTGCTTGCTTCTCTCTAGGGATGCAACCACTTCCACCGAAACACTAGAACCGGTGATATCTTCCTTCATGGATATGACCTCTGACCTGGTGCGCACCTCAGCCAGGGGCGTCTCATCCATAGTGGCAGCCAGAAGGCAACTCTGGCTCCGAAATTGGTCAGCTGACGTGACCTCCAAGACTAAACTCAAGAGAATGGCCTTTAAAGGATCCCTCCTGTTCGGAAGCGAACTGGAGAAGTTAACACATGCAGAAATGAGCATATAACCCCCATACTCATGAACCTTCACTGGCTCCCTATTACTTCTCGTATTCAGTACAAATCCCTCTCTCTCATTCACAAAGTCCTTTATAACCCAGAAATGTACCGGCTTAACAGTTCCCTTAAATTCCACCAAGCCAAGAGACCCACAAGACACCAATATCATGCAACCATGCTAACCCTCTCTCACAAAACCACCAAACTGGCCGCAACTAGAGCTCGTCTACTCTCTGTATCAGGACCAACCCTTTGGAACACTATGCCAGTAGATCTACACCAAGAGACTTGCCATAAAACATTTAAACGAAAACTCAAAACATGGCTTTTCACGAAGGCATTCAAATAGTACATAACACCAAAACTCACTCATTTGCTCTCCCCTCAATCTTCTTTGGCGACAAAACACTCTCCCTGCCACACACTGCATCTACCCTCACCACCCCTCCTCTCCCGCGTCCCTGCCCCTAACAGATCCCTCAGTTCTAACTTTCCGATCCCTCATAAGATAACTCCCTCTCTTAGTTGCTACCATCTTTGATTTTCAACTTCATGCCTTGACTTACATATCTTCAATAATGTACACCCTGTATATAGTTTTATTAACATATATGCTATTTCCTCCCCAACGCATCTATTGTAAATAGATCCTTGCAATCTATGCAATTCCTCCTTTCCCTCCCCCATGCAACCCTTTCAACTCTTCATTCCCCTCCCTATATACAATATACAACCCCTCTCCCCTTATACTTTCCGTCCATCTTCATCCCCCCTCTACCCCCTTTCTTTCTTTCCCCCACTCCATCCCCCAATCATTTCTCTCAATACCATTCCCAGTTATCCAACAACCTCTATTTAAGTCTCTCTATTTAAACCTCGTTCATTGTATAGTTTAATTTATTTAATTTTATTCACTGTTTTCCTATAAGTACAATGTAAAGCCTCTGTTTTGCTGATTTTGAAGTTATAATGTAAACCGAACTGATGTTTTCCTACGAAGTCCGGTATATAAAAACCATAAATAAGTTAGCCGACAAATGGGGCGAATCCCCAGTACCTCGGTTACCGGAGGACAGGAACAAAAGAAACCAAATCTCCTCTCCCCGAAGATCCAAGGGCAGATGAGCCCAGTGTTTTAGACCGTACAAAAACACATACCAAGCACTTCGCCCCGCAGGCAGGGGCCAGTCCTTTCAAAACAGACACAACAAGAGGGGAGCTGGCTTAGGTACAGGCCCCGGCCGCACCCCACAATGAGAATCAACAGACCCATCCACAGGAAGAAGCCATAGGGGGCAGACTTACCCTCTTCTACCAAAGATGGGTCAAGATAACATCGGACAAGTGGGTCCCAACCATCATTCGAGAGGGATACTAACTGGACTTCCACAGCATCCCTCCAGACGAATTTGTGAGATCACCGTGCCACTCCCTCTCCAAGAGGACAGCAGTAGAAACCACACTGACAAAACTACTCAGCCTAAAGTCCATAACCTCTGTGCCCACGCACCAAAAAATACTGGTCACTATTCCATCTATTTTATCGTCCCCCAAGGAGGGAATGTTCGGCCCATCCTGGACCTCAAGACCGTCAATCGCTACCTGAGGGTACCGCACTTCCGCATGGAAACCCTACACTCAGTCATAAGGGCAGTACAACCGGGAGAATTCCTGACTTCTCTGGACCTGTCAGAAGCCTATCTCCACATCCCGGTCCATCACGACCATCGGCGCTTCCTACGCTTTGCGATACTGGACCATCATTGCCAGTTCCGAGCACTACCCTTCGGACTAGCTACTGCCCCTCGGATGTTTACCAAAATCATGGTGGTAGTGGCAGCGTCGCTGAGGAAAGAAGGAATCCTCGTACATCCGTTTCTGGGCGATTGGCTGATCAGGGCAAAATCTCCAGAGGAAAGTTAACAGGCGACCACCAGAGTCAAGAATCTACTGCAGAATCTCGGATGGGTCGTCAACACAGCCAAGAGCTGCCTGCAGCCCTCCCAATCGCTAGAGTCCCTGGGAGTCCGGGTCGACACCAAACAAGACAAGGTCGTTCTTCCCCCTACAAGGAGAAGGAAATTGTTGGACCAGTTGTGAAAACTGTTGAACTGTGCTCGCCCCAAGGTATGGGACTATCTCCAAGTCCTTGGCCTCATGATATCGACCCTAGAAGTCGTCCCATGGGCAAGGGCCCACATGAGACCACTACAATGTTCCCTGCTGTCACGATGGAACCCGATGTCCCAGAACTACTCCGTTCGCCTCCAGCTAACGGCAGAGATTTGGACCCAGCTCCAATGGTGGCTACAAGAAGACCATCTGAGCAAGGGAGTAAGACTATCCCCACTGATCTGGGTCTTGCTCGCCACAGATGCAAGCCTGTGAGGGTGGGGAGCCCCCTGCCAGGAACTGACGGCCCAGGGCCAATGGGACAAGGAAGAGTCTGGATGGAATATAAAACTGGAAGCCCGAGTAGTCAGACTAGCCTGCCTACGATTCAGTCAGACACCCAGGACGAATCTGTCAGTCATGTCAGACAACGCCACAACAGTTGCCTACATCAACCGCCAGGGAGGAACCAGAAGCCAACTGGTGTCCCTGGAAATAGACCCCCTGATGGTGCGGGCGGAAGCAAACCTACATGGGATCTCAGCCGCCCACATTGCGGGAAATGACAACATCACTACAGGTTACCTCAGCAGAGAGAGTCTAGACCCAGGGGAATGGATGCTGTTGACCACAGCCTTATATCAACCACAGTTGATAGTAAACTGCTGGGGAACCCCAGCCATGGATCTTCTGGCAACCCGGTCCAACGCCCAAGTTCCCAAGTTCTTCAGCCGCAGACGAGAACCACAATCCCAGGGAATCGACACCCTCGTCCAGATCTGGCCACAGGAAGACCTGCTGTATGCTTTTCCCCCATGGCCACTACTGGGAGGGATCATCTGCAAGCTAGAACACCACAGGGGGCTAGTACTTCTAGTAGCCCCGGACTGGCCAAGAAGACCATGGTACGCAGACATGTGAAGACTTCTTGCTGGGAACCCTCTGTGCCTACCTCCACACAGGGACCTTCTCCAGCAAGGACTGATCCTCTATGAAGACCCAACTCTATTCTCTCTTACGGTCTGGCTATAGAGAGAACTCGCCTGAAGAAGAGCGGATACTCTGCGGCAGTAATTGACACCTTGCTCCGAGCACACAAGTTTTCCACGTCTCTAACTTACATATGAATATGGAGAATATTCGAAGCCTGGTGTGAGGACCGCGACATCCTTCCGCACACAGTCAAAATCCCCATGATCCTGGAATTTCTGCAGGATGGCTTGAAGGGGTTGTATCTCAACTCCATCAAGGTTCAGGTGGCCACGCTGGCCTTCTTCAGAGCCAAAGTGGCAGCATCTTCCCATCCAGACATTTCCCGCTTCCTGAGAGGGGTCAAGCATATCTGACCACCACTAAAGTGGCCGGCGCCTCTATGGAATCGCAGTCTAGTACGAGACTTCCTAGCGGGAGCTTCCTTCAGACCTACATGCAGTCTGTCACTGTGGCTCCTGACCTTGAAGACTGCATTCCTAGTGGCAATATGTTCAGCCCGTTGCGTCTCCGAGCTTCAAGCACTATCCTGTCGGGAACCGTACCTTAGATTCACACCGGGATCCATACAGCTTCACACTGTCCCCTCCTTTCTTCTGAAGGTGGTTTCTCATTTCCATCTAAACCAAACCATCTTGCTGCCATCTCCAGACGAGCATACGGACTTGGAAGACTCATGCCTTCTTCGCCATCTTAATGTTGGCAGTAGGGGTGTGAATCGTGTGATCGATCGTCTTAACGATCGATTTTGGCTGGGGGGGGGAGGGAAATCTGATCGTCGTGTTTTTTTTGTTTTTTTAAAATCGTTAAAAATCGGGGGAGGGGGGGAAAACCGGCACACCAAAACAACCCTAAAACCCACCCCGAACCTTTAAAACAAATCCCCCACCCTCCCGACCCCCCCCCCCCCCCCAAAATGTTTTAAATTACCTGGGGTCCAGTGGGGAGGTCCCGGCGCGATCTCCCGCTCTCTGGCCACGGCTGCGTTAAGAGAAATGGCGCCGGTGGCCCTTTGCCCTTATCATGTGACAGGGCAAAGGTGGCGCCATTTTGGTTCCTGGCTCCCGAGGTCACGCGTGCAGGAGATCGCTCCCGGACCCCCGCTGGACCCCCAGGGACTTTTGGCCAGCTTGAGGGGGCCTCCTGACCCCCACAAGACTTGCCAAAAGTCCAGCGGGGGTCCGGGAGCGACCTCCTGCACGTGGGCCATATTGCC
This sequence comes from Rhinatrema bivittatum, assembly GCF_901001135.1. Taxonomy (NCBI): domain Eukaryota; kingdom Metazoa; phylum Chordata; class Amphibia; order Gymnophiona; family Rhinatrematidae; genus Rhinatrema; species Rhinatrema bivittatum. The sequence goes on along the minus strand of NC_042615.1, from coordinate 138,492,676 downwards.
AATATTCAAAATGGCGCCGGCGCTACCTTTGCCCTCACTATGTCATACGGGCGACAATCGGGGGAATTGTTATTGTATCGCGGCTCTAACAATTTTTGACGATTTAAAATATATCTGACGATTGTTTTAAATCAAAAAACGATTCACATCCCTAGTTGGCAGACTCCTAGTCTGATACCTGGAAAGATTGGAATCTGTACGAAAGATGAACCACCTAGTCATCCTTCACAGTGGAAAGAAACAAGGGGAAGCGGCCTCGCAGGCAACCATAGCCTGCTGGATCAAAGAAGTAATCAAGGCGGCCTACGTAGAGGCAGGGAAGCCTCCACCTCTACAACTCAAGGCCCTTTCCACAAGGGCCCAGGCAGTGTCCTGGGCAGAAACCAAGATGCTGTCACCTGCTGAGATCTGTCGGGTGGTGACGAGGTCCTTCATTCACACTTTGTCGAGGTTCTACCACTTGGATGTTCAGGCCCAGGAGGACACAGCATTTGCAAGGACAGTACTAAGTGGGCCATGGGCAGCCTCCCACCCGGTTCGGGAGTAGCTTTTGTACATCCCATTGGTCCTGAGTCCATCTGCTACACGCTAGGAAATGGAGAAATTACTTACCTGATAATTTTGTTTTCCTTAGTGTAGACAGATGGACTCAGCATCCCTCCCATGGCTGCCCCAAAATCCGGAAACCTTGGGTGACAATCCCTGAGAGCAAGATAAGCTTTACCCCTAGTTTAAGATACCCATAGTTGCTGGGTATTGGCGTTTTTCGGTTGAGTGCACTGGTGGTCTCCAATTGGAAATCAGTTCAACCAGTCCAAGTTAATCAAGATATTAAAACACACACATATCCACAATTGCTTTTTGAGGAGTACTGAAAAGCTAAGCTTCCTGCACAGGTAATTGTAGGCTGACGTCAGATTGAAATCTGACTCCATCTCCCAACTGCTATCAGGAGTACACTATACCCATTGGTCCTGAGTCCATCTGTCTACACTAAGGAAAATGAAATTATCAGGTAAGTAATTTCTCCATCTTTCATTCTTGTAAGTACTTCATGGTGGATTTTGAGCTATATTTCAGATTGTTTCTTGTTGTAATATCCAACATCTTTTCAGCTTCAATTCCTTCACTAACTGTGGGACATCAGCTTCAGGGATATGTTTCAAAATGTTTCAGACTTATTGAGGTTTTGTTTTATATTTTAGACAATGACTCTTGTGTTGGGCTTGTAGAAACAGTTTCCTTCCGACACCTCTCCCATGCAGAACATTGTTGTATAAGCAACACTGTACTGTGCACTTGTGGACCACTGTTCCAATGTTAGCTAAACCTTTTTTGTGTCGTGGCACACCCGACATTGGGCTCACTTTATGGCACACCAGCACCTTCCCTATCTCCCACTCACCCTGGCATCATCACCTTTTACTCTTCTCTACCCCCCAATTCCCACACACTCCAATCCTCATCAGCTTTTCCCCTCTCTTCCTTCTCCTTCACTCCATTGCATGTTCTCTACACCACCCTTGACATCACCTTCTCTTACCTTTCCTCTCTTTTCTCACCACCTCTGGTACCATCACCTTTTCTTCCCCTTCTCTCTACCCCCTGGCATTAATAACTTCTCTTTCCTTTTCTCTCCTTATTTTTCTCCCTCCACCCTGCTGGAATTAGCATCACCTTCCCTTTCCTACCCTCTCCTTCTTTACCCCTCCCTCAGTATCATCTCCATTAACCTTTCTCCTACCCTCTTCCCTCTTGTCATCAGTACTTTCTATTTCTTTCCATTCCCCCTTCCCCCCCCCCCCCAACACTTCAGCTTCCTAACAAATTAAACTGTCTCTTCTAGCAGCACTTACGTTTTCATAAGCCAAGCAGCTATTATAACATTTGGTAAAAAATAATCTTTCAATATTTTTGTAGATTATGTGATGAAAAAGACATTTAAGATATCTGTGATATCAGCGAGATTTATGGTTAAACCTTCTGGCAGTTTCAAGTGCATATCCCATGTTCAAACATATAATATTGGCACATTGCTTTCAATATTTCAGTCGGTTCATAAAGAAAAGAAGTACAAATTGTTCTTTTTTCAGTTTTTATTTATCAAATAGTTTTTTTAAACTCTTTATTTAAATAGTTTCCAAGACAAAGATAATGAGAGAGAAAACAGAAAACCCCAAACCCACCCCAAGACAACTACAAAGTCTCCATTTATCAAATATTTTTGACAGAGTACATCACTTGATTTTTGAAATTGTTTTTAAACATTCGTCTATATGATGGCAGATTTCACAATTATATCAGAAGCTGCCAGCAAGAAAATAGTATTAATAAAATTGTAGCATCTCAACATGCAGAACATCGCATATATTTTGATGTAGTAGTCACTTCATTTATCCCCTAAAGCAGCGCTTCTCAAGCGGTGTGTAGCGACACACCAGTGTGTCGCCAAGCACCAGCAGGTGTGTCGCGTGCTCCCGGTCTCTCCCGCTGCTCTTCCTTCCCTGCTGCCATTGCCGCCGGGCTAACAGCATGTTCAAGCCCAATGGGAACAGCAGTGGTGGTAGAGGAAGCTGTGGCACCCACGGCTGGCCTTTTCTTCTTCCCGCGCCTGCCCTGGAACAGGAAGTGATACACATTGCAGTGCACGGGAAGGAGAAAGAGCCGTGCCACATGGAAAAGTGATGGCAGCAGTATCGGCCCCGATCAGTAGCATGGCCCGGAGCAATTGAAGCAGTCTGCAAAGGACACAGCAGTATAAGCCTCCCGCGGCCGATGGGATTCTTCTTTCTTCACCTGCAGGGGCTGGAGGAGGCTGCAGCTACCATTTGTGCTCGGGGGGGGGGGGAGGAAGTGAATGAGAGAGAGAGAGGGAGAAGACAGCCAGTCTGTGTGTAAGTGAGAGCATGTGTGTTTGAGAGCATGTGTGTGATTGAGAGAAACTGGTCAGAGAGGTGATGTGTATATATGTGAGAGACAATAAAAGTGACTGATCAGGGAGATGACTGGAGTGTGTGTGAGACAGTGAGAAATTGGTCAGGGAGGTGACTAATGTGTATGTGAGAGAGAGCATGGGACTGGGAAGCCTGTATATGTGAGAGAGAGACTGGTTGGTAAGGTGATAGTATGTGAGAGAGAAAGTGATTATGGGAATGAAAAGCATGTGCATGTGGTGAGAGTGAGGATGGGAGTGAGAAGCCCATATATGTAAGAGAGAACACGGGAGTTGGAAGCCTGTGTGTGTGTATGGCATGAGAGAAACTGTTCAGGAAGGTGACTGGTGTGTGTGTCAAAGACTGGTTGGGAGATGATTGGTGTGTCAGAGACAGAAATTGGTCATGGGGGTGTGACTGGTATGGTGTGTGTGAGAGAGACAGAGAGACTGGTCATGGGCCCTAAGGAAGAGGACCATGAGTATAGAGCTTAGCCATTACTGCTGCTTCTGGTGTGTGCTACGGCCTGCATGGAAGAGGACAGGAGTAGGAGAGCTGCTGGAGGGGGTAAGTAAAGGTGGCTTTTTAAGTTTCTTTCTTGATTGACTGACATTTTAATTATTTAATATTAAGTGATGTCTGCTTTTTTGAAATATTTTATTGGTGTTTGGAAAATGTTTTACAATTATTTCTGTGTGGGGATCTATAGCTGCTTACTAGTTCTGTTTTCCTAATAGGAGGTGTATTGGTGTTAGGGCCTGATTTAATATTTGTAGTGTTGCCTTTTCATAGATAGGGTTGCTCCTGTTTGAGTGTATTCCATAATACAGGTGTAACTGTGTGCAGATTAGTTTATGTGCATAACTGCAAATCCTGGGAGTATGTTAGGTCGGTTCTGTGTGTGTTACTGAGGTGAGATATTTACTAGCATGTAAGCATTTGTATCAGTCTTATTTGTTGTGTTTTCTCAAGATGACATGCATTGGTGGTAAACTGCTGTCTTTTCATAAGTAGGGCTATTGAGCCTGGTAGTAGGAGTTTGAGTTGCTGATACTGAGATGACACCAGAACCAGAATATCTTTTTTGTAGGGTGAGTTGTATGGGGAATGTCGTAATTCTGCTTTACATGCATTACTGTGGGTCAGGGGGGTTCCCGTGGATGCAAACTGTACTTTTACATCTAGCCCCGTGACAATCATGGATTCAGTGTGTCATGCATGTGAGAACCATCTGTCAGGTTGTCCCGACAGAAAAAAGGTTGAGAACCACTGCCCTAAAGAAGCCTGGATCAGGTGAAACAGAGAGGATCCTACTTTGTAGGGACATGTTCAACTTATAGACTGAGAAATGTTTTCCATTCATGTAGAATACATTGTATCGCTGTTTGTGAGAAGTGACATTTTCAGACAAACTGTTTGTTTGTTTTTTAATTAATATAGGATGCATAGTATTAGTTGGTTGTATGGAAATGGATGGATGGATGTTGGAAGAGCGAAAAGTAGAGCTAGGCTTAAGTAATATGAGTGAGTGTATAGTGGGTGAGAGTAATCAAATATATTTCTAGTGATATTAAGAATTTTTTTATTTATATGAGAATTCTTGACTACACATTAGTATATATTGTGGTTTCTGCTTCTATTTCTGATATTTTTTGTGAAATACCATTGCACCTTGTATCACATATTTCAGGTATTTATAATAAACAAGTATTTTTAATCTTATTGTAAATTAGATTTATATAAAAAAGTTTTGTATGTTAATATTTGATTCTTTCATGTGATGTATGTTTAACTTTGTATCTTGTAGTGGTTGTCAATTTCTGTTTACTTAGTCATTGAAACATACAATTTGACTAGGGGTGCCTAAACTTTGCACACTTTTGTGTATGGCCCAAATTGGTACTTTTATGCACTGCCTATGCAGTTGTGAAAGTTCTCCCATGCTTGGGCTTCAGTGATGTTGCTTTTAAATAATATCAGGTGTAAACAGGGAGCTTCTATTTGAAAATTTTGTCCCACATCTTCATGAAAAGAGTTTAAGGCTTTTTCTGGGGAAAACAATTTAATAGCAAGATACTGAAAAATATCGTACAAGATATTTTTTCCATCGATAAGCAGGCTGAATTAGCCATGCTTCATGAGTGGTGTCATTGAGTGGCACTAGGTGGAGCTATCTCTCAAAGCTTTAGAGCTTTTGCCCTACTGGGCATGCGTGGCAGTTCCTGCATGATTAATCTTTCCAGAAGGCTTCTCAGTTCTTTTTCGTCCAGAGCATGGACGGTAGAATCGCTCTCATCGATTACTTTCCTTAGAAAATAAAAACTTGCTTATGTGAATCCCAAACAGCACTTTTCAGTATTCATAAGAACATAAGAACATAAAATATGCCATACTGGGTCAGATCAAGGGTCCATCAAGCCCAGCATCCTGTTTCCAACAATGGCCAGTCCAAGTCACAAGAACCTGGCAATTACCCAAACATTAAATAGATCTCAAGCTACTGTTCCTTACTGATAGCAATTTTATGGATTTTTCCTCAAAAGAAATCTTATGGGTTCAAATATTTTAGTTGTGGCCATGTCATGTCTATAGCAGGTTGCTACAACTATTGTTATCTCTTCCTGGGCCTGGACCACGATCAGGCAAACTATCGTGACTGTTGTCTGATGTTACCAAGGGCTCAGGGGCAGAAAACTGAAAAAATGGCAAGGCTAAGAGTAGAGGACGCCCCCAGCATTGGAACATTCATCAGCTTTCACAACCTCTTCAGGTGACCGGGAAGACCGAGGCAGATCAACTAAATCTTTTCCAGGTCACTTACGGCACTCCCACTTTCAGGAACACAGGCCAGCCTTTTCCGGAGAGGCCAGAATGAAGCCGAGGCAATCAGGGATGCCAAAAGAGTGAACAACTCACAAGGCAAAAGTGCTCACGGAGCACATGACTCCTGCAATGCACATATCCCCAGCGTGGCCTCCATCTAAAACAACGCAGTGTTTATCAAAATCGGTGCATCTCACTGACAAACCATTAATCCATGCATCGAACAACGCACCTTGAACTGGAAATGGTGCTCGAAGACAACGCACAAGGCATCAATAGTGGCGCACGAGATGCAGAAGGTGCACTGAGGATAGTGTCAAACGATGCATGAGTACTTCAAAATGGCACCTCAAAGATCAAAATTAAAACCAACACTTAAGATGCAGTTGGAGCCAAAAACTGCACTTCCCATGATACAGACAATGCAGATGCCTAAAAAAAAAGGTGTGTAAGCCAGACGAAGGTCCTTTTCCATCAAAAAGGAGAAAACAGCATCACAAGGAAGAAATGATGTATGCATCTTCCAAGGCACTCATTTATTTATGTACTAGCCGTTAAGCCCGTAACAACGGGCTACATTTAAAAAAAAATTTTTTCGGTCCATTTCCTTCCCCCTCCCTCTCCCCCCCTCCCTCTCTCCTCCCTCTCCTCAGTCACTCCCCCTCTCTCAATCCCCTCTCCTTTCAGATCATCCACAACCGGCAGACGGAAGATCTCCGGGGGGGTCCCTCCCGCGCACGCGCAGCGCCGCTACTGCTCGTCGTCACTGCCGCCGCTACTGCTCCTCCCACTCCTGCTTCTCGCCGCTGCCGCTCCTGCTTCTCACCGCCGCCGCTCCTGCAGCCCCAGCGCCATTTTTTTTTTCGGGCACGCTCGGCTCTGACCGACGTGCTCGCCCGCGCATGCGCGGTAGAGCTGCTCTCTACTGCACATTTGCGGGCCGTCGGTCAGAGCCCATTTATAAGGTAGATTTATTTAAAACATTTGTTACCCACCCTTCCTTAGTTCAGGGCGGGGTATAATAAATACACACATAATTGGTAATACATAAAACATACAAAAAAAAAACTCACCAAGACTTTAAGATAATGAAATGAAATTTCATTTTATTTTAGATTTTAACCAAAAAATAACCTACAGCATATATAATTTTGGAAAAGCTTGTGGTGATTGTCATGTCTTTTTGATTTGGGAAGGTTTTTTAAACATATGTTTTTAAGGCTTTAATTCCATAGAAGTAGACCTGCAGAAGAAAATGTGCATTCTGGGATTCTAAGCTGATAGCTCTAGAAGAGGGAATATCAAGAAATGATTGAGAGGAGGATCTTAATGATCCAGTAGGAGTATGAATTTTAAAAATGGATGTGATATCTGCTAAAAAGGGTAAACCTATACCATCTCATGAGGGACCAACATTTGAAGAGTTCTCTCCGCATTCCTCAGGATCTTCAAATGATGGAGACTGTCCAGGATCCCTAGACCTAATATCTCTTATTAGTGATCCAGAATGCCAAATGCCACATGATATACTGGCCATGGCAATCCCTCCCCCAAGATTACCAATGAATATCTATTCCTCAAATGAAATGGTAATTCAGGTACTATCAAGGGAACCCACCCCTTTTCTACTATCTAGCCTATGACTGCAAGGTCCTACAATAGCAGACACCTCAGCCAATATGCTCCATCTTACCCATGCCACCTATTAGGGTGGGACCCAAAAAGCACAAAGGAAGGCGATCTATAAAAGCCGTCAGGATGGACAAAAGGATAGATGAACGATCATATGCAACGTTATATGATCTTCAAAATTGACCAATCTTTAGAACGCATTCACGGATCGATCTCCACTTGGGCGAACAAAGTGTTGTATTTGTGTATTCAAGAGAATATATGTAAGCCCCTGAGGCAGCCGTCTTGATACGGCGAAACTCGGCCAGAGTCGGGCTACCCTTGTGTCTCCACTTCAATAAAGGAATTTTTATGACTATTGGCATCTAACCTATTAGGGTGGTACAGCAGTGAAAAATTCCCCCCTCATTCTCCCCTCCGTAGCCCCCAGTAGGCAGTGGAGCAAATCACTGACATTGTGTGGAATTTCTTCTTCTTCTTCAGTAGCAGGTCCATTATTATGGAACTCTTTACTGACCCCTCTTCATCAAATTTCAAACTCTAAAGAATTCAAGAAATCATTAAAAACAAACCTATTTTCAAAAGCTTTTGCCATCTCCGACACAAACGTCACTTAATTCCACTATACACATTTGTTACCACGACTCTACTCCACTTGCTTCTTCTTCCACTTTTAAATAGTTTTAACATTATTTTTTTTGTTTAATTTATATAATTTTATGTATGTAATTTTCCTACCCTTGTTTTTAAATTTTTGTCCTTTATTGCTAAATGGTATATAAATAATTTTAAATAAAAAAAAATTTGTTTTAAATAAATAAACCACCAAATTTTTAACCGTGTTATCCCATCCGTCCGATAGTTCTAGAACTGGTTATGCCAGGGGCACCTCCGCTTACTGCATCAATCTTCAGAGGGCAATGAAGAAGAACCCCCTCCTCCTCTCATCTCTTCAAGGAAACCTCCTCTGACACTGCATTCCCTGGGAAGATCACAGGAAGAGGAGCCTTGTGAAGGTTGTCTGGTTTGTGGCAAAGGAGGAAGTCTATACTGCTGAAAAGGCCTGTATGATTTCCTGGGATAATAAAGCCTCTTTTATGGCTGTCTAGGTGCAGGTTGAGAGACATCGGAAGCTGATAGTGCCTGGACGGCAATATTTTGCTCATTTGTTTGGGATACTGTCTCCCTGAGCTTCTCGCGAAAGAGGTTATCCCCCAAGCAAGGTAGATCAGCCAGTTTTTCATGGACATAGTCACAGATGGTGCTGGCCCGCAGACAAGCCATGCGACGTGTGTCTATGGAGGCCACTAATGTATGTGCAGACATGTCGAAGGCTTTATACACTAAACACAGCAAATGGTGACCTGCCTCTTCCAGGTTGTGTAGGGGCACGGGAGTTAGTGGTTTGTTGACTTCCCCCTGATGAAAGACTTGAGGCTCTGAACGCATTCATATATCTATTGGACCACATAGAATTAATGCTGGGTTATCCAAGTCATAAGCATAGAACCCTGGAACACTTTCTTCCCAAACTCAGCCAGAAATCTGTTATCCTTCCCTGGAGGGTTGTTAGAATGAAAGCAGGTTTTCTTCACCTGCTTCATCGTGGACTTGACTACAACCAAATTATGGGATAGTTGGACATCCCCATATCCAGGCGACTTCTTAATGCGGGATTTTAAATCAATCTTCTGAGCTGCTGTAGGTCCCATGAAGGGCATCTCCCACATTTTTAGCAGTACTGTGTTGAGCACTTTGTGTGTGTGTGGGCAGCGCCATTAGTTAAGAGGGAATATCCAAAATGTTTAGGATATCTAGGGTCTTCGTCCTTTCGGACCTCCACTTTAAGCGCACCTCCCATCTTCTCAACAAAACAAGAGTAGGTGAGCTCTTCTGGCAGAGATGTGATCCGGAGGCTCCAGAGCTGGGACTAAAGGGATGCCAGTAGAGCTATTTGGGGCTCTCCTGGTAATACAGGAATCGACCAAATGGGTGAAGGTGACCTTGGTGGGCTTCACGGAGAAGGGATGCAAGTTAAGGCTCTTGCCCCCAGATGGCGAGGTGTGGGGGTCTGAGCAGGGGATGGGTAACCATGGAGGTGCTACCGGTTTTATGCCTCCCAGAGTAGTTTCCGAATGGGATAGGCTGGAGGAAAAGTGAGAGGTTCTGAGACTGGAAACAGAAAGGAGAAGAATGTGTGGACTATATCTGTGATTTGATCTGTAGCTTGTTGAGAGCATTGTCCCAGAGTCAAGGGCAGGGCATCCTCCTCAGAGACTAGTATTGACTCCCCATTGAAATATAGGAGAGAGGCAGGAGAGAACACAAGGGGTCCAGAGTCTGCAGGTGGAGACCTTGTGAACAAAGCTGTGGTACTAGCTTGGCCCTGGTGATATGTGGTGGAAAGTGCAGAGATGGGACTCATGGCCATTAGACTGTAAATCCTTTATTGGGTAAGGCAGCCTAGAGAATGTCCCTCTTCAACTCCTCAGTTGGGTGACATGGTAAGACAGGGTAATGGAGATCTCCACTCTTTGAGCTCTCTGAGGCTTCAGAATGAGGTGACAGAGGGAGCAGGCCCTGGTAGTTATCTAAACTCGTGGAGGTGACCAGAGGTGGTTCGGCAACTGTGCAGTTTCAGTGATTTGCCTGGAAGGAGTCATAGGCTGCGATACTGTTTTGGGACATACTGTAGACTTGATGGAAGTGTGTTCCATGGGCTTCTGCATAAACTGCTTCGATGAGTTTGTTGACTTCAGCGCAGCTTCTCAGTGTGTGGGCCTTCACTGCTTTTGATGCATCAGGTGCACTGATCCCTCATGTTTTTACTTAGATGAGGATCATCACTGGTGGCTCCATGCAAGTTGCATAACAGGGTCTTTCGACCAATACTGCGTTGAGGCCTTTCTGTGCTTCAACTTCAGAGGTTGTTCTGCCACATCTCAGTGTGGCGTCAAGGATACACGGTAATGGCAGTCTGTATCCCTGACCTGAGCATCATCATTGCTGGATGCTCCCAGATGTTAATGGGGCCCAAGGCTGGACTTGTAATCTAAGGGATTCACTCTTCACTGCCTTGGTTCTCAGCGCCCGCAGGGACATCCGTCCACAGGGACTACAATTCACCTGATGATCGGGGCCCAGTCATGGCCATACGTGAGCGATGTATCATAGAAACATAGAAATGACGGCAGAAGAAGACCAAACAGCCCATCCAGTCTGCCCAGCAAGCTTTCGCACTTATTTTTTTCATACTTGGCTGTTACTCTTGGCCGTTATATGTAACTTTTT